>NC_136855.1:110000-217993 GCF_951799975.1 Gobius niger
TAGCGTTAGATAGAGTTAGCGTTGGACAGAAGATTTAGCGTTAGATAGAGTTAGCGTCAGATTGAAGAGTTAGCGTTCGATAGAAGAGTTAGCGTTCGATAGAGGAGTTAGTGTTAGATAGAGGAGTTAGCGTTCGATAGAGGAGTTAGTGTTAGATAGAGGAGTTAGCGTTTGATAGAAGAGTTAGCGTTCGATAGAGGAGTTAGTGTTAGATAGAAGAGTTAGCGTTAGATAGAAGAGTTAGCGTTCGATAGAAGAGTTAGCGTTCGATAGAAGAGTTAGCGTTTGATAGAAGAGTTAGCGTTAGATAGAAGAGTTAGCGTTTGATAGAAGAGTTAGCGTTCGATAGAGGAGTTAGTGTTAGATAGAGGAGTTAGCGTTTGATAGAAGAGTTAGCGTTCGATAGAGGAGTTAGTGTTAGATAGAAGAGTTAGCGTTAGATAGAAGAGTTAGCGTCAGATAGAGGAGTTAGCGTTAGATAGAAGAGTTAGCGTTTGATAGAAGAGCTACCGTTAGAAGAGTTAGCGTTCGATAGAGGAGTTAGCGTTTGATAGAAGAGTTAGCGTTTGATAGAAGAGCTAGCGTTCGATAGAAGAGTTAGCATTTAATAGAAGAGTTAGCGTTAGATAGAGGAGTTAGCGTTCGATAGAAGAGTTAACGTTCGATAGAGGAGTTAGGGTTAGATAGAAGAGTTAGCGTTCGATAGAAGAGTTAGCGTTTGATGGAAGAGCTAGCGTTTGATAGAAGAGCTAGCGTTTGATAGAAGAGCTAGCGTTTGATAGAAGAGCTAGCGTTTGATAGAAGAGCTAGCGTTTAATAGAAGAGCTAGCGTTTGATAGAAGAGTTAGCGTTTGATAGAAGAGTTAGCGTTTGATAGAAGAGTTAGCGTTTGATAGAAGAGTTAGCGTTCGATAGAGGAGTTAGGGTTAGATAGAAGAGTTAGCGTTCGATAGAAGAGTTAGCGTTTGATAGAAGAGCTAGACGTTTGATAGAAGAGCTAGCGTTTGATAGAAGAGCTAGCGTTTGATAGAAGAGCTAGCGTTTGATAGAAGAGCTAGCGTTTGATAGAAGAGCTAGCGTTTGATAGAAGAGTTAGCGTTTGATAGAAGAGTTAGCGTTAGATAGACGAGCTAGCGTTTGATAGAAGAGTTAGCGTTCGACAGAAGAGTTAGCGTTTGATAGAAGAGCTAGCGTCAGATAAAAGAGTTAGCGTTAGACAGAAGAGTTAGCGTTAGATAGAGGAGTTAGCGTTAGATAGAAGAGTTAGCGTCTGATAGAAGAGTTAGCGTCAGATAGAAGAGTTAGCGTCAGATAGAAGAGTTAGCGTTAGATAGAGGAGTTAGCGTTAGATAGAAGAGTTAGCGTCTGATAGAAGAGTTAGCGTCAGATAGAAGAGTTAGCATCAGATAGAAGAGTTAGCGTCAGATAGAAGAGTTAGCGTCTGATAGAAGAGTTAGCATCAGATAGAAGAGTTAGCGTCAGATAGAAGAGTTAGCATCAGATAGAAGAGTTAGCGTCAGATAGAAGAGTTAGCGTCAGATAGAAGAGTTAGCATCAGATAGAAGAGTTAGCGTCAGATAGAAGAGTTAGCGTCTGATAGAAGAGTTAGCGTCCGATAGAAGAGTTAGCGTCCGATAGAAGAGTTAGCGTTTGATAGAGGAGTTAGCGTTGGATAGAAGAGTTAGCGTCTGATAGAAGAGTTAGCGTTAGATAGAGGAGTTAGCGTTTGATAGAAGAGTTAGCGTTCGATAGAAGAGTTAGCGTTGGATAGAGGAGTTAGCGTTTGATAGAGGAGTTAGCGTTTGATAGAAGAGTTAGCGTTAGCGTTGGATAGAGGAGTTAGCGTTTGATAGAGGAGTTAGCGTTTGATAGAAGAGTTAGCGTTAGCGTTGGATAGAGGAGTTAGCGTTTGATAGAGGAGTTAGCGTTTGATAGAGGAGTTAGCGTTTGATAGAGGAGTTAGCGTTCGATAGAAGAGTTAGCGTTAGATAGACGAGCTAGCGTTTGATAGAAGAGTTAGCGTTCGACAGAAGAGTTAGCGTTTGATAGAAGAGCTAGCGTCAGATAAAAGAGTTAGCGTTCTATAGAAGAGTTAGCGTTAGATAGAGGAGTTAGCGTTAGATAGAAGAGTTAGCGTCTGATAGAAGAGTTAGCGTCAGATAGAAGAGTTAGCGTCAGATAGAAGAGTTAGCGTTAGATAGAGGAGTTAGCGTTAGATAGAAGAGTTAGCGTCAGATAGAAGAGTTAGCATCAGATAGAAGAGTTAGCGTCAGATAGAAGAGTTAGCGTCAGATAGAAGAGTTAGCGTCTGATAGAAGAGTTAGCATCAGATAGAAGAGTTAGCGTCAGATAGAAGAGTTAGCATCAGATAGAAGAGTTAGCGTCAGATAGAAGAGTTAGCGTCAGATAGAAGAGTTAGCATCAGATAGAAGAGTTAGCGTCAGATAGAAGAGTTAGCGTCTGATAGAAGAGTTAGCGTCCGATAGAAGAGTTAGCGTCCGATAGAAGAGTTAGCGTTTGATAGAGGAGTTAGCGTTGGATAGAAGAGTTAGCGTCTGATAGAAGAGTTAGCGTTAGATAGAGGAGTTAGCGTTTGATAGAAGAGTTAGCGTTCGATAGAAGAGTTAGCGTTCGATAGAAGAGTTAGCGTTGGATAGAGGAGTTAGCGTTTGATAGAGGAGTTAGCGTTTGATAGAAGAGTTAGCGTTAGCGTTGGATAGAGGAGTTAGCATTTGATAGAGGAGTTAGCGTTTGATAGAAGAGTTAGCGTTAGCGTTGGATAGAGGAGTTAGCGTTTGATAGAGGAGTTAGCGTTTGATAGAGGAGTTAGCGTTTGATAGAAGAGTTAGCGTTCGATAGAAGAGTTAGCGTTTGATAGAAGAGTTAGCGTTAGCGTTGGATAGAGGAGTTAGCGTTTGATAGAGGAGTTAGCGTTTGATAGAGGAGCTAGCGTTCGATAGAGGAGTTAGGGTTCGATAGAAGAGTTAGCGTTTGATAGAAGAGTTAGCGTTAGATAGAAGAGTTAGCGTTTGATAGAAGAGTTAGCGTTCGATAGAGGAGTTAGTGTTAGATAGAGGAGTTAGCGTTTGATAGAAGAGTTAGCGTCTGATAGAAGAGTTAGCATCAGATAGAAGAGTTAGCGTCAGATAGAAGAGTTAGCGTCAGATAGAAGAGTTAGCGTCAGATAGAAGAGTTAGCGTCAGATAGAAGAGTTAGCGTTCTATAGAAGAGTTAGCGTTAGATAGAGGAGTTAGCGTTAGATAGAAGAGTTAGCGTCTGATAGAAGAGTTAGCATCAGATAGAAGAGTTAGCGTCAGATAGAAGAGTTAGCGTCAGATAGAAGAGTTAGCGTCTGATAGAAGAGTTAGCATCAGATAGAAGAGTTAGCGTCAGATAGAAGAGTTAGCGTTTGATAGAGGAGTTAGCGTTGGATAGAAGAGTTAGCGTCTGATAGAAGAGTTAGCGTTAGATAGAGGAGTTAGCGTTTGATAGAAGAGTTAGCGTTCGATAGAAGAGTTAGCGTTCGATAGAAGAGTTAGCGTTGGATAGAGGAGTTAGCGTTTGATAGAGGAGTTAGCGTTTGATAGAAGAGTTAGCGTTAGCGTTGGATAGAGGAGTTAGCGTTTGATAGAGGAGTTAGCGTTTGATAGAAGAGTTAGCGTTAGCGTTGGATAGAGGAGTTAGCGTTTGATAGAGGAGTTAGCGTTTGATAGAGGAGTTAGCGTTTGATAGAAGAGTTAGCGTTTGATAGAAGAGTTAGCGTTCGATAGAAGAGTTAGCGACAGATAGAAGAGGAGTTAGCGTTTGATAGAGGAGTTAGCGTTGGATAGAGGAGTTAGCGTTTGATAGAAGAGTTAGCGTTTGATAGAGGAGTTAGCTTTTGATAGAAAAGTTAGCGTTAGCGTTGGATAGAGGAGTTAGCGTTTGATAGAGGAGTTAGCGTTTGATAGAAGAGTTAGCGTTAGCGTTGGATAGAGGAGTTAGCGTTTGATAGAGGAGTTAGCGTTTGATAGAGGAGTTAGCGTTTGATAGAAGAGTTAGCGTCAGATAGAAGAGTTAGCGTTCGATAGAAGAGTTAGCGTCAGATAGAAGAGTTAGCATCAGATAGAAGAGTTAGCGTCAGATAGAAGAGTTAGCGTTCGATAGAAGAGTTAGCGTCAGATAGAAGAGTTAGCGTCAGATAGAAGAGTTAGCGTTCGATAGAAGAGTTAGCGTCAGATAGAAGAGTTAGCGTTAGATAGAAGAGTTAGCGTTCGATAGAAGAGTTAGCGTCAGATAGAAGAGTTAGCGTTCGATAGAAGAGTTAGCGTTCGATAGAAGAGTTAGCGTTCGATAGAAGAGTTAGCGTCAGATAGAGGAGTTAGCGTTAGATAGAAGAGTTAGCGTTCGATAGAAGAGTTAGCGTTTGATAGAGGAGTTAGCGTTCGATAGAAGAGTTAGCGTTCGATAGAGGAGTTAGCGTTCGATAGAAGAGTTAGCGTTAGCGTTGGATAGAGCGTCAGCACCTTGTAGAGCGTGTTCCGGATGATCTCGATGTTCATCTCGTCCAGATCTTGTTCTGAGATACAGTCCTGGAAAAACGCAGCTGCAAAAGAAACCACAGTGAGAACCAGGACATGGTGGTGCAGTGGTTAGCACGCTGCTCACAGCTACAGGGTCAGGTTAGCACGCTGCTCACAGCTACAGGGTCAGGTTAGCACGCTCCTCACGGCTACAGGGTCAGGTTAGCACGCTCCTCACAGCTACAGGGTCAGGTTAGCACGCTCCTCACGGCTACAGGGTCAGGTTAGCACGCTCCTCACAGCTACAGGGTCAGGTTAGCACGCTCCTCACGGCTACAGGGTCAGGTTAGCACGCTCCTCACGGCTACAGGGTCAGGTTAGCACGCTCCTCACAGCTACAGGGTCAGGTTAGCACGCTGCTCACAGCTACAGGGTCAGGTTAGCACGCTCCTCACAGCTACAGGGTCAGGTTAGCACGCTCCTCACGGCTACAGGGTCAGGTTAGCACGCTCCTCACGGCTACAGGGTCAGGTTAGCACGCTCCTCACAGCTACAGGGTCAGGTTAGCACGCTCCTCACGGCTACAGGGTCAGGTTAGCACGCTCCTCACAGCTACAGGGTCAGGTTAGCACGCTCCTCACGGCTACAGGGTCAGGTTAGCACGCTCCTCACGGCTACAGGGTCAGGTTAGCACGCTCCTCACAGCTACAGGGTCAGGTTAGCACGCTGCTCACAGCTACAGGGTCAGGTTAGCACGCTGCTCACAGCTACAGGGTCAGGTTAGCACGCTGCTACAGGGTCAGGTTAGCACGTTCCTCACAGCTACAGGGTCAGGTTAGCACGCTCCTCACAGCTACAGGGTCAGGTTAGCACACTGCTCACAGCTACAGGGTCAGGTTAGCACGCTCCTCACAGCTACAGGGTCAGGTTAGCTCACAGCTACAGGGTCAGGTTAGCTCAGAGCTACAGGGTCAGGTTAGCACGCTCCTCACAGCTACAGGGTCAGGTTAGCACGCTGCTCACAGCTACAGGGTCAGGTTAGCACGCTGCTCACAGCTACAGGGTCAGGTTAGCACGCTCCTCACGGCTACAGGGTCAGGTTAGCACGCTCCTCACAGCTACAGGGTCAGGTTAGCACGCTCCTCACAGCTACAGGGTCAGGTTAGCACGCTCCTCACGGCTACAGGGTCAGGTTAGCACGCTCCTCACGGCTACAGGGTCAGGTTAGCACGCTGCTCACGGCTACAGGGTCAGGTTAGCACGCTGCTCACAGCTACAGGGTCAGGTTAGCACGCTCCTCACGGCTACAGGGTCAGGTTAGCACGCTCCTCACGGCTACAGGGTCAGGTTAGCACGCTCCTCACAGCTACAGGGTCAGGTTAGCACGCTCCTCACAGCTACAGGGACAGGTTAGCACGCTCCTCACGGCTACAGGGTCAGGTTAGCACGCTCCTCACAGCTACAGGGTCAGGTTAGCACGCTGCTCACAGCTACAGGGTCAGGTTAGCACGCTGCTCACAGCTACAGGGTCAGGTTAGCACGCTGCTCACAGCTACAGGGTCAGGTTAGCACGCTGCTCACAGCTACAGGGTCAGGTTAGCACGCTGCTCACAGCTACAGGGTCAGGTTAGCACGCTCCTCACAGCTACAGGGTCAGGTTAGCACGCTGCTCACAGCTACAGGGTCAGGTTAGCACGCTGCTCACAGCTACAGGGTCAGGTTAGCACGCTGCTCACAGCTACAGGGTCAGGTTAGCTCACAGCTACAGGGTCAGGTTAGCTCACAGCTACAGGGTCAGGTTAGCACGCTGCTCACGGCTACAGGGTCAGGTTAGCTCACAGCTACAGGGTCAGGTTAGCACGCTGCTCACGGCTACAGGGTCAGGTTAGCACGCTCCTCACGGCTACAGGGTCAGGTTAGCACGCTGCTCACGGCTACAGGGTCAGGTTAGCAGGCTGCTCACGGCTACAGGGTCAGGTTAGCACGCTGCTCACAGCTACAGGGTCAGGTTAGCACGCTCCTCACAGCTACAGGGTCAGGTTAGCACGCTCCTCACGGCTACAGGGTCAGGTTAGCACGCTCCTCACGGCTACAGGGTCAGGTTAGCACGCTCCTCACGGCTACAGGGTCAGGTTAGCACGCTGCTCACGGCTACAGGGTCAGGTTAGCACGCTGCTCACGGCTACAGGGTCAGGTTAGCACGCTGCTCACGGCTACAGGGTCAGGTTAGCACGCTCCTCACGGCTACAGGGTCAGGTTAGCACGCTGCTCACGGCTACAGGGTCAGGTTAGCACGCTCCTCACGGCTACAGGGTCAGGTTAGCACGCTGCTCACGGCTACAGGGTCAGGTTAGCACGCTCCTCACAGCTACAGGGTCAGGTTAGCACGCTGCTCACAGCTACAGGGTCAGGTTAGCACGCTCCTCACAGCTACAGGGTCAGGTTAGCACGCTCCTCACAGCTACAGGGTCAGGTTAGCACGCTGCTCACAGCTACAGGGTCAGGTTAGCACGCTCCTCACAGCTACAGGGTCAGGTTAGCACACTGCTCACAGCTACAGGGTCAGGTTAGCACGCTCCTCACAGCTACAGGGTCAGGTTAGCACACTCCGCACAGCTACAGGGTCAGGTTAGCACGCTCCTCACAGCTACAGGGTCAGGTTAGCACACTCCTCACAGCTACAGGGTCAGGTTAGCACGCTCCGCACAGCTACAGGGTCAGCTGTGTCGTTTATTTGCAGTCACTCTCTCCATTGTCAATAAGATCTAAAACTGCGGTCAAGTGAGCCGTCATCCGCAAAATGCCAGTCGAGCCAGTCGTAACGTTGTTTTGTAGTGCGCGATTATTGCCGCTAACACGGTCGGCCAATGGGCTCAGGCTTAGGGACCGTCAACAATGTATTGTACGTGCTCTTAAACGTAGACTGCTGCGAATATGCGAGACCAATGTCAACAATGTAATTTCTCCTCTAAAATGGAATCTTTCCGACATTTCGGATGGTATTAAAGAACCCTTTGAAAGGTTTCACTCATTTCTCAGTGGGTTAATGTTACTCACCTCTCACACTCACTATGTGCCTAATATGACCCAATGTCATTTATGAATAAATACACCACCAATATGCCTATTTGGTCATTTTGAACATGTAACAAAAGCAGGAGGCAGATATGTATATAATGGATGTCGTTACCCAGCGGAGTGTCCACCAGGGCGGCGCTGTAGAGCTGGCCTCCTGCTCCGGGTGTGTATATGTATATTATGTATATAAGTACATGTATATCCCGTTACCCAGCGGAGTGTCCACCAGGGCGGCGTTGTAGAGCTGGCCTCCTGCTCCGGGTGTGTATATGTATATTACGTATATAAGTACATGTATAAATATATATGTACCCAGCGGAGTGTCCACCAGGGCGGCGCTGTAGAGCTGGCCTCCTGCTCCGGGTGTGTATATGTATATTATGTATATAAGTACATGTATATCCCGTTACCCAGCGGAGTGTCCACCAGGGCGGCGCTGTAGAGCTGGCCTCCTGCTCCGGGTGTGTAGATGTATATTATGTATATTACGTATATAAGTACATGTATAAATATATATGTACCCAGCGGAGTGTCCACCAGGATGGCGTTGTAGAGCTCGGCCGGCGTCTGTGCGATGTTCACGGCCTCCATCTGCTCGAAGCTGCCCAGAGGATGGCACTTTGGCACCAGCTCCGAGATCGCCCTCTGGTGGAGAGTCCCAGTGATGAGCAGGATCACGTTATCGATCATATAACTGTATCTGCAGGACAAATATTACCACAGGGTCAGTGAACGCATCATATAACTGTATCTGCAGGACAAATATCACCACAGGGTCAGTGAACGCATCATATAACTGTATCTGCAGAACAAATATCACAACAGGGTCAGTGAACGCATCATATAACTGTATCTGCAGGACAAATATCACCACAGGGTCAGTGAACACATCATATAACTGTATCTGCAACAGGACAAATATCACCACAGGGTCAGTGAACACATCATATAACTGTATCTGCAGAACAAATATCACAACAGGGTCAGTGAACGCATCATATAACTGTATCTGCAGGACAAATATCACCACAGGGTCAGTGAACGCATCATATAACTGTATCTGCAGAACAAATATCACCACAGGGTCAGTGAACGCATCATATAACTGTATCTGCAGAACAAATATCACCACAGGGTCAGTGAACGCATCATATAACTGTATCTGCAGAACAAATATCACCACAGGGTCAGTGAAACTGGGATTAAGTCAGAAAAGGCGGCTCTACATCTACACGGCCTGAGGTTTGAGAAAGACTGAAAGTAGATGTGGTAATACTAAAGTACTTTAGGTTACTGTGGTCAGACTAAAGTACTTCAGGTTACTGTGGTAACACTAAAGTACTTTAGGTTACTGTGGTCAGACTAAAGTACTTCATGTCACTGTAGGAAAACTAAAGTACTTCTGGTTACTGTGGTAATACTGAAGTACTTCATGTCACTGTAGTAACACTAAAGTACTTTAGGTTACTGTAGTAACACTAAAGTACTTTAGGTACCATATATATAGGAGTAAATATTTCTTACGTGATGAAGTCCATGAATGAAGCCAGCGGTTCGTACGACTGGTTCCTCATGTGTCTGAACTCGACCACCATCTTCTCCTTCAGTTTGTCGTCGATCACAGACACTGTCAGAGGAGACGCTTCGTTGGCCAAGAAACTGCCATAGTCTGTGCTCTGCAGGTGCAGCTTCAGGTCTGAAACGGAAACAGTGTTCAGGTTCACAGTGTTCAGCTTCAGGTCTGAAACATGAGAACAGTGTTCAGGTTCAGGTCTGAAACATTAGAACAGTGTTCAGGTCTGAAACATTAGAACAGTGTTCAGGTCTGAAACATTAGAACAGTGTTCAGGTCTGAAACATTAGAACAGTGTTCAGGTCTGAAATATGAGAACAGTGTTCAGGTCTGAAACATTAGAACAGTGTTCAGGTCTGAAACATTAGAACAGTGTTCAGTGTCAGGTCTGAAACATTAGAACAGTGTTCAGGTCTGAAACATTAGAACAGTGTTCAGGTCTGAAATATGAGAACAGTGTTCAGGTCTGAAACATTAGAACAGTGTTCAGGTCTGAAACATTAGAACAGTGTTCAGCTTCAGGTCTGAAACATTAGAACAGTGTTCAGGTCTGAAACATTAGAACAGTGTTCAGGTCTGAAACATTAGAACAGTGTTCAGGTCTGAAACATTAGAACAGTGTTCAGGTCTGAAATATGAGAACAGTGTTCAGGTCTGAAACATGAGAACAGTGTTCAGCTTCAGGTCTGAAACATGAGAACAGTGTTCAGCTTCAGGTCTGAAACATGAGAACAGTGTTCAGGTCTGAAACATGAGAACAGTGTTCAGGTCTGAAACATGAGAACAGTGTTCAGCTTCAGGTCTGAAACATGAGAACAGTGTTCAGGTCTGAAACATTAGAACAGTGTTCAGGTCTGAAACATTAGAACAGTGTTCAGGTCTGAAATATGAGAACAGTGTTCAGGTCTGAAATATGAGAACAGTGTTCAGGTCTGAAACATTAGAACAGTGTTCAGGTCTGAAACATTAGAACAGTGTTCAGCTTCAGGTCTGAAACATTAGAACAGTGTTCAGGTCTGAAACATTAGAACAGTGTTCAGGTCTGAAACATTAGAACAGTGTTCAGGTCTGAAACATTAGAACAGTGTTCAGGTCTGAAATATGAGAACAGTGTTCAGGTCTGAAACATGAGAACAGTGTTCAGCTTCAGGTCTGAAACATGAGAACAGTGTTCAGCTTCAGGTCTGAAACATGAGAACAGTGTTCAGGTCTGAAACATGAGAACAGTGTTCAGGTCTGAAACATGAGAACAGTGTTCAGGTCTGAAACATTAGAACAGTGTTCAGGTCTGAAACATTAGAACAGTGTTCAGGTCTGAAACATGAGAACAGTGTTCAGGTCTGAAACATGAGAACAGTGTTCAGGTCTGAAACATGAGAACAGTGTTCAGGTCTGAAACATGAGAACAGTGTTCAGGTCTGAAACATGAGAACAGTGTTCAGGTCTGAAACATGAGAACAGTGTTCAGGTCTGAAACATTAGAACAGTGTTCAGCTTCAGGTCTGAAACATGAGAACAGTGTTCAGGTCTGAAACATTAGAACAGTGTTCAGGTCTGAAACATTAGAACAGTGTTCAGGTCTGAAACATTAGAACAGTGTTCAGGTCTGAAACATGAGAACAGTGTTCAGGTCTGAAACATGAGAACAGTGTTCAGGTCTGAAACATGAGAACAGTGTTCAGGTCTGAAACATTAGAACAGTGTTCAGCTTCAGGTCTGAAACATGAGAACAGTGTTCAGGTCTGAAACATTAGAACAGTGTTCAGCTTCAGGTCTGAAACATGAGAACAGTGTTCAGCTTCAGGTCTGAAACATTAGAACAGTGTTCAGGTCTGAAACATTAGAACAGTGTTCAGGTCTGAAACATGAGAACAGTGTTCAGGTCTGAAACATGAGAACAGTGTTCAGGTCTGAAACATGAGAACAGTGTTCAGGTCTGAAACATGAGAACAGTGTTCAGGTCTGAAACATGAGAACAGTGTTCAGGTCTGAAACATGAGAACAGTGTTCAGGTCTGAAACATTAGAACAGTGTTCAGCTTCAGGTCTGAAACATGAGAACAGTGTTCAGGTCTGAAACATTAGAACAGTGTTCAGGTCTGAAACATTAGAACAGTGTTCAGGTCTGAAACATTAGAACAGTGTTCAGGTCTGAAACATGAGAACAGTGTTCAGGTCTGAAACATGAGAACAGTGTTCAGGTCTGAAACATGAGAACAGTGTTCAGGTCTGAAACATTAGAACAGTGTTCAGCTTCAGGTCTGAAACATGAGAACAGTGTTCAGGTCTGAAACATTAGAACAGTGTTCAGCTTCAGGTCTGAAACATGAGAACAGTGTTCAGCTTCAGGTCTGAAACATTAGAACAGTGTTCAGGTCTGAAACATGAGAACAGTGTTCAGGTCTGAAACATTAGAACAGTGTTCAGGTCTGAAATATGAGAACAGTGTTCAGGTCTGAAACATGAGAACAGTGTTCAGCTTCAGGTCTGAAACATGAGAACAGTGTTCAGCTTCAGGTCTGAAACATGAGAACAGTGTTCAGCTTCAGGTCTGAAACATGAGAACAGTGTTCAGGTCTGAAATATGAGAACAGTGTTCAGGTCTGAAACATTAGAACAGTGTTCAGGTCTGAAACATTAGAACAGTGTTCAGGTCTGAAATATGAGAACAGTGTTCAGGTCTGAAACATGAGAACAGTGTTCAGCTTCAGGTCTGAAACATGAGAACAGTGTTCAGCTTCAGGTCTGAAACATGAGAACAGTGTTCAGGTCTGAAATATGAGAACAGTGTTCAGGTCTGAAACATTAGAACAGTGTTCAGGTCTGAAACATTAGAACAGTGTTCAGGTCTGAAACATTAGAACAGTGTTCAGGTCTGAAATATGAGAACAGTGTTCAGGTCTGAAACATGAGAACAGTGTTCAGGTCTGAAACATGAGAACAGTGTTCAGCTTCAGGTCTGAAACATGAGAACAGTGTTCAGGTCTGAAACATGAGAACAGTGTTCAGGTCTGAAACATTAGAATAATGTTCAGCTTAGAAGCAAATGTTTGTTATGCCCAAATTCTACATTTTAACGCCACAAACGCAACAACAACAAAACAACAACAAAACGGTGCATATTTCATTCATTAAGATCTGCCCAGATTTCATCAAACAGGAAAATAACTGGACAAATTACACAACCTGAACCGAGCACATTCTGGCATTTCCCAAATATAAAACGTCAGAATAGCAACAAAAATGGGGATAAAATACAACAAAAAAGAGCTGATAAGTAGAGACAAAAACAAAACGTGCTGGGAAAAAAGACAAAAAAACAGGGAGTGACGACACTAACTACAAAAACAGGACAAAAAAGAGACGAAAACATAACAAAAGGCCGAGATAATGCAAGAAAAAGTCATGGTCAGTTTTGTAGGTCTTAGCTTTCAAATGAAGCGTTACACCGGCCTATAAGCTGTAAACTTTTAGATTTGGGTAAAGCCAAACTGGAGAAAAAGTGCTCGGTTGAGGCGGGGGTTAACAGGTTAAAAGGCAGAAGAGTCTAAAGAATAATATGACACACAGCGGGTTCAGCTTCAGCGCAGAAAAGGACTAAAAGTTACGTTTCCGCGGCACAAAAATACTTAAATTATTATTATGTCCGTGTTTTTTTTCTCAATAAAAGCAGAACCGAGCTGGAGAGTGAGCTAGCCATGGAGCTAACAGGCTAATGCTAACGCGGCTACAGCTAACCCAAACGATTATAAATGTATCTGCAGAACTACAGCTGTCGGTCTCAGTGATAGAGTCACAAATCACTCCATCCCCGCTCATTCAAACTGCAATGTTTTACTTTAGAGACGAGTCAATGTTTATGAATCAGCGGAGTTACGGGTCATGCTAACAGCTAATGCTAACGAGGCTGCAGCTGACAGCTAGAGGCTAATGCTAACGAGCTAACCCAAACGATCCACTACAGCTGTGTTTATCGCATTAAAGGGCGTTAATGTCGTTATGTCGTGTTAGTTTATCCAGTGCAGTTTATTGAGCTGTAGTAAAGCTTTAGTAGAACCGTGGGATTATCATCGAGCTGTTCCGGTTTCACTGCGGGCGAGAGAGAAGCCTTTCCCCAGACTCAGACTCCCACAGATCCCCCCCAGACCCCGTCACAGGGCGCTCTCTCCCCCGCAGGGCCCTCTCTCCCCCGCAGGGTCCTCTCTCCCCCGCAGGGTCCTCTCTCCCCCGCAGGGCGCTCTCTCCCCCACTCACCCTCCAGAGTCTCGCACTGCACCAGGTTGAGGTAGTCCGCCTGGCTCAGGATCCCGGCCTTGAAGCCCCGGACGAGCCCCTCCAAGTACCCGTTATCCGCGTTAAAGTAGAGCTCCGGCAGCGGCATGGTGCTGGGTCACAGAGAGGTCACAGAGGGGTCACTGAGTGGCTCACGGAGGGTCAGGGGCTGCTCCCGGTCCGGGTTTAGTCCTGGTTTAGTTCGGGTTTGGAGGAGACGGCTTGTGCTGATGCTGAATGTCAGGCCGTGGATCAGCTGACACAGGAAGCACGTGACCGAGGACTCACGTGACGCTCAGCTGACGGTCACGTGGGCCGAGCTTTTGCAGCGCCGCTCCTCACAGTTGTTAATCTTAAAGTCATGCAGGTGAGAAACATTTAAAAAACCTCTCACACACTCATGTGCAATAGTAGAGGTACGTTATATAAAACAGACAAATATAACACAAACATAACATATATAACAGAATATAAAATATCAGAATATCAAAATGTCAATGCAACATTAGTAATATATGTCGCACCTGTGGTCCAGATTCAGGACATACTTATTGTTCTGCCCCTTCACACAAACACCTGCCCCTTCACACAAACATCTGCCCTTTCACACAAACACCTGCCCCTTCACACACATCTGCCCCTTCACACAAACACCTGCCCCTTCACACAAACATCTGCCCCTTCACACAAACACCTGCCCCTTCACACAAACACCTGCCCCTTCACACAAACACCTGCCCCTTCACACAAACACCTGCCCCTTCACACAAACATCTGCCACATGAGGCTGTGGAGTCGATCAGAAACTCATCCACGGAGCCTCCTCAGGTTTATCATCATTTATTTTCTTGAACAAACTCGTGTTGTTTGTGTTCAGCTCCGTCTGTAACAGTCGCTCTGTAACACATACATATATATTATATACATACATATATATACATATACATATATATATTATATTTCCCTTCAACATTCTGTTTATAAACATCTTTAATGCCAACATGACAAACATGTTTAAACGTGTTCAGATTAATGTCGCTGTGACTCAAAAGGTGCAGAACCACATTTTAAACATTTCTTCATTTTTAAAACATTCTCAGAACAAAGAGTCCGACAGAGCTGCAGAACATGTGTCCTTACAGATGTGCTAGTGTTACATATATGTGCGTATATACTCGTGTTCTACATATATATATATATATATTTGTTTATATATTGATACATTTGTGCCGTGTCAGAGTCTGCAGTGTTTCCTTCACTGTTAAAGTGTCATTTAAAGCGTCTCCGCCTCCTCAGCACCACAGGGTTTTCCAGTCAGAGGTCAGAGGTCAGAGGTCAGAGGTCAGAGGTCAGAGGTCAGAGGTCAGAGGTCAGAGGTCAGTGGAGTTCAGGACCTGGTTCTGGACTTTGGCGTTGGACTCTGAGAGATCTCTCTGTAACGACACCACGTGATTCAGACAATCAGAATATTATAAACACGAGTTTAACACGAGAGACAATTTACACAGAACACAAACTGAACACTTTAGTTTCCCTGAACTCAAAGACAAACCGAACATTCTCTTAGAGCGCCTTACGATGTGAGGCCTTGTGCACATGCAGGCAGCCCTGGAGCACCCGCAGGTAATAATGCATCCACCATGAGGAGGTACGAGGTTACAGCTCACGGACCGGGCGGCGCGTGGAGCGGCTTCAAAACGTGGCTACGACGCAAACTTGTAAATATTGTCCCGTTCACCCAATGTTTCTTAAACATTACGTTAAAATTGAGCAAATGCAAATAATAAGCTCTGATTTACATTTATATTAGTGTGAGAAGAGCCTTGGTATTGAGGTGGAGCTGACGCTCTGAATAAGTCGTTCTCTCAGACTTTTACGCACGAGCTTTAACTCATGTTGCAAAAGTCGTGTCCGTGACTCTGTTCAGATCATGTTTAGTTTAGATCCATTTATCTGCAATCTCACATTTCCCTAACATACATAGTAATATGCAGCTTCTATATGGGCTCTGTAAATGTCTTTAAAAATGCTTATAATGAGAAATGGACGATATCATCGTCCATCACGATGGTTCACTGTAAACATCGTCATCGGCCAATTAAGGGGACATCGCACAACCCTACTTCCCTGAGAAAAAATTGTAACAGTATTTACTTGATAATAACAGTATTTGATAATAGTATTTCTACGATAATTACACAGGATAAATAGTACTTCCTTGGTAGTTGCAGCAGATTAGGTTAAACTCACCAGGAACTGGGAGTAGGTGGAGGCCACGGAGCCTGGACTCTGAGACTCTGGAAGGGCCTGGGGTCGGTTCTCCTTCTGCTCCTGGGTCCAGACCTGGTCCTGGGTCACAGCTGGGCCTCGGGGCCTCTGGGCTTTAGTCCGAACCGAAGGGCCCTGAACCATTGGAGACACATCCGTGAAGTCTGGGTTTAACTCACACCCCGACCTTGAGGAGACTCACCTGAGGAGGGCGTGGCCCGGGCGGGTGTGGTCCAGGGGAGCGGCTCACCTGTCCCGTCACAGAGCGCAGAGAGCTGTTAGTGAAGAGGCTGCAGCCGCCGAGCTTCAGGGAGAGACACAAACACAACCATCAGAGTAACCACGACTACGATAGTAGCTTACCACCACCGGGTTAGAGTGAATGAATAGTGCAATGTAAAGCGTCTTTGAGTGTCCAGAAAAGCGCTATATAAAACCGATGCATTATTATTATTATTACCGGGGTTCTCCTGACTCGGGGTTCTCCTGACTCGGGGTTCTCCTGACTCGGGGTTCTCCTGACTCTTACCAGGGTTCTCCTGTGTTACGGCCCTAGGCCACCAGCTCCTCCATTTTGGCCATACCCCTTTGTGGTGTCATCTTGTGTGCTAAACCCTTTGTTTGTATTTAAATGTGAGTGTGGAAGTCCTCGACAGCCATTGGTGGACTGTCTCTGATCCTGGCTCCTGATTGGATAATGGTCCTACTGCTTCCCTGGCCTGTGATTGGTGCGCCGCCCCAGAGTCAGGCCAACCCTGGGCTCCCACCTGAGCGGCCACACCCTTAAAGGACCTGCTGGGATGTGAAGTGAACAGCAGCCACTTTGCTCTGTGTCTTTTGAATGTGTTGTAAAGACTCGTAGTCCTTGTGACTTAGTTAGAGACTAGTTTTGTTTTTTGTACTTCGTTTGGTTATTAGTTTGAACTTTGTTTTGGAACCCCTTTTGAAACCTTTGTTCAATTTACCTTTGCATTCCTTTTTAAATAAATCATAACTTTAGTTTTACCATTTCACATCTCAGTTTTGTTACTTCTCCCTAGCTGAGCTGGGTCGTAACATCCTGACTCAGGGTTCTCCTGACTCTCACCGGGGTTCTCCTGACTCTTACCAGGGTTCTCCTGACTCTTACCAGGGTTCTCCTGACTCTTACCAGGGTTCTCCTGACTCTGGGTTCTCCTGACTCTTACCAGGGTTCTCCTGACTCTCACCGGGGTTCTCCTGACTCTTACCAGGGTTCTCCTGACTCTCACCGGGGTTCTCCTGACTCTTACCAGGGTTCTCCTGACTCTGGGTTCTCCTGACTCTTACCGGGGTTCTCCTGACTCTCACCGGGGTTCTCCTGACTCTTACCAGGGTTCTCCTGACTCTTACCAGGGTTCTCCTGACTCTTACCAGGGTTCTCCTGACTCTGGGTTCTCCTGACTCTTACCAGGGTTCTCCTGACTCTTACCAGGGTTCTCCTGACTCTTACCAGGGTTCTCCTGACTCTGGGTTCTCCTGACTCTTACCAGGGTTCTCCTGACTCTTACCAGGGTTCTCCTGACTCTTACCAGGGTTCTCCTGACTCTTACCAGGGTTCTCCTGACTCTTACCGGGGTTCTCCTGACTCTTACCAGGGTTCTCCTGACTCTTACCAGGGTTCTCCTGACTCTTACCAGGGTTCTCCTGACTCTTACCGGGGTTCTCCTGACTCTTACCAGGGTTCTCCTGACTCTTACCGGGGTTCTCCTGACTCTTACCAGGGTTCTCCTGACTCTGGGTTCTCCTGACTCTTACCAGGGTTCTCCTGACTCTTACCAGGGTTCTCCTGACTCTTACCAGGGTTCTCCTGACTCTTACCGGGGTTCTCCTGACTCTTACCAGGGTTCTCCTGACTCTTACCAGGGTTCTCCTGACTCTTACCAGGGTTCTCCTGACTCTTACCGGGGTTCTCCTGACTCTTACCGGGGTTCTCCTGACTCTTACCAGGGTTCTCCTGACTCTTACCAGGGTTCTCCTGACTCTTACCAGGGTTCTCCTGACTCTTACCAGGGTTCTCCTGACTCTTACCAGGGTTCTCCTGACTCTTACCAGGGTTCTCCTGACTCTTACCAGGGTTCTCCTGACTCTTACCAGGGTTCTCCTGACTCTTACCAGGGTTCTCCTGACTCTTACCAGGGTTCTCCTGACTCTTACCAGGGTTCTCCTGACTCTTACCAGGGTTCTCCTGACTCTGGGTTCTCCTGACTCTTACCAGGGTTCTCCTGACTCTTACCGGGGTTCTCCTGACTCTTACCAGGGTTCTCCTGACTCTTACCAGGGTTCTCCTGACTCTGGGTTCTCCTGACTCTTACCAGGGTTCTCCTGACTCTTACCAGGGTTCTCCTGACTCTTACCAGGGTTCTCCTGACTCTTACCAGGGTTCTCCTGACTCTGGGTTCTCCTGACTCTTACCAGGGTTCTCCTGACTCTTACCAGGGTTCTCCTGACTCTTACCAGGGTTCTCCTGACTCTTACCAGGGTTCTCCTGACTCTTACCAGGGTTCTCCTGACTCTTACCAGGGTTCTCCTGACTCTGGGTTCTCCTGACTCTTACCAGGGTTCTCCTGACTCTTACCGGGGTTCTCCTGACTCTTACCAGGGTTCTCCTGACTCTTACCAGGGTTCTCCTGACTCTGGGTTCTCCTGACTCTTACCAGGGTTCTCCTGACTCTTACCGGGGTTCTCCTGACTCGGGGTTCTCCTGACTCTTACCAGGGTTCTCCTGACTCTTACCAGGGTTCTCCTGACTCTTACCAGGGTTCTCCTGACTCTTACCAGGGTTCTCCTGACTCTGGGTTCTCCTGACTCTTACCAGGGTTCTCCTGACTCTCACCGGGGTTCTCCTGACTCTTACCAGGGTTCTCCTGACTCTTACCAGGGTTCTCCTGACTCTGGGTTCTCCTGACTCTTACCAGGGTTCTCCTGACTCTTACCGGGGTTCTCCTGACTCGGGGTTCTCCTGACTCTTACCGGGGTTCTCCTGACTCTGGGTTCTCCTGACTCTTACCAGGGTTCTCCTGACTCTGGGTTCTCCTGACTCTTACCGGGGTTCTCCTGACTCTGGGTTCTCCTGACTCTTACCAGGGTTCTCCTGACTCTTACCGGGGTTCTCCTGACTCTGGGTTCTCCTGACTCTTACCGGGGTTCTCCTGACTCTGGGTTCTCCTGACTCTTACCAGGGTTCTCCTGACTCTCACCGGGGTTCTCCTGACTCTTACCGGGGTTCTCCTGACTCTCACCGGGGTTCTCCTGACTCTCACCGGGGTTCTCTTGAGGCGGGTGGTCCTGGAGATCTGGATGCTGCAGCTGGGACTTGGGGTTCTCCTGGTGCTTCTGCTGGGTGCTCCTCTGGGGGAGCTGCTGGTGCCGATGAAGCGGCGTTTAGTCGGCGTCCGGACCGTTGTGCCGTACAGCATGTCCTGCTCCGTCTCACGAGCCTTTTTCAGGTGCTGCGGACACAGCGCGGTTACTCCCCATCTGCAGTTACAGTAATAGGAGTAAGAGTAAAAGTACCCGGAGGTTCTTCTCCTGCTCCTTCTGCTGCTGGAGAAGGTCCCACTGCTGCTCCACAAACTGGAGGAAGTCCAGGCCTTTAACGAGGAACGGACTTTGCTGAGTCTGCTCCCACAGCGAGATCTGCTCCTTCAGCACGCGCTCCAACTATCAACATAAATATACTTTATATACTCAACAAACAAATATATATATATATATATATATATACTAGCTGAGACCCGGCCTTCGGCCGGCCCTCGCTAGTCTCCACATTTGATATTCAGAGATTATGAGTTATTACAAAGAAATGTCCAGTATAGTCCCTATAACCCGTCAGTCAGAATAGCTGTAGACCCGCAGTAAGTAGACCAGTGGTTCCCAACCCATTCCTAAAACTATGGCCGCTACAAATGTGTAAAATAATGAATGCTAAAAATAATTTCAAACAAACTGCAATTGGAGTGTTTGATGCACCTGTGCTCCTTTCGTATATACTACAACGACAATATGTTCCATAAACTCAGGGAATAGAATTCAAGAGACAGTGGAACATGTAGGCCTATGGATTAATATTAGGGGTTCAGCTGTTACGGTTCGGTTGACGGTGCAGGAGACGTGGTTTGGTGCATCACGGTGTAAGTGCAATCTAAAAAAGAATATGTTGTTTTTTATTAGACAGTATTTATATCCTTAGAATACAATAGGCAATGCTTTCAAAGCCGCTTTATAGAATGTAAAGGAGGGAAGGAAAAATAGAAAAGAAATGGTACAGCAGCAAAGGGGAAAAAAAAAAAAAAAACGCTACAGTGCAGGCCATGCGCTCGTTAAGTGGTAGTTTCACTTTGGCTGAAGCTCTCGGAGCAGCGCATTTCATTTGAAGCTCGTGTTTCTGCGTGTACTTTTTTTCGGAGACATAACTTTGGAGACCGAATATGGCCAGGATTGGATCTTACGCATTTGTGTGCGCTCTGACATGACGCAGCACTGGATCTATAATGAACCACAGCCTCGGTCACTGCAGGAGAGACTTAAACAAAGAGACGCAGATGTGTTTTGGAGGAGGTAACTGTACCTGTGCGGAGCGTCTGCAGCTGCAGTTTAGGATGAGTGACGATGACACACATCGCCGTGTTTGGATGCGCGCACACGCACGGCAGTCAGATCTCGTGCACTCGCGTTGTTGTGACGGCGGGTTGTCCTCGGACAGCAGCACCGCGGTCCATATGGACCCGTGTCCAATGCCCGCGGCCGGTGGGCATTGGACGTGGTGGCCTCTGGCCAATGCCCGCGAGCGGAGGGACCGCCACGTGGGGGCCGGCCGCGGATTTTTGGGAAATGAACGTGCGCTTTTCCAGACGCTCGTCGGTGTACTATTGGTTGCAGTATTCATTCAGTCCACTCCGCACCTCAGCCTCCACCACCAACCACGCACACAGTCACTACTGTCGCCAGGCTTCCTGGTGTTCCCAAACGGTCTCCCATCCCAGTTCTAACCAGGCACTTCCCTGCTTAGCTTCAAAGTCGGTATGGGAAATAAACATGGCGGCGCCCAGGCGGCGGCCATTGAGATAGCGTTTTCTATTATAGATATATATATATATATATATATATATATATATATCTATATATATATATTGAACAACCGTAGAAAAAGTTAAATCATCAGGACTGGGTTTGGGTAAAATTGAGTAACACTGAAGTAACACTTGAAGTTTAGGTGTAGTTCAGGTGGTGTTCGGGTGTAGCTAAGGTGGTGTTTAGGTGTAGTTCAGGTGGTGTTTGGGTGTAGCTAAGGTGGTGTTTAGGTGGTGTTTAGGTGTAGTTCAGGTGGTGTTTGGGTGTAGTTCAGGTGGTGTTTGGGTGTAGTTCAGGTGGTGTTTAGGTGGTGTTTGGGTGTAGTTCAGGTGGTGTTTAGGTGTAGTTCAGGTGGTGTTTAGGTGTAGCTAAGGTGGTGTTTAGGTGTAGTTCAGGTGATGTTTGGGTGTAGTTCAGGTGGTGTTTGGGTGTAGTTCAGGTGGTGTTTGGGTGTAGTTTAGGTGGTGTTTGGGTGTAGTTTAGGTGATGTTTAGGTGTAGTTCAGGTGGTGTTTGAGTGTAGCTAAGGTGGTGTTTAGGTGTAGTTCAGGTGATGTTTGGGTGTAGTTCAGGTGGTGTTTGGGTGTAGTTCAGGTGGTGTTTGGGTGTAGTTTAGGTGATGTTTGGGTGTAGTTTAGGTGATGTTTAGGTGTAGTTCAGGTGGTGTTTGGGTGTAGTTTAGGTGATGTTTAGGTGTAGTTCAGGTGGTGTTTGGGTGTAGTTTAGGTGGTGTTTAGGTGTAGTTTAGGTGTAGTTCAGGTGATGTTTGGGTGTAGTTTAGGTGGTGTTTAGGTGTAGTTTAGGTGGTGTTTAGGTGTAGTTCAGGTGATGTTTGGGTGTAGTTTAGGTGGTGTTTAGGTGTAGTTTAGGTGGTGTTTAGGTGTAGTTCAGGTGATGTTTGGGTGTAGTTTAGGTGGTGTTTGGGTGTAGTTCAGGTGATGTTTGGGTGTAGTTTAGGTGGTGTTTAGGTGTAGTTTAGGTGTTGTTTGGGTGTAGTTCAGGTGGTGTTTAGGTGTAGTTCAGGTGGTGTTTAGGTGTAGTTCAGGTGATGTTTGGGTGTAGTTTAGGTGGTGTTTGGGTGTAGTTTAGGTGGTGTTTAGGTGTAGTTTAGGTGGTGTTTAGATGTAGTTTAGGTGTAGTTTAGGTGATGTTTGGGTGTAGTTTAGGTGATGTTTGGGTGTAGTTTAGGTGTAGTTTAGGTGATGTTTGGGTGTAGTTTAGGTGATGTTTGGGTGTAGTTTAGGTGTAGTTCAGGTGATGTTTGGGTGTAGTTTAGGTGTAGTTCAGGTGATGTTTGGGTGTAGTTTAGGTGGTGTTTGGGTGTAGTTTAGGCGGTGTTTGGGTGTAGTTTAGGTGATGTTTGGGTGTAGTTCAGGTGATGTTTGGGTGTAGTTTAGGTGATGTTTGGGTGTAGTTTAGGTGATGTTTGGGTGTAGTTCAGGTGATGTTTGGGTGTAGTTTAGGTGATGTTTGGGTGTAGTTTAGGTGATGTTTGGGTGTAGTTTAGGTGATGTTTGGGTGTAGTTTAGGTGATGTTTGGGCGTAGTTCAGGTGGTGTTTGGGTGTAGTTTAGGTGGGTGGTGTTTGGGTGTAGTTTAGGTGGTGTTTGGGTGTAGTTCAGGTGGTGTTTGGGTGTAGTTTAGGTGGTGTTTGGGTGTAGTTCAGGTGATGTTTGGGTGTAGTTTAGGTGGTGTTTGGGTGTAGTTCAGGTGATGTTTGGGTGTAGTTTAGGTGATGTTTGGGTGTAGTTTAGGTGGTGTTTGGGCGTAGTTCAGGTGGTGTTTGGGTGTAGTTTAGGTGGGTGGTGTTTGGGTGTAGTTTAGGTGGTGTTTTGGTGTAGTTTAGGTGGGTGGTGTTTGGGTGTAGTTTAGGTGGTGTTTTGGTGTAGTTTAGGTGGGTGGTGTTTGGGTGTAGTTTAGGTGGTGTTTTGGTGTAGTTTAGGTGGGTGGTGTTTGGGTGTAGTTTAGGTGGTGTTTAGGTGTAGTTCAGGTGGTGTTTAGGTGTAGTTCAGGTGATGTTTGGGTGTAGTTCAGGTGATGTTTGGGTGTAGTTTAGGTGGGTGGTGTTTGGGTGTAGTTTAGGTGGTGTTTAGGTGTAGTTCAGGTGGTGTTTAGGTGTAGTTCAGGTGATGTTTGGGTGTAGTTTAGGTGGTGTTTAGGTGTAGTTCAGGTGGTGTTTAGGTGTAGTTCAGGTGATGTTTGGGTGTAGTTTAGGTGATGTTTGGGTGTAGTTCAGGTGATGTTTGGGTGTAGTTTAGGTGATGTTTGGGTGTAGTTTAGGTGATGTTTGGGTGTAGTTTAGGTGATGTTTGGGTGTAGTTTAGGTGGTGTTTAGGTGTAGTTTGGCCTGTGTAGGAGGTGTCGCTCACAGACCTTGGGGAGGCTCTTGCTGAGCTCGGTTCTCTGACGTTCCTCTTTGAGCAGGTGTTTAAGTGTAGTTTAGGTAGTGTTTGGGTGTAGTTTAGGTGGTGTTTAGGTGTAGTTTGGCCTGTGTAGGAGGTGTCGCTCACAGACCTTGGGGAGGCTCTTGCTGAGCTCGGTTCTCTGACGTTCCTCTTTGAGCAGGTTTCCTCCGCGATTCGTGAACCTCGACGGATCTGACGCTTTTCTCTGAAACGCATCGGTCCAGACGACACACCTTTACGTGTGTTTACATCTCTATAATGTACAGACAATGACTGAACCAAAGGCCCCACCTCCAGCTCCAGGAACAGCTCCCATTGGTCCATCCACTTCTGAACGGCCTCCATGATTGGTTTATGACCTTCGTAAAACTGTTTCAGACGCTGTAGCTCCGCCTCCAGCGCCTCCAGGACCCGCTCCGAGACCTCATCTGGACCGGGTCAAAACAGACGCAGGTCATTCCGTGTTTCACCCACAGCCTCCCAGGTGACCCGCTCACATCTGGATGAAACGTTATTGAGTTTTTCTCCACATGTGGAATGAACACATGAGCTGTGACCACCTTCCCTGCTGAGCTGGAGCTCAGTCATGGAAACATCTGCTCTGTGTCATGGCTACAAAAGACATTTCCAAAGATGTTCTAGTTTAGAAAGTTTTAGATATATAGGCTGCAAAAAATGTTTGGGGTTTTTTTCCGGATTTTTTTCCCCCAAAATGTCACTGGCTCTACAAAAGAAATGTATAGAGTGACCATCTTCATATTGTAGACTTTAGTTTATTAGGATAGAACTTTGCTGCAGAAGAAGCAGGATGTTGATCTGATAAAGAGTCACTACTGAGGCTTGTGAATTTGGGTGATTTGGCACAGAATGACCCAGAGTCAAAACTGGGTCACACCAGGGTCAAACAGAGTCAATACTGGGTCACAACAGGGTCAAACAGAGTCAAAACTGGGTCAAACAGAGTCAAAACTGGGTCACAACAGGGTCAAACAGAGTCAAAACTGGGTCACAACAGGGTCAAACAGAGTCAAAACTGGGTCACAACAGGGTCAAACAGAGTCAAAACTGGGTCACAACAGGGTCAAACAGAGTCAAAACTGGGTCAAACCTGTTTGTGGAGGAATGAAGACACAACAGGCACTTGTCGTGTGACTGTGTTAGTTTAGTTTAGTTGCAGTAGAACACTCCGGGTTCACAGTATGACCGGACTGTACCATTCAAGGCTACAGAGGGGGGGAGCCCGTGTAAGTGGGTGTGGTTAGGTGTAAGTGGGCGTGGTTAGGTGTAAGTGGGAGTGGCTAGGTGTAAGTGGGCGTGGCCTCGTGTGGTAGGTGTGGTCTCGTACCTGTGTAGAACACGCTGAGGCTCAGACGCTGCTCTTCGCTGCAGAAACATTTGTCCCACAAGTCAGAGATTTCATCTCGAACTCTGTCAGACACAGACCTGAGCTCAGACAGTTTCATCTGCTCCAGACGCCTGGCCTCCAACAGCAGCTGTAAACAAGTAAACAGCAGCTGTAAACAAGTAAACAGCAGCTGTGAATAAGTAAACAACTGTAAACAAGTAAACAACTGTAAACAAGTAAACAACTGTAAACAGCAGCTGTAAACAAGTAAACAGCAGCTGTAAACAAGTAAACAACTGTAAACAAGTAAACAACTGTAAACAAGTAAACAGCAGCTGTAAACAAGTAAACAACTGTAAACAAGTAAACAACTGTAAACAAGTAAACAACTGTAAACAAGTAAACAACGGCTGTAAACTTTTTCAATGAAACTCATGGATGGTTTTGTGTCTCAGACGCCTGTGATGATTAGTTTTCAGGTTAAGGGAGAAACGTTCCACTTTATTAAGCAGATCATCATTCAAGCAATAAGGGAAAGAAAAAGGATCTTTCTGCTGATGAAAAACGTGAAACAGTTGAATGTCTTGGTCTAGGTATGAAAACCTCAGATATTTCAGTAAAGATGAAGCGTAATCATCGAACTGATAAGAGATTTGTGGATGATTCAGACACACACAGGTTTGTGCAGATAAAGGCACGATGAGGACGGTTTCAGCCAGACAAACACATCAGATTAAGAGAACAGCTGCTACAAAGCTGGAGTCTCCCGAACATGAAGGTGTCGGACCCTCCAGAGGCTGCAGTTGTGCATAAACCTTCTCTCCGGCCTCCCCTAAACTGTTCATTGAAGCTGACGAGCAGAAACGGTCCCTTTAGGATCCCTGAAGGTGTGAAAATGACCTCTTTCTGACTGACCACTGCCTCCATTGGAACAAAAAGAACAAGATCCTCTTCATTATAACAACGCCCCATGTCCTGCTGTAAAGAAAACCTCTGCATCACTGGCTGCTATGGGCAGAAAAGGAGAGAAACTCATGATGTGGACCCCCTCCTCCCCTGACCTCAGCCCTGTTGAGAACCTTTGGAGCCTTAAGCAAAAACTGCCTCCCACCCTCATAGACATGAGGGTGGGAGGCAGTTTTCATCCAAACAGCAGCTCTGGGAGGTTGTTCTGACATCCTGCAAACAAATCCAAGCAGAAACTCTACAAAAACTCACAAGTTTAATGGATTTAAGAATTTTGAAGCTGCTGAAAGAAGGTCCTATGTTAAAATATAACTTGACCTGTTAAGATTTTTTTTTATTGAAATTGTGTTTGATTTCAGTTAATATGACCTCACCCGTCGCACTATCTCCTGTGGGAGTAGTAACAGCAGAAACACCAGTAGTGACAACAGTAGTAATAGCAGTAGTAGTAGTAGTAGTAGTAGTAGTAGTAGTAGTAGTAGTAGTAGTAGTAGTAGTAGTCACCTGTTGTACTCTCTGATGCACTCTCTGTGGAAGCGTCTGGGTAAAGGCGTCTCGTTGGTTTGGATGAATCTGCAGTCGGTTCCACAGAGTCTGGATCTGATCCAGGATCAGTCGGCTCTGGTCCTGAAGGTCATGCCTCTGCTGCTCCAACTGTATACAAATATATATACTACAGTACTACTACAGTACAGTCTCTGCTGCTCTAACAGCACATACACATAGTTGAAGTTCACAAATGAAAGAGTGAGTGGCCCATGGGTAGAAGGTGCTTCCTGTGGCTCAGTCTGAGGGAAACACCAGCACAAGCCTGGTTTTACCAGACCCTCGAACTTACTTCGCTTCGTACAAGGGTCTGGACTTTCACAACTGAGCTCCGTTACCAGGTGGGAGGTGAAGTCCTTTGACACCATTAGATCTGATTTTCACTAGCGTTTGGTCGTGATGTATGTAATGCACCCGAGTGAAGCAGCCATCACGGCTCTATCACGTCTCTATCACGGCTCTATCACGGCTCTATCACGGCTCTATCACGGCTCTATCACGGCTCTATCACGACTCTATCACAACTCTATCACGACTCTAACACGTCTGTATCACGGCTCTATCACGTCTCTATCACAACTCTATCACGACTCTAACACGTCTGCATCACGACTCTATCACGTCTCTATCACAACTCTATCACGGCTCTATCACGGCTCTATCACGGCTCTATCACGGCTCTATCACGTCTCTATCACAACTCTATCACGGCTCTATCACGACTCAACACGTCTGTATCACGGCTCTATCACGTCTCTATCACAACTCTATCACGGCTCTATCACGACTCAACACGTCTGTATCACGGCTCTATCACGGCTCTATCACGGCTCTATCACGGCTCTATCACGACTCTATCACGACTCTATCACGACTCTATCACGACTCTATCACAGCTCTATCACGGCTCTATCACGGCTCTATCACGTCTCTATCACGTCTCTATCACAACTCTATCACGGCTCTATCACGACTCTATCACAGCTCTATCACGGCTCTATCACGGCTCTATCACGTCTCTATCACAGCTCTATCACGGCTCTATCACGACTCTATCACGACTCTATCACGGCTCTATCACGACTCTATCACGGCTCTACCTCGACTCTATCACGACTCTATCACGACTCTATCACGACTCTATCACGACTCTATCACGACTCTATCACGACTATCACGGCTCTATCACAACTCTATCACGACTATCACGGCTCTATCACGTCTCTAGCACGACTCTATCACGACTCTATCACGGCTCTATCACAACTCTATCACGACTATCACGGCTCTATCACGTCTCTAACACGACTCTATCACGACTCTATCACGGCTCTATCACGACTCTATCACGACTCTATCACGACTCTATCACGACTCTATCACGACTCTATCACGACTCTATCACGGCTCTATCACGTCTCTATCACAACTCTATCACGACTCTATCACGTCTCTATCACAGCTCTATCACGGCTCTATCACAACTCTATCACGACTCTATCACGTCTCTATCACGGCTCTATCACGACTCTATCACGACTCTATCACGACTCTATCACGGCTCTACCTCGACTCTATCACGTCTCTATCACAACTCTATCACGACTCTATCACGTCTCTATCACGGCTCTACCTCGACTCTATCACGGCTCTATCACAGCTCTATCACGACTCTATCACGGCTCTACCTCGACTCTATCACGTCTCTATCACAACTCTATCACGACTCTATCACGACTCTATCACGACTCTATCACGACTCTATCACGACTCTATCACGGCTCTATCACGACTCTATCACGGCTCTATCACGACTCTATCACGGCTCTACCTCGACTCTATCACGACTCTATCACGACTCTATCACGGCTCTATCACGACTCTATCACGGCTCTATCACGACTCTATCACGACTCTATCACGACTCTATCACGGCTCTATCACGACTCTATCACGACTCTATCACGACTCTATCACGACTCTATCACGACTCTATCACGGCTCTACCTCGACTCTATCACGTCTCTATCACAACTCTATCACGGCTCTATCACGACTCTATCACGACTCTATCACGACTCTATCACGACTCTATCACGACTCTATCACGACTCTATCACGACTCTATCACGACTCTATCACGACTCTATCACGGCTCTATCACGTCTCTATCACAACTCTATCACGACTCTATCACGTCTCTATCACAGCTCTATCACGGCTCTATCACAACTCTATCACGACTCTATCACGTCTCTATCACGGCTCTATCACGACTCTATCACGACTCTATCACGACTCTATCACGGCTCTACCTCGACTCTATCACGTCTCTATCACAACTCTATCACGACTCTATCACGTCTCTATCACAGCTCTATCACGGCTCTATCACAGCTCTATCACGACTATCACGACTCAACACGTCTGTATCACGGCTCTATCACGTCTCTATCACAACTCTATCACGGCTCTATCACGACTCAACACGTCTGTATCACGGCTCTATCACGGCTCTATCACGGCTCTATCACGGCTCTATCACGACTCTATCACGACTCTATCACGACTCTATCACGACTCTATCACGACTCTATCACGACTCTATCACGACTCTATCACGTCTCTATCACAACTCTATCACGACTCTATCACGTCTCTATCACAGCTCTATCACGGCTCTATCACAACTCTATCACGACTCTATCACGTCTCTATCACGGCTCTATCACGACTCTATCACGACTCTATCACGACTCTATCACGACTCTATCACGGCTCTACCTCGACTCTATCACGTCTCTATCACAACTCTATCACGACTCTATCACGTCTCTATCACGGCTCTACCTCGACTCTATCACGGCTCTATCACAGCTCTATCACGACTCTATCACGGCTCTACCTCGACTCTATCACGTCTCTATCACAACTCTATCACGACTCTATCACGACTCTATCACGACTCTATCACGACTCTATCACGACTCTATCACGGCTCTATCACGACTCTATCACGACTCTATCACGACTCTATCACGGCTCTACCTCGACTCTACCACGACTCTATCACGACTCTATCACGGCTCTATCACGACTCTATCACGGCTCTATCACGACTCTATCACGACTCTATCACGACTCTATCACGACTCTATCACGGCTCTATCACGACTCTATCACGACTCTATCACGGCTCTATCACGACTCTATCACGGCTCTATCACGGCTCTATCACGGCTCTACCACGGCTCTATCACGACTCTATCACGTCTCTATCACAGCTCTATCACGGCTCTATCACAACTCTATCACGACTCTATCACGTCTCTATCACGGCTCTATCACGACTCTATCACGACTCTATCACGACTCTATCACGGCTCTACCTCGACTCTATCACGTCTCTATCACAACTCTATCACGACTCTATCACGTCTCTATCACAGCTCTATCACGGCTCTATCACAGCTCTATCACGACTATCACGGCTCTATCACGGCTCTATCACGACTCTATCACGGCTCTACCTCGACTCTATCACGACTCTATCACGTCTCTATCACGGCTCTATCACGACTCTATCACGTCTCTATCACGGCTCTATCACGACTCTATCACGTCTCTATCACGGCTCTATCACGACTCTATCACGACTCTACTACGGCTCTATCACGGCTCTATCACGGCTCTATCACGGCTCTATCACAACTCTATCACGACTCTATCACGTCTCTATCACGGCTCTATCACGACTCTATCACGACTCTATCACGGCTCTATCACGGCTCTATCACGGCTCTACCTCGACTCTATCACGTCTCTATCACAACTCTATCACGACTCTATCACGTCTCTATCACAACTATCACGGCTCTATCACGACTCTATCACGACTCTATCACGGCTCTATCACGGCTCTATCACGACTCTATCACGGCTCTACCTCGACTCTATCACGGCTCTATCACAGCTCTACCTCGACTCTATCACGTCTCTATCACAACTCTATCACGACTCTATCACGTCTCTATCACGGCTCTATCACGGCTCTATCACGGCTCTATCACGACTCTATCACGGCTCTATCACGGCTCTATCACGGCTCTATCACGGCTCTATCACGACTCTATCACGGCTCTACCTCGACTCTACCACGACTCTATCACGGCTCTACCTCGACTCTATCACGTCTCTATCACAACTCTATCACGACTCTATCACGTCTCTATCACGGCTCTATCACGGCTCTATCACGGCTCTATCACGACTCTATCACGGCTCTATCACGGCTCTATCACGGCTCTATCACGACTCTATCACGACTCTATCACGGCTCTACCTCGACTCTACCACGACTCTATCACGGCTCTACCTCGACTCTACCACGTCTCTATCACGGCTCTATCACGGCTCTATCACGGCTCTATCACGGCTCTATCACGGCTCTATCACGGCTCTATCACGGCTCTATCACGGCTCTATCACGGCTCTATCACGGCTCTATCACGGCTCTATCACGGCTCTATCACGGCTCTATCACGGCTCTATCACAGCTCTATCACGACTCTATCACGTCTCTATCACGGCTCTATCACGTCTCTATCACAGCTCTATCACGGCTCTATCACAGCTCTATCACGACTCTATCACGTCTCTATCACGGCTCTATCACGGCTCTATCACGGCTCTATCACGATTCTATCACGGCTCTATCACGACTCTATCACGATTCTATCACGTCTCTATCACGTCTCTATCACGGCTCTATCACAGCTCTATCACGGCTCTATCACGGCTCTATCACGGCTCTATCACGGCTCTATCACGGCTCTATCACGATTCTATCACGGCTCTATCACGGCTCTATCACGGCTCTACCACGGCTCTACCACGGCTCTACTACGGCTCTACCACGGCTCTACCACGGCTCTACCACGGCTCTATCACGGCTCTATCACGGCTCTATCACGGCTCTATCACGACTCTATCACGGCTCTAACACGGCTCTATCACAGCTCCATCACGGCTCTATCACGACTCTATCACGACTCTATCACGGCTCTATCACGACTCTATCACAGCTCTATCATAACTCTGTCATAACTCTGTCATAACTCTTGCGCACATTCCAAGGCTTCAGTTTTAATGGCGGTATAGTTGGAGCCGAGCCAGGACAGATTGAAGCTTCCATTACTTTCGTATCCGTCGCCATCGCCAAACTACAACCAGCAAATCAGCACAAATGTGTGACGTCACCTACAAGCCCCGCCTCCCCCGCTCGCTGAATGGTAGAAAGTCAACCGATGTAACGCGGCCACTGAGATCAGACTCAGACATGCATGTAGGAGTTTACGGACGGCTAAGGTCAGGCTAGTTCAGTTCAGTCAACTTTATTCATCCCACATGGGGCAATTCCTTTAGAGCAGAAAGCACATGATATAGAACAGCCAAACAAAGCGTATACAAACAAGCAAGTGGAGCTCACACACATATCTTCAGCTGAGACTTTAGGGCTGTAGGTCTGATCCTGTTTCACACAGTTTTAACCACAAATGTATATAACTGACCTGGATCCGCAGCAGCTCCAGGGAGTCCAGCTTCTGCAGCGAGAGGTCAGATTGAACCAGATGTTTCTCTAGGTCTGAGTCCGGGCTGTGGTCCAAGTCGGAGAGCAAGACCAGGATCTGCTCTCTGAGCATCTGGAACTGGAGCTGCCTCTGGGCCTGAGGAAAGAGGCCACAGGGGGTCACAGAGGGGTCAAAGAGGGGTCAAAGACGGGTCTAAGAGGGGTCACAGAGGGGTCACAGAGGGGGTTCCTCTCTCTGATTGGTCAGTTCGTACCCGTTCCTCTCTCTGATTGGTCAGTTCGTACCCGTTCCTCTCTCTGATTGGTCAGTTCGTACCTGTTCCTCTCTCTGATTGGTCAGTTCGTACCTGTTCCTCTCTCTCATTGGTCAGTTCGTACCTGTTCCTCTCTCTGATTGGTCAGTTCGTACCCGTTCTTCTCTCTGATTGGTCAGTTCGTACCTGTTCCTCTCTCTGATTGGTCAGTTCGTACCCGTTCTTCTCTCTGATTGGTCAGTTCGTACCTGTTCCTCTCTCTGATTGGTCAGTTCGTACCCGTTCCTCTCTCTGATTGGTCAGTTCGTACCTGCTCCTCTCTGATTGGTCAGTTCGTACCTGCTCCTCTCTCTCATTGGTCAGTTCGTACCTGTTCCTCTCTCTGATTGGTCAGTTCGTACCCGTTCCTCTCTCTGATTGGTCAGTTCGTACCTGCTCCTCTCTGATTGGTCAGTTCGTACCTGTTCCTCTCTCTGATTGGTCAGTTCGTACCTGCTCCTCTCTCTGATTGGTCAGTTCGTACCCGTTCCTCTCTCTGATTGGTCAGTTCGTACCTGTTCCTCTCTCTGATTGGTCAGTTCGTACCTGTTCCTCTCTCTGATTGGTCAGTTCGTACCTGCTCCTCTCTCTGATTGGTCAGTTCGTACCTGTTCCTCTCTCTGATTGGTCAGTTCGTACCTGTTCCTCTCTCTGATTGGTCAGTTCGTACCCGTTCCTCTCTCGGATTGGTCAGCTCGTACCCGTTCCTCTCTCGGATTGGTCAGTTCGTACCCGTTCCTCTCTCTGATTGGTCAGTTCGTACCTGCTCCTCTCTCTGATTGGTCAGTTCGTACCTGCTCCTCTCTGATTGGTCAGTTCGTACCTGCTCCTCTCTCTGATTGGTCAGTTCGTACCTGCTCCTCTCTCTGATTGGTCAGTTCGTACCTGCTCCTCTCTCTGATTGGTCAGTTCGTACCTGCTCCTCTCTGATTGGTCAGTTCGTACCTGTTCTTCTCTCTGATTGGTCAGTTCGTACCTGTTCCTCTCTCTGATTGGTCAGTTCGTACCTGCTCCTCTCTCTGATTGGTCAGTTCGTACCCGTTTCTCTCTCTGATTGGTCAGTTCGTACCTGTTCCTCTCTCTGATTGGTCAGTTCGTACCTGCTCCTCTCTGATTGGTCAGTTCGTACCCGTTCTTCTCTCTGATTGGTCAGTTCGTACCTGTTCTTCTCTCTGATTGGTCAGTTCGTACCTGCTCCTCTCTGATTGGTCAGTTCGTACCCGTTCCTCTCTCTGATTGGTCAGTTCGTACCCGTTCCTCTCTCTGATTGGTCAGTTCGTACCCGTTCCTCTCTCTGATTGGTCAGTTCGTACCCGTTCCTCTCTGATTGGTCAGTTCGTACCCGTTCCTCTCTGATTGGTCAGTTCGTACCCGTTCCTCTCTCTGATTGGTCAGTTCGTACCCGTTCCTCTCTCTGATTGGTCAGTTCGTATCCGTTCCTCTCTCTGATTGGTCAGTTCGTACCCGTTCCTCTCTCTGATTGGTCAGTTCGTACCTGCTCCTCTCTCTGATTGGTCAGTTCGTACCTGCTCCTCTCTCTGATTGGTCAGTTCGTACCCGTTCCTCTCTCTGATTGGTCAGTTCGTACCCGTTCCTCTCTCTGATTGGTCAGTTCGTACCTGCTCCTCTCTCTGATTGGTCAGTTCGTACCTGCTCCTCTCTCTGATTGGTCAGTTCGTACCTGTTCCTCTCTCTGATTGGTCAGTTCGTACCTGTTCCTCTCTCTGATTGGTCAGTTCGTACCTGTTCTTCTCTCTGATTGGTCAGTTCGTACCTGCTCCTCTCTCTGATTGGTCAGTTCGTACCCGTTCCTCTCTCTGATTGGTCAGTTCGTACCTGCTCCTCTCTCTGATTGGTCAGTTCGTACCCTTTCCTCTCTCTGATTGGTCAGTTCGTACCTGTTCCTCTCTGATTGGTCAGTTCGTACCCGTTCCTCTCTCTGATTGGTCAGTTCGTACCCGTTTCTCTCTCTGATTGGTCAGTTCGTACCTGTTCCTCTCTCTGATTGGTCAGTTCGTACCTGTTCCTCTCTCTGATTGGTCAGTTCGTACCTGTTCCTCTCTCTGATTGGTCAGTTCGTACCCGTTCTTCTCTCTGATTGGTCAGTTCGTACCCGTTCCTCTCTGATTGGTCAGTTCGTACCCGTTCCTCTCTCTGATTGGTCAGTTCGTACCCGTTTCTCTCTCTGATTGGTCAGTTCGTACCTGTTCCTCTCTCTGATTGGTCAGTTCGTACCTGCTCCTCTCTGATTGGTCAGTTCGTACCCGTTCTTCTCTCTGATTGGTCAGTTCGTACCTGTTCTTCTCTCTGATTGGTCAGTTCGTACCTGTTCCTCTCTCTGATTGGTCAGTTCGTACCCGTTCCTCTCTCTGATTGGTCAGTTCGTACCTGTTCCTCTCTCTGATTGGTCAGTTCGTATCCGTTTCTCTCTCTGATTGGTCAGTTCGTACCCGTTCCTCTCTCTGATTGGTCAGTTCGTACCCGTTCCTCTCTCTGATTGGTCAGTTCGTACCTGCTCCTCTCTCTGATTGGTCAGTTCGTACCCGTTCCTCTCTCTGATTGGTCAGTTCGTATCCGTTCCTCTCTCTGATTGGTCAGTTCGTACCCGCTCCTCTCTCTGATTGGTCAGTTCGTACCCGTTCCTCTCTCTGATTGGTCAGTTCGTACCCGTTCCTCTCTCTGATTGGTCAGTTCGTACCTGCTCCTCTCTCTGATTGGTCAGTTCGTACCTGCTCCTCTCTCTGATTGGTCAGTTCGTACCCGTTCCTCTCTCTGATTGGTCAGTTCGTACCCGTTCCTCTCTCTGATTGGTCAGTTCGTACCCGTTCCTCTCTCTGATTGGTCAGTTCGTACCTGCTCCTCTCTCTGATTGGTCAGTTCGTACCCGTTCCTCTCTCTGATTGGTCAGTTCGTACCCGTTCCTCTCTCTGATTGGTCAGTTCGTACCCGTTCCTCTCTCTGATTGGTCAGTTCGTACCCGTTCTTCTCTCTGATTGGTCAGTTCGTACCTGCTCCTCTCTGATTGGTCAGTTCGTACCTGTTCCTCTCTCTGATTGGTCAGTTCGTACCTGCTCCTCTCTCTGATTGGTCAGTTCGTACCCGTTCCTCTCTCTGATTGGTCAGTTCGTACCCGTTCCTCTCTCTGATTGGTCAGTTCGTACCTGCTCCTCTCTCTGATTGGTCAGTTCGTACCTGCTCCTCTCTCTGATTGGTCAGTTCGTACCCGTTCCTCTCTCTGATTGGTCAGTTCGTACCCGTTCCTCTCTCTGATTGGTCAGTTCGTACCCGTTCCTCTCTCTGATTGGTCAGTTCGTACCTGCTCCTCTCTCTGATTGGTCAGTTCGTACCTGCTCCTCTCTGATTGGTCAGTTCGTACCCGTTCCTCTCTCTGATTGGTCAGTTCGTACCTGCTCCTCTCTCTGATTGGTCAGTTCGTACCTGCTCCTCTCTCTGATTGGTCAGTTTGTACCTGCTCCTCTCTCTGATTGGTCAGTTCGTACCTGCTCCTCTCTGATTGGTCAGTTCGTACCTGCTCCTCTCTCTGATTGGTCAGTTCGTACCCGTTCTTCTCTCTGATTGGTCAGTTCGTACCCGTTTCTCTCTCTGATTGGTCAGTTCGTACCTGCTCCTCTCTGATTGGTCAGTTCGTACCTGCTCCTCTCTGATTGGTCAGTTCGTACCCGTTCCTCTCTCTGATTGGTCAGTTCGTACCCGTTCCTCTCTCTGATTGGTCAGTTCGTACCCGTTCCTCTCTCTGATTGGTCAGTTCGTACCTGTTCCTCTCTCTGATTGGTCAGTTCGTACCTGCTCCTCTCTCTGATTGGTCAGTTCGTACCCGTTCCTCTCTCTGATTGGTCAGTTCGTACCCGTTCCTCTCTCTGATTGGTCAGTTCGTACCTGCTCCTCTCTCTGATTGGTCAGTTCGTACCCGTTCCTCTCTCTGATTGGTCAGTTCGTACCCGTTCCTCTCTGATTGGTCAGTTCGTACCTGCTCCTCTCTCTGATTGGTCAGTTCGTACCCGTTCCTCTCTCTGATTGGTCAGTTCGTACCTGTTCCTCTCTCTGATTGGTCAGTTCGTACCCGTTCCTCTCTGATTGGTCAGTTCGTACCTGCTCCTCTCTCTGATTGGTCAGTTCGTACCTGTTCCTCTCTCTGATTGGTCAGTTCGTACCTGTTCCTCTCTGATTGGTCAGTTCGTACCTGCTCCTCTCTCTGATTGGTCAGTTCGTACCCGTTCCTCTCTCTGATTGGTCAGTTCATACCTGTTCCTCTCTCTGATTGGTCAGTTCGTACCTGTTCCTCTCTCTGATTGGTCAGTTCGTACCTGCTCCTCTCTGATTGGTCAGTTCGTACCTGTTCCTCTCTCTGATTGGTCAGTTTGTACCTGTTCCTCTCTGATTGGTCAGTTCGTACCCGTTCCTCTCTCTGATTGGTCAGTTCGTACCTGTTCCTCTCTCTGATTGGTCAGTTCGTACCTGCTCCTCTCTCTGATTGGTCAGTTTGTACCTGTTCCTCTCTGATTGGTCAGTTCGTACCCGTTCCTCTCTCTGATTGGTCAGTTTGTACCCGTTCCTCTCTCTGATTGGTCAGTTCGTACCCGTTCCTCTCTCTGATTGGTCAGTTTGTACCTGTTCCTCTCTCTGATTGGTCAGTTCGTACCCGTTCCTCTCTCTGATTGGTCAGTTTGTACCTGTTCCTCTCTCTGATTGGTCAGTTTGTACCTGTTCCTCTCTCTGATTGGTCAGTTCGTACCCGTTCCTCTCTCTGATTGGTCAGTTCATACCTGTTCCTCTCTCTGATTGGTCAGTTTGTACCTGTTCCTCTCTCTGATTGGTCAGTTCGTACCCGTTCCTCTCTCTGATTGGTCAGTTTGTACCTGTTCCTCTCTCTGATTGGTCAGTTCGTACCTGTTCCTCTCTCTGATTGGTCAGTTCGTACCTGCTCCTCTCTCTGATTGGTCAGTTCGTACCTGCTCCTCTCTGATTGGTCAGTTCGTACCTGCTCCTCTCTGATTGGTCAGTTCGTACCTGCTCCTCTCTCTGATTGGTCAGTTCGTACCCGTTCTTCTCTCTGATTGGTCAGTTCGTACCCGTTTCTCTCTCTGATTGGTCAGTTCGTACCTGCTCCTCTCTCTGATTGGTCAGTTCGTACCTGCTCCTCTCTCTGATTGGTCAGTTCGTACCTGCTCCTCTCTGATTGGTCAGTTCGTACCTGCTCCTCTCTGATTGGTCAGTTCGTACCTGCTCCTCTCTCTGATTGGTCAGGTGCTGCTGGAGCTCATCCAGTTGCCGTGCCGACGGGGGGCGTGTCTGGTCGATGTTAAGGCGGGGTGTTCCTAGTATGGTGGCCAGCTGCTCCTCCTCCTGCAGCAGATTCTGAAGCGTCTCCATCCGCCGTGTCTTCTCCCTCTGCAGCTCCTCCAGCGCCCCCCTCAACTCCTCCTCTGCCTGCAGGAGCGTCTGCGCCTCCTCCTGGGGGAGAGACGCAGGGCCACGCGTCAGACTCACGGGTATCTGCTGGACTTTGTCACACGATAAAGTCAAAACTAAACCAGGTCCAGTTTTTTCAGCAGATTCTACAGCAGAAGCAAAACACGTGAGCATATGTAGCATGAAGCTAACGTGAGCATGTGTAGCATGAAGCTAACGTGAGCATGTGTAGCATGAAGCTAACGTGAGCATATGTAGCATGAAGCTAACGTGAGCATGTGTAGCATGAAGCTAACGTGAGCATATGTAGCATAAAGCTACATATAGCTTTAAACAATGACAAAAAAAACAAAAACAAAACTGATGACCAAAACAAATTTAAAAAGTACTGGTCTTCCCCGTACTAACCACACCCTCACCTGTGGAGGGGGCGTGTCCAGTACTAACCACACCCTCACCTGTGGAGGGGGCGTGTCCAGTACTAACCACACCCTCACCTGTGGAGGGGGCGTGTCCAGTACTAACCACACTCACCTGTGGAGGGGGCGTGTCCAGTACTAACCACACCCTCACCTGTGGAGGGGGCGTGTCCAGTACTAACCACACCCTCACCTGCGGAGGGGGCGTGTCCAGTACTAACCACACCCTCACCTGTGGAGGGGGCGTGTCCAGTACTAACCACACCCTCACCTGTGGAGGGGGCGTGTCCAGTACTAACCACACTCACCTGTGGAGGGGGCGTGTCCAGTACTAACCACACCCTCACCTGTGGAGGGGGCGTGTCCAGTACTAACCACACCCTCACCTGCGGAGGGGGCGTGTCCAGTACTAACCACACCCTCACCTGCGGAGGGGGCGTGTCCAGTACTAACCACACCCTCACCTGTGGAGGGGGCGTGTCCAGTACTAACCACACCCTCACCTGTGGAGGGGGCGTGTCCAGTACTAACCACACCCTCACCTGTGGAGGGGGCGTGTCCAGTACTAACCACACCCTCACCTGTGGAGGGGGCGTGTCCAGTACTAACCACACCCTCACCTGTGGAGGGGGCGTGTCCAGTACTAACCACACTCTCACCTGTGGAGGGGGCGTGTCCAGTACTAACCACACTCTCACCTGTGGAGGGGGCGTGTCCAGTACTAACCACACCCTCACCTGTGGAGGGGGCGTGTCCAGTACTAACCACACCCTCACCTGTGGAGGGGGCGTGTCCAGTACTAACCACACTCACCTGTGGAGGGGGCGTGTCCAGTACTAACCACACCCACCTGTGGAGGGGGCGTGTCCAGTTCAAGTGTCAGTCGTTGGATCTCGGCACGACTCGACTCAACACTTTTCTCCAACTGCCGCTTCAAAGACTCCTCCTCCGCAATCATCATCTCCAACAGGCCCTGAACACACCACAGACACAGGCCCTGAACACACCACAGACACCAGACCCTGAACACACCACAGACACCAGGCCCTGAACACACCAGGCCCTGAACACACCAGGCCCTGAACACACCAGGCCCTGAACACACCACACACACCAGGCCCTGAACACACCAGGCCCTGAACACACCAGGCCCTGAACACACCAGGCCCTGAACACACCACACACACCAGGCCCTGAACACACCAGGCCCTGAACACACCAGGCCCTGAACACACCACAGACACAGGCCCTGAACACACCACAGACACCAGACCCTGAACACACCAGGCCCTGAACACACCAGGCCCTGAACACACCAGGCCCTGAACACACCACAGACACAGGCCCTGAACACACCACAGACACCAGACCCTGAACACACCAGGCCCTGAACACACCAGGCCCTGAACACACCAGGCCCTGAACACACCAGGCCCTGAACACACCAGGCCCTGAACACACCAGGCCCTGAACACACCACACACACCAGGCCCTGAACACACCAGGCCCTGAACACACCAGGCCCTGAACACACCACAGACACAGGCCCTGAACACACCACAGACACAGACCCTGAACACACCAGGCCCTGAACACACCAGGCCCTGAACCACAGAAGGTTATCTTCTGACCTGGATGTGCTTCTTCACGGTTCTGGTTCGCTCGAGTCTCTGAGGCTCTGGGATCCCGATCTGCTCCCAAACGTCTTTGAGGAGAAGCAGAGCTTTATTCAGACACGACACGGCCTCGGCAGCCAGCACCTCACTGCAACAACAACAGTATCATTAACATTATTATTAATATTATTATTAACAGTATTATTAACAGTATTATTAATATTATTATTAATATTATTATTAACATTATTATTAATATTATTATTAATATTATTATTAATATTATTATTAACATTATTATTAATATTATTATTAATATTATTATTAACATTATTATTAACATTATTATTAATATTATTATTAACATTATTATTAATATTATTATTAACATTATTATTAATATTATTATTAATATTATTAACATTATTATTAATATTATTATTGACATTATTATTAACATTATTATTAACATTATTATTAATATTATTATTAACATTATTATTAATATTATTAATATTATTATTGACATTATTATTAACATTATTATTAATATTATTAATATTATTATTGACATTATTATTAACATTATTATTAATATTATTATTAATATTATTATTGACATTATTATTAACATTATTATTAACATTATTATTAATATTATTATTAACATTATTATTAACATTATTATTAATATTATTATTAACATTATTATTAATATTATTATTAATATTATTATTAATATTATTAACATTATTATTAATATTATTAATATTATTATTGACATTATTATTAACATTATTATTAACATTATTATTAATATTATTATTAACATTATTATTAATATTATTATTAATATTATTATTAACATTATTAACATTATTATTAATATTATTAATATTATTATTGACATTATTATTAACATTATTAACATTATTATTAATATTATTAATATTATTATTGACATTATTATTAACATTATTATTAATATTATTATTAATATTATTATTGACATTATTATTGACATTATTATTAACATTATTATTAATATTATTAATATTATTATTGACATTATTATTAATATTATTAATAATATTATTGTTAATATTATTAACCGCTAAACAATGTCAATCTGGTATCGTCCCTGACCTGTTGAACCACATGCACGTTCAAAACAAATATTTGTCCATTACATTTATTCTCCACATCGTATATTTCTTGTCTTTGCACTAAAGGAAGCAGCCGCTCAGCTCCAGGCCTAACTCGAGGTAAGGAAGGTATATGACGGATATGGTGAGTGTAGTTATGTATCCGATCATCTCCAAATAAACGAACACCAGACGATCTAAACATCGCCATCGTGTCTGACTTCTGCAAACACACTATGACTGTCTGCTTCCAGTGATGACGGAAAACGTGCTGAACAAGTGTCACCGCCTTGTTCTGAACCACTTCTATTTTACATGTTTTACGTTTCAAATCATTAACAACAATAAAGCAGTTCTGATGGTGAGGCGGGGGTTAAGAGGTTAGTGTGGGAGAGTTCATATTCATGTTTACATCTGTCACACCAGTGTTTACACGTTATTAAACTTCACTAACCGTCATTATTTAGAGCTAAAGTCCCGGACAGAGGCGGGGAAAGGCTTTGGGACGAAGTTAACTTAAACCGAGGAGAGTTTACGTTTGTAGAACTTTAACGTTAGGGCAGTTTCACTTTAAAGACGAGTTAAACTGTAAACAGAGGAATAAAACTCACCTCCGGCGCATGTTTCAGCCCCTCACAGATCCAGATGATCCAGATGTTCCTCTAAAGAGCGGAGAGAGAAGCTTTTCTGCACAAACTGAAGCCGCAGATTCAAAACAAGCTCCGCGCGCGCTCTGATTGGCTGCAGACTGACACAAGATGGCGCCGCAGTTTCCTTCAACACAACCGTTTATTAGGCATCTAGAGCCAACATGGCGGCCGCGACGAAATCATAACTTTTAACCTGTTAACTCCCGCCTGAAGCGAGTGGCATTTCCAGTTCGGCTTTACCCTAATCTAAAAAACTTATTTTTACGCCTTAGTACATTAGGCACTGTAATACACCAATATTTAAATTCATACACCAATGTAGCAGAGGTCCCTATGCTAAAGTGGCTATGATAGTTAGCATCAGAGGTCCCTATGCTAAAGTGGCTGTGATAGTTAGCATCAGAGGTCACTATGCTAAAGTGGCTATGATAGTTAGCGCCAGAGGTCCCTATGCTAAAGTGGCTATGATAGTTAGCATCAGAGGTCCCTATGCTAACGTGGCTATGATAGTTAGCATCAGAGGTCCCTATGCTAAAGTGGCTATGATAGTTAGCATCAGAGGTCCCTATGCTAACGTGGCTATGATAGTTAGCATCAGAGGTCCCTATGCTAAAGTGGCTATGATAGTTAGCACCAGAGGTCACTATGCTAAAGTGGCTATGATAGTTAGCACCAGAGGTCCCTATGCTAAAGTGGCTATGATAGTTAGCATCAGAGGTCCCTATGCTAAAGTGGCTATGATAGTTAGCATCAGAGGTCCCTATGCTAAATGGTAAAATGGTAAATGGTCTCAACTTATACAGCGCTTTTCCACCTACATTAGGCACTCAAAGCGCTTTACAGCAAGGATCCACTCACCCATTCATACTCTCATTCATACACCAATGTACGCAGACACTGGGGGCAATGTGGGTGAAGTGTCTTGCCCAAGGACACAACGACAATGTGCACTTTCAGGAGGTGGGATTTGAACCCCTGACCTTCCGATCATGAGACGACCCGCTCTACCATCTGTGCCACTGTCGCCCCAGTTAGCATCAGAGGTCCCTATGCTAAAGTGGCTATGATAGTTAGCATCAGAGGTCCCTATGCTAAAGTGGCTATGATAGTTAGCACCAGAGGTCTCTATGCTAAAGTGGCTATGATAGTTAGCATCAGAGGTCCCTATGCTAAAGTGGCTATGATAGCATCAGAGGTCCCTATGCTAAAGTGGCCATGATAGTTAGCATCAGAGGTCCCTATGCTAAAGTGGCTATGATAGTTAGCACCAGAGGTCCCTATGCTAAAGTGGCTATGATAGCATCAGAGGTCCCTATGCTAAAGTGGCTATGATAGTTAGCACCAGAGGTCCCTATGCTAAAGTGGCTATGATAGTTAGCACCAGAGGTCCCTATGCTAAAGTGGCTATGATAGTTAGCATCAGAGGTCCCTATGCTAAAGTGGCCATGATAGTTAGCATCAGAGGTCCCTATGCTAAAGTGGCTATGATAGTTAGCATCAGAGGTCCCTATGCTAAAGTGGCTATGATAGTTAGCATCAGAGGTCCCTGTGCTAAAGTGGCTATGATAGTTAGCACCAGAGGTCACTATGCTAAAGTGGCTATGATAGTTAGCACCAGAGGTCCCTGTGCTAAAGTGGCTGATAGTTAGCATCAGAGGTCCCTATGCTAAAGTGGCTATGATAGTTAGCATTGGAGGTCCCTATGCTAAAGTGGCCATGATAGTTAGCATCAGAGGTCCCTATGCTAAAGTGGCTATGATAGTTAGCATCAGAGGTCCCTATGCTAAAGTGGCTATGATAGTTAGCACCAGAGGTCCCTATGCTAAAGTGGCTATGATAGTTAGCACCAGAGGTCCCTATGCTAAAGTGGCTATGATAGGTAGCACCAGAGGTCCCTATGCTAAAGTGGCTATGATAGTTAGCATCAGAGGTCCCTATGCTAAAGTGGCTATGATAGTTAGCATCAGAGGTCCCTATGCTAAAGTGGCTATGATAGTTAGCATCAGAGGTCCCTATGCTAAAGTGGCTATGATAGTTAGCATCAGAGGTCCCTATGCTAAAGTGGCTATGATAGTTAGCACCAGAGGTCCCTATGCTAAAGTGGCTATGATAGTTAGCATCAGAGGTCCCTATGCTAAAGTGGCCATGATAGTTAGCATCAGAGGTCCCTATGCTAAAGTGGCCATGATAGTTAGCACCAGAGGTCCCTATGCTAAAGTGGCTATGATAGTTAGCATCAGAGGTCCCTATGCTAAAGTGGCTATGATAGTTAGCATCAAGGCTCCTTTTCCTAACTACTTCCTAACTGACAGACCAATTCTGAGGCTTCTTCTCATGGCAGATGCTGACGCACATCCGGTTTGGCGTAAGAGCTCTGACCAATGTGCCCGTCTCGGAAGGGCCACAGTTTGCACCTTGAGGAGCTACGATACGAACCCCTGACCTTCTGATCATGAGACGACTCACTCACCGTCACCTTCTTGTTATATAAAAACATAAAATGACAAAAAGACATTTTTCCTCATATTTATGTTTCAGATCCGTTTGTCCAGATTTGAAACGTTTCCCTGTTTCTTCAAAATAAAGCCTAAAGAAACAAAATAAAGCCTAAAGAAACAAACTAAAGCCTAAAGAAACAAAGTAAAGCCTAAAGAAACAAACTGGACCAAACCTGAAAGGGAAAGAATGGAGTCTCTTTACTGATTGTGGTTCTGATTGTGAGATGAATAAAGTCCTGTTTTCTTCAGTGTCTGGTGGTTCGAGTCATAGGTTCACGTTCTGTAATGATCATAATCTCTACAGGACAAAGACAGTTTGTGTAAGAAATCTCTACAAAGAAAATGTCCAAATGTTGTTCCTTTAATTCACAAACCGCTGGAATATTTCTGACGCCAGAAAGTAAGACAAAAACATTTACAATAGTTACAACTTTAACTTCTTAAAATGAGCACATTTTCTCCAGTTTGGCTTTACTCAAATCTAAAAACTTCTTGGAAAAAGTGTCAAAATAACAAAACAAAAAACGAGACAAAACGAAATTGCAACAAAACAGTAACAGAAAAGTGAGAAAAAAAAAATTCAAATTCAAATTCAAACAGCGTGAGGAAAAAGATGAGTGTTGTAGTAGGTCTTAGCTTTCAAATAAGGCATTACGCTGACCTTCTAGATTTGGGTAAGACTGAACTGGAAAAATGCACTGAATTAAAGGCGGGGCTTAAGAGGAAATGTTCGGATGTTCAGTCGAGTGTAAAATGTTGGTTTGTTTCTCTGTGTGTGGGAAGCGTCTCCAGTCCAGGGTGACGGACACGAGTGAAGAGCTTCATGAATCAGGAGAAAAGACTCTAGAAGATCATCACGTGAATCCAAACTTCTGCCTCGTGTTTCTGATGAGGAGAATCTTTGTTTAGACGCTTTGAGTTCGGTTCTTCTCGACCAAAGTCTCAGGATCCTGAAGGAGGGTCTGGACCTGGTCTCAGGTTCAGTTCCTCTGGACCAGACTCTCAGGATCCTGAAGGAGGGCATGGGCCTGGTCTCAGAGTCAGTTCCTCTGGACCAGACTCTCAGGATCCTGAAGGAGGGCATGGGCCTGGTCTCAGAGTCAGTTCCTCTGGACCAGACTCTCAGGATCCTGAAGGAGGGTCTGGAGCTGGTCGCAGGTTCAGTTCCTCTGGACCAGACTCTCAGGATCCTGAAGGAGGGTCTGGACCTGGTCTTAGGTTCAATTCTTCTGGACCAGACTCTCAGGATCCTGAAGGAGAGTCTGGACCTGGTCTCAGAGTCAGTTCCTCTGGACCAGACTCTCAGGATCCTGAAGGAGGGTCTGAACCTGGTCTCAGAGTCAGTTCCTCTGGACCAGACTCTCCAAGATCCTGCTGCTGTTGGTGATGGCCGTCGTCACGGTGATGATCCTCAGGCCTGAAACACACAGGTCAAAGGTCATTAAGCTCACAGACTCCTCCCACAGACGCCGTCCAGAAGACAGTAGTACTTTGGGTTCTATTTATCGCACAAATCAATGATTACTGAGTCCCAGGCTGGAAGGGCATCTGACCTTTCTCTCGTGCGAGGAAACGCAGCGCGGCGATCTCTGAGAAGGTGCATCCTCCTAAAAACAGGACGAGGACCCGACGCTGAGAGTCTGCGCCCGGAGACGAGGCACTGCCTGGAACAACAACACATGCACACCTTTACAGGCTCACTCTGTCAGCGGACTCTGGATCTGCTTTAGGTTAGTTTGTTTAGTTGAAAGCTCAGGACATCCGTCACAATCAGGTCTGTTTGAAAACGGCCCTGAGGTTTAGTCCCTTTGTCTGCGCATGTGTACATGACATCTGGGTCACAGCCTTTCCTGCTACACGTGGATACCACACAGGTCATCAGTGTTTGTGAATGAATAAGCGTGAGAAAGACAGATGAATCCGATTGGCTCGTACCTGTGACGTTAGCTTTACTTCCTGGATGAATCTGATTGGCTCGTACCTGTGACTTTAGCGTTACTTCCTGGATGAATCTGATTGGCTTGTACCTGTGACGTTAGCGTTACTTCCTGGATGAATCTGATTGGCTCGTACCTGTGACGTTGGCGTTACTTCCTGGATGAATCTGATTGGCTCGTACCTGTGACGTTAGCGTTACTTCCTGGATGAATCTGATTGGCTCGTACCTGTGACGTTAGCGTTACTTCCTGGATGAATCTGATTGGCTCGTACCTGTGATGTTAGCGTTACTTCCTGGATAAATCTGATTGGCTCGTACCTGTGACGTTAGCGTTACTTCCTGGATAAATCTGATTGGCTCGTACCTGTGACGTTAGCGTTACTTCCTGGATGAATCTGATTGGCTCGTACCTGTGATGTTAGCGTTACTTCCTGGATGAATCTGATTGGCTCGTACCTGTGATGTTAGCGTTACTTCCTGGATGAATCTGATTGGCTCGTACCTGTGACGTTAGCGTTACTTCCTGGATGAATCTGATTGGCCCGTACCTGTGACGTTGAACTCGTGTCCATTTAAAAGTCGAGTCACTTCTTCCAAACCAGACCAGCTCTCTCTGTCCAGCACCTGCACAAACACAGGCCCGTTGGTACAGGATCAGCAACACGTTACAGTAGATACATGGTTAGTCCTGACCTGCTCCATGGTTAGTTAGTAGTTAGTAGACACATGGTTAGGTAGTAGTTAGTAGACACATGGTTAGGTAGTAGTTAGTAGACACATGGTTAGGTAGTAGTTAGTAGACACATGGTTAGGTAGTAGTTAGTAGACACATGGTTAGGTAGTAGTTAGTAGACACATGGTTAGGTAGTAGTTAGTAGACACATGGTTAGTTAGTAGACACATGGTTAGGTAGTAGTTAGTAGACACATGGTTAGGTAGTAGTTAGTAGACACATGGTTAGGTAGTAGTTAGTAGACACATGGTTAGGTAGTAGTTAGTAGACACATGGTTAGGTAGTAGTTAGTAGACACATGGTTAGGTAGTAGTTAGTAGACACATGGTTAGTTAGTAGACACATGGTTAGGTAGTAGTTAGTAGACACATGGTTAGTTAGTAGACACATGGTTAGTTAGTAGACACATGGTTAGGTAGTAGTTAGTAGACACATGGTTAGTCCTGACCTGCTCCGTGGTTAGTTAGTAGTTAGTAGACACATGGTTAGGTAGTAGTCAGTAGACACATGGTTAGTCCTGACCTCCTCCATGGTTAGTTAGTAGTTAGTAGACACATGGTTAGGTAGTAGTTAGTAGACACATGGTTAGTCCTGACCTCCTCCAGGGTTAGTTAGTAGTTAGTAGACACATGGTTAGTTAGTAGTTAGTAGACACATGGTTAGTTAGTAGTCAGTAGACACATGGTTAGTTAGTAGACACATGGGTAGTCAGTAGACACATGGTTAGTTAGTAGTCAGTAGACACATGGTTAGTTAGTAGACACATGGTTAGTTAGTAGTCAGTAGACACATGGTTAGTTAGTAGACACATGGTTAGTTAGTAGTCAGTAGACACATGGGTAGTCAGTAGACACATGGTTAGTTAGTAGACACATGGTTAGTTAGTAGTCAGTAGATACATGGTTAGTTAGTAGTTAGTAGACACATGGTTAGTTAGTAGACACATGGGTAGTTAGTAGTCAGTAGACACATGGTTAGTTAGTAGTTAGTAGACACATGGTTAGTTAGTAGTTAGTAGACACATGGTTAGTTAGTAGACACATGGTTAGTTAGTAGACACATGGTTAGTTAGTAGTCAGTAGACACATGGGTAGTTAGTAGACACATGGGTAGTTAGTAGACACATGGGTAGTTAGTAGACACATGGGTAGTTAGTAGTCAGTAGACACATGGTTAGTTAGTAGACACATGGGTAGTTAGCAGTCAGTCCTGACCTGTTCGATGAGTCTGCAGCTCAGAGGGATGTAGGCTCCACTGAAGACATAGGCCATGTCTTTGGGGACGCGGAGGTCGTAGTCCTCCACCTTCGGGACCTGAGGCACAGCACCGTTTATATACGTTTATATAAGTTTATATACGGTTTATATACAGTTTATATACGGTTTATATACAGTTTATATACGGTTTATGTAAGGGATAATGTATAGAACGCTGGTCATTATCGGGAAAATAATGATGTTCCTCAGTGAGGTTATGCAGATGATGTTCCTCAGTGAGGTTATGCAGATGATGTTCCTCAGTGAGGTTATGCAGATGATGTCCCTCAGTGAGGTTATGGAGATGATGTTCCTCAGTGAGGTTATGCAGATGATGTTCCTCAGTGAGGTTATGGAGATGATGTTCCTCAGTGAGGTTATGCAGATGATGTTCCTCAGTGAGGTTATGCAGATGATGTTCCTCAGTGAGGTTATGGAGATGATGTTCCTCAGTGAGGTTATGCAGATGATGTTCCTCAGTGAGGTTATGCAGATGATGTTCCTCAGTGAGGTTATGCAGATGATGTTCCTCAGTGAGGTTATGCAGATGATGTTCCTCAGTGAGGTTATGCAGATGATGTTCCTCAGTGAGGTTATGGAGATGATGTTCCTCAGTGAGGTTATGCAGATGATGTTCCTCAGTGAGGTTATGCAGATGATGTTCCTCAGTGAGGTTATGCAGATGACGTCTTGTACTTACCAGGTTGAGTTTGCGGCTCAAAGCTCTGAAGTTGCTCTTTTTGGCCAGAGACGAAATGGCTTCAGTGAGTTTCCCTGAAACAGAGAAACACGAGTCAGTCACAGAGTAAATGTACTCCAGTAAGTACTCGAGTAAATGTAACGGTGGCGCAGGGGTTAGTGGGAGGTGGCACAGGGGTTAGTGGGAGGTGGCACAGGGGTTAGTGGGAGGTGGCACAGGGGTTAGTGGGAGGTGGCACAGGGGTTAGTGGGAGGAGGGGGCGGTACCTGCTGTGCGGTCGTTGACGAGCCGGCCCACTCTGGTTTCCATGGCGCTCAGAGTCTCCGCCGTGTGCTGCTCCTGAACCAAACCCAGAGTCTTCAAACTCGAGAAGGTCAAGAGGTGATCGAAGCCGTAACTCTGAGGAGACCAGGAGAGGAGATGAGGAGACCAGGGGAGGAGATGAGGAGACCAGGAGAGGAGATGAGGAGACCAGAAGAGGAGACCAGGAGAGGAGGAGATGAGACCAGGAGACGAGATGAGGAGACCAGGAGAGGAGATGAGGAGACCAGGAGACGAGATGAGGAGACCAGGAGAGGAGATGAGGAGACCAGGAGATGAGATGAGGAGACGAAGACATGAGGAGACCAGAAGAGGAGACCAGGAGAGGAGACCAGGAGAGGAGATGATGAGACCAGGAGAGGAGATGAGGAGACCAGAAGAGGAGACCAGGAGAGGAGATGAGGAGACCAGGAGAGGAGATGAGGAGACCAGGAGAGGAGATGAGGAGACCAGAAGAGGAGACCAGGAGAGGAGATGAGGAGACGAGGACACGAGGAGATAATGAGAGAGGAGATGGAGGAGATGAGGAAAGAAGAGAGAGGAGAGAAGAGAGGGGAGACCAGGAGAGGAGATGAGGAGACCAGGAGAGGAGATGAGGAGACCAGGAGAGGAGATGAGGAGACCAGGACACGAGGAGATAATGAGAGAGGAGATGGAGGAGATGAGGAAAGAAGAGAGAGGAGAGAAGAGAGGGGAGACCAGGAGAGGAGATGAGGAGACCAGGAGAGGAGATGATGAGACGAGGAGACGAAGACATGAGGAGACGAGGAGATGATGAGATGAGTTAGGAGTTAGAAGTTAGGAGTTAGGAGTTAGGAGTTAGGGGTTAGGGTGTAGCCTGGGTCTCACCTGCAGATACTGGGCCTTCAGAGAGCGCAGGTCTTTGGGCAGAAGTCCTGAAACAAGATGTTACAGTTTCAGAAGAGGCCGACCTGCGCACTGACAGATACTGTAAAAGAGGGTTTCTCTGGTTTAGCTCTGAAGAGCCAGAAGGTCTGAGGGTGAAGGAACTGTACCGTTCTCTGTGAGCGACAGCAAACACAGCAGCCGCAGAGACTCCATCATCGACACCTGCAACACAACACACCATGAACACGTGTCCTCCTGAAGGGGGCGCTGCACCGAGGACCAGGCACCTGTCTGCTGATGTGCTCCTCGATGAAGGAGATGCACTCGCGAAGCTCGAAGCCCTCCAGCAGCGCTGCAACAGAGACCAGAGATCAGCCTGTTCTGAGCTTTCAAATCAGCCTCCTGCTGCAACAGAGACCACAGAGATCAGCCTGTTCTGAGCTTTCAAATCAGCCTCCTGCTGCAACAGAGACCACAGAGATCAGCCTGTTCTGAGCTTTCAAATCAGCCTCCTGCTGCAACAGAGACCACAGAGATCAGCCTGTTCTGAGCTTTCAAATCAGCCTCCTGCTGCAACAGAGACCACAGAGATCAGCCTGTTCTGAGCTTTCAAATCAGCCTCCTGCTGCAACAGAGACCACAGAGATCAGCCTGTTCTGAGCTTTCAAATCAGCCTCCTGCAGCAACAGTGGAACAGACTCACAGGTCAGACTCACAGTACTCGGGTCAGACTCGGGTCAGACTCGGGTCAGACTCACAGTACTCGGGTCAGACTCAGGTCAGACTCACAGTACTCGGGTCAGACTCACAGTACTCAGGTCAGACTCACAGTACTCGGGTCAGACTCAGGTCAGACTCACAGTACTCGGGTCAGACTCACAGTACTCGGGTCAGACTCACAGTACTCGGGTCAGACTCAGGTCAGACTCACAGTACTCGGGTCAGACTCACAGTACTCGGGTCAGACTCACAGTGCTCGGGTCAGACTCACAGTACTCGGGTCAGACTCACAGTACTCGGGTCAGACTCACAGTACTCGGGTCAGACTCGGGTCAGACTCTCAGGTCAGACTCACAGTACTCGGGTCAGACTCACAGTACTCGGGTCAGACTCACAGTACTCGGGTCAGACTCGGGTCAGACTCTCAGGTCAGACTCACAGTACTCGGGTCAGACTCACAGTACTCGGGTCAGACTCACAGTACTCAGGTCAGACTCACAGTACTCGGGTCAGACTCGGGTCAGACTCACAGTACTCGGGTCAGACTCACAGTACTCGGGTCAGACTCACAGTACTCGGGTCAGACTCACAGTACTCGGGTCAGACTCGGGTCAGACTCACAGTACTCGGGTCAGACTCGGGTCAGACTCACAGTACTCGGGTCAGACTCACAGTACTCGGGTCAGACTCGGGTCAGACTCACAGTACTCGGGTCAGACTCACAGTACTCGGGTCAGACTCACAGTACTCGGGTCAGACTCGGGTCAGACTCACAGTACTCGGGTCAGACTCGGGTCAGACTCACAGTACTCGGGTCAGACTCACAGTACTCGGGTCAGACTCACAGTACTCGGGTCAGACTCGGGTCAGACTCACAGTACTCGGGTCAGAATCACAGTACTCGGGTCAGACTCACAGTACTCGGGTCAGACTCACAGTACTCGGGTCAGACTCGGGTCAGACTCACAGTACTCGGGTCAGACTCAGGTCAGACTCACAGTACTCGGGTCAGACTCACAGTACTCGGGTCAGACTCACAGTACTCGGGTCAGAATCACAGTACTCGGGTCAGACTCGGGTCAGACTCACAGTGCTCGGGTCAGACTCACAGTACTCGGGTCAGACTCGGGTCAGACTCACAGTACTCGGGTCACACTCACAGTACTCGGGTCAGAATCACAGTACTCGGGTCAGACTCGGGTCAGACTCACAGTGCTCGGGTCAGACTCACAGTACTCGGGTCAGACTCACAGGTCAGACTCACAGTGCTCGGGTCAGACTCGGGTCAGACTCACAGTACTCGGGTCAGACTCGGGTCAGACTCACAGTACTCGGGTCAGACTCACAGTACTCGGGTCAGAATCACAGTACTCGGGTCAGACTCACAGTGCTCGGGTCAGACTCACAGTACTCGGGTCAGAATCACAGTACTCGGGTCAGACTCACAGTACTCGGGTCAGACTCGGGTCAGACTCACAGTACTCGGGTCAGACTCACAGTACTCGGGTCAGACTCACAGTACTCGGGTCAGACTCACAGTACTCGGGTCAGAATCACAGTACTCGGGTCAGACTCGGGTCAGACTCACAGTACTCGGGTCAGACTCAGGTCAGACTCACAGTACTCGGGTCAGACTCACAGTACTCGGGTCAGACTCACAGTACTCGGGTCAGACTCACAGTACTCGGGTCAGAATCACAGTACTCGGGTCAGACTCGGGTCAGACTCACAGTGCTCGGGTCAGACTCACAGTACTCGGGTCAGACTCGGGTCAGACTCACAGTGCTCGGGTCAGACTCACAGTACTCGGGTCAGACTCACAGGTCAGACTCACAGTGCTCGGGTCAGACTCGGGTCAGACTCACAGTACTCGGGTCAGACTCGGGTCAGACTCACAGTACTCGGGTCAGACTCACAGGTCAGACTCACAGTACTCGGGTCAGACTCACAGGTCAGACTCACAGTGCTCGGGTCAGACTCACAGTACTCGGGTCAGACTCGGGTCAGACTCACAGTACTCGGGTCAGACTCGGGTCAGACTCACAGTACTCGGGTCAGACTCACAGGTCAGACTCACAGTGCTCGGGTCAGACTCACAGTACTCGGGTCAGACTCACAGTACTCGGGTCAGACTCGGGTCAGACTCACAGTACTCGGGTCAGACTCACAGTACTCGGGTCAGACTCGGGTCAGACTCACAGTACTCGGGTCAGACTCACAGTACTCGGGTCAGACTCACAGTACTCGGGTCAGACTCACAGTACTCGGGTCAGACTCACAGTACTCGGGTCAGACTCGGGTCAGACTCACAGGTCAGACTCACAGTACTCGGGTCAGACTCACAGGTCAGACTCACAGTACTCGGGTCAGACTCACAGTGCTCGGGTCAGACTCACAGTACTCGGGTCAGACTCACAGTACTCGGGTCAGACTCACAGTGCTCGGGTCAGACTCACAGTGCTCGGGTCAGACTCACAGTACTCGGGTCAGACTCACAGTACTCGGGTCAGACTCGGGTCAGACTCACAGTACTCGGGTCAGACTCGGGTCAGACTCACAGTACTCGGGTCAGACTCAGGTCAGACTCACAGTACTCGGGTCAGACTCACAGGTCAGACTCACAGTACTCGGGTCAGACTCACAGTACTCGGGTCAGACTCGGGTCAGACTCACAGTACTCGGGTCAGACTCACAGTACTCGGGTCAGACTCACAGTACTCGGGTCAGACTCACAGTACTCGGGTCAGACTCGGGTCAGACTCTCGGTACTCGGGTCAGACTCACAGTACTCGGGTCAGACTCGGGTCAGACTCACAGTACTCGGGTCAGACTCAGGTCAGACTCACAGTACTCGGGTCAGACTCACAGTACTCGGGTCAGACTCGGGTCAGACTCACAGTACTCGGGTCAGACTCACAGTACTCGGGTCAGACTCACAGTACTCGGGTCAGACTCACAGTACTCGGGTCAGACTCGGGTCAGACTCTCGGTACTCGGGTCAGACTCACAGTACTCGGGTCAGACTCGGGTCAGACTCACAGTACTCGGGTCAGACTCACAGTGCTCGGGTCAGACTCACAGTGCTCGGGTCAGACTCACAGTACTCGGGTCAGACTCACAGTACTCGGGTCAGACTCGGGTCAGACTCACAGTACTCGGGTCAGACTCGGGTCAGACTCACAGTACTCGGGTCAGACTCAGGTCAGACTCACAGTACTCGGGTCAGACTCACAGGTCAGACTCACAGTACTCGGGTCAGACTCACAGTACTCGGGTCAGACTCGGGTCAGACTCACAGTACTCGGGTCAGACTCACAGTACTCGGGTCAGACTCACAGTACTCGGGTCAGACTCACAGTACTCGGGTCAGACTCGGGTCAGACTCTCGGTACTCGGGTCAGACTCACAGTACTCGGGTCAGACTCGGGTCAGACTCACAGTACTCGGGTCAGACTCAGGTCAGACTCACAGTACTCGGGTCAGACTCACAGTACTCGGGTCAGACTCGGGTCAGACTCACAGTACTCGGGTCAGACTCACAGTACTCGGGTCAGACTCACAGTACTCGGGTCAGACTCACAGTACTCGGGTCAGACTCGGGTCAGACTCTCGGTACTCGGGTCAGACTCACAGTACTCGGGTCAGACTCGGGTCAGACTCACAGTACTCGGGTCAGACTCAGGTCAGACTCACAGTACTCGGGTCAGACTCACAGTACTCGGGTCAGACTCACAGTGCTCGGGTCAGACTCACAGTACTCGGGTCAGACTCACAGTACTCGGGTCAGACTCACAGTACTCGGGTCAGACTCGGGTCAGACTCTCAGGTCAGACTCACAGTACTCGGGTCAGACTCACAGTACTCGGGTCAGACTCACAGTACTCGGGTCAGACTCACAGTACTCGGGTCAGACTCGGGTCAGACTCACAGGTCAGACTCACAGTACTCAGGTCAGACTCACAGTACTCAGGTCAGACTCACAGTACTCGGGTCAGACTCGGGTCAGACTCACAGGTCAGACTCACAGTACTCAGGTCAGACTCACAGTACTCGGGTCAGACTCACAGTACTCGGGTCAGACTCACAGTACTCGGGTCAGACTCACAGTACTCGGGTCAGACTCACAGTACTCAGGTCAGACTCACAGTACTCGGGTCAGACTCACAGTACTCGGGTCAGACTCGGGTCAGACTCTCGGTACTCGGGTCAGACTCACAGTACTCGGGTCAGACTCGGGTCAGACTCACAGTGCTCGGGTCAGACTCAGGTCAGACTCACAGTACTCGGGTCAGACTCACAGTACTCGGGTCAGACTCACAGGTCAGACTCACAGGTCAGACTCACAGTACTCGGGTCAGACTCACAGTACTCATGTCAGACTCACAGTACTCGGGTCAGACTCACAGTACTCGGGTCAGACTCACAGTACTCGGGTCAGACTCACAGTACTCGGGTCAGACTCACAGTACTCGGGTCAGACTCACAGTACTCGGGTCAGACTCACAGTGCTCGGGTCAGACTCACAGTACTCGGGTCAGACTCGGGTCAGACTCACAGTGCTCGGGTCAGACTCACAGTACTCGGGTCAGACTCACAGTACTCGGGTCAGACTCACAGTACTCATGTCAGACTCACAGTACTCGGGTCAGACTCACAGTACTCGGGTCAGACTCACAGTACTCGGGTCAGACTCACAGTGCTCGGGTCAGACTCACAGTACTCGGGTCAGACTCGGGTCAGACTCACAGTGCTCGGGTCAGACTCACAGTGCTCGGGTCAGACTCACAGTACTCGGGTCAGACTCAGGTCAGACTCACAGTGCTCGGGTCAGACTCGGGTCAGACTCACAGTACTCGGGACAGACTCACAGTACTCAGGTCAGACTCACAGAGCTCGGGTCAGACTCACAGTGCTCGGGTCAGACTCACAGTACTCGGGTCAGACTCACAGTACTCGGGTCAGACTCACAGTACTCGGGTCAGACTCACAGTGCTCGGGTCAGACTCACAGTACTCGGGTCAGACTCGGGTCAGACTCACAGTGCTCGGGTCAGACTCACAGTACTCGGGTCAGACTCACAGTACTCGGGTCAGACTCACAGTACTCATGTCAGACTCACAGTACTCGGGTCAGACTCACAGTACTCGGGTCAGACTCACAGTACTCGGGTCAGACTCACAGTGCTCGGGTCAGACTCACAGTACTCGGGTCAGACTCGGGTCAGACTCACAGTGCTCGGGTCAGACTCACAGTGCTCGGGTCAGACTCACAGTACTCGGGTCAGACTCAGGTCAGACTCACAGTGCTCGGGTCAGACTCGGGTCAGACTCACAGTACTCGGGACAGACTCACAGTACTCAGGTCAGACTCACAGAGCTCGGGTCAGACTCACAGTGCTCGGTGCGGAGCAGCTCCTGAAAATCCTGTTTGGTTTTTCTCTTCATCATGGCCTCGCTCGCCCCGATGTCTGTGAGAGAGAGAAACACGTGACTAAAAACAGATAAAAACACATTCACCTGATATTTTATCAAATGAAGTTTAATTCATTAAACCCTCATCAGTGTAAACAACTGTTTTTATTTTATTTTTATTTGAAGTTTATTTGAATAGGGACAAGTATGTCACATAAACTCATGTCACATATTACAACATTTTAGCCAAAATCTAATTCAATGTCCGTCCCCAGTTTTAATTTGGTCTTTGGTGTTTGCACGTTAGCATATGTATGCTAGCTTTATCATGCTAGCACGTTAGCGTATGTATGCTAGCTTTATCATGTTAGCGTGTGGGTGTTAGCATTAGCATGTTATCATGTTAGCGTGAGTATGCTAGCATTAGCATGTTATCATGTTAGCGTGCGTATGTTAGCATTAGCATGTTATGTTAGTGTGTGCATGTTAGCATTAGCGTGTTATGTTAGCGTGTGTATGCTAGCATTAGCATGTTATCATGTTAGCGTGAGTATGTTAGCATTAGCGTGTTATGTTAGCGTGTGTATGTTAGCATTAGCATGTTATCATGTTAGCTTGAGTATGCTAGCATTAGCATGTTATCATGTTAGCGTGAGTATGGTAGCATTAGCATGTTATCATGTTAGTGTGTGCATGTTAGCATTAGCGTGTTATATTAGCGTGAGTATGTTAGCATTAGCATGTTATCATGTTAGCGTGTGCATGTTAGCATTAGCGTGTTATGTTAGCGTGAGTATGTTAGCATTAGCATGTTAGTGTGTGCATGTTAGCATTAGCGTGTTATGTTAGCGTGTGTATGTTAGCATTAGCATGTTATCATGTTAGCGTGAGTATGCTAGCATTAGCATGTTATCATGTTAGCGTGAGTATGTTAGCATTAGCATGTTATCATGTTAGTGTGTGCATGTTAGCATTAGCGTGTTATGTTAGCATGAGTATGTTAGCATTAGCATGTTATCATGTTAGTGTGTGCATGTTAGCATTAGCGTGTTATGTTAGCGTGAGTATGTTAGCATTAGCATGTTATCATGTTAGCGTGTGTATGCTAGCATTAGTATGTTATCATATTAGCGTGAGTATGCTAGCATTAGCATGTTATCATGTTAGCATGTGCATGCTAGCATTAGCATGTTATCATGTTAGCGTGAGTATGTTAGCATTAGCATGTTAGCATGTTCGCGTTAGCCTGACGGTGCTAGCATGCTAGCATTAGCTCGTACGTAGGCTGAGGAGGCGGTGCTCCTGCTTCAGTCCCTTCAGTTCCTCCGACACAAAGGTTTTCATCTGTTTAATGTCCATCCCGCGCCGTTTCTGAAACATCATCACACGTGACTTCTGTTATTCACACGTGACTTACACATTAGATCTTCCTCAGCCGTTTCTGAAACATGGATTAGTGGCAGATATAAAGTTCGGACTCACGTCATACGACATCTGCAGAGTTCGTGCTTTCTGAGACAGGAATCCAAACACGTTGGAGAAATGCTCGTTTCGGATTTCACTGAAAACCTGGAACAGAAACACTGTTACATGTAGGGATGCACCAATCCGATACTGGTATCGGATATCGGAGCCAATACTGGAAAAAAAAATACTATAAGGGATATCCGCTACAAATATCCCATACTGAGCCGATACCATTTTGGGCTCTGGCCTTAAAAACACAACTTTTACATCTCAGTGAATATGGACAAATCAGTCAAGCTAAGAACCGGAGTTAGTTTTAAGATAAGACAGCCTTTATTGATCTCACAATGGACACATTTACTGCAAATGTATTTTTGATCGCCATGCAAAATTCTGCGGTTAGCAATAGCATGCTAAAGCTAGCGGGGGCATGCTAATGCTAATGAAAATTAATCACGCTGCACCCCCTGGCCTCATAGCCCCGCCCCCTGGCCTCGTAGCCCCGCCCCCTGGCCTCGTAGTCCCGCCCCCTGGCCTCGTAGTCCCGCCCCCTGGCCTGTAGCCCCGCCCTGTGGCCCAAAAGTTATCACAGTAGTTCTGACCTTGTCCTGGGAGTTCAGCATGACTTTGATGCTCTTATCTGACGCCGTGACGTCAGGACTGAACTCCACACATCCTGAAACACATCGGCCAATCAGAGACACCAAACAGAGCACAGAGCCCGCCCCCTCCCGTGACATTGACCAATTAGAGCACGGGATTCCTACCGCATTTGATCCTGAAGACGTCGTCCACGAGTCCTTCATAAACGACCTGCGAGCAGAACGGGGTCACCAGGTCCACGTCTGTCACAAAGACACACACTGTCATCCTCCTCCTCACCCCCTCCCCTCTCTCCTAAGCCACTCCCCTCTCTCCTAAGCCCCTCCCCTCTCTCCTAAGCCCCTCCTCCTCCTCTTTACCTCGGTCGATAATGAAGACGTTTTCGATCTGAGCGTCTCCTTTGGTCCTCGTCTCCTCCGTCTGCAACTGCGTCCTGAACGACTCGTACACCATCTGCAACAGCACTTCTGTCATCAGAGCCCCTCCCACTGTGTCAGAGCCCCTCCCCCTGTGTCAGAGCCCCTCCCACCTGTGTCAGAGCCCCTCCCCCCTGTGTCAGAGCCCCTCCCCCCTGTGTCAGAGCCCCTCCCCCCTTTGTGTCAGAGCCCCTCCCCCTGTGGCAGAGCCCCTCCCCCCTGTGTCATAGCCCCTCCCCCTGTGTCAGAGCCCCTCCCCCTGTGTCAGAGCCCCTCCCCATGTGGCAGAGCCCCTCCCCCTGTGTCAGAGCCCCTCCCCCTGTGTCAGAGCCCCTCCCCCTGTGTCAGAGCCCCTCCCCCTGTGTCAGAGCCCCTGCCCCTCCCCCCTGTGTCAGAGCCCCTCCCCCTGTGTCAGAGCCCCTCCCCCTGTGTCAGAGCCCCTCCCCCTGTGTCAGAGCCCCTCCCCCTGTGTCAGAGCCCCTGCCCCTCCCCCCTGTGTCAGAGCCCCTCCCCCTGTGTCAGAGCCCCTCCCCCTGTGTCAGAGCCCCTCCCCCCTGTGTCAGAGCCCCTGCCCCTCCCCCCTGTGTCAGAGCCCCTCCCCCCTGTGTCAGAGCCCCTCCCCCTGTGTCAGAGCCCCTCCCCCCTGTGTCAGAGCCCCTCCCCCTGTGTCAGAGCCCCTCCCCCCTGTGTCAGAGCCCCTCCCCCCTGTGTCAGAGCCCCTCCCCCTGTGTCAGAGCCCCACCCACTGTGTCAGAGCCCCTCCCCCCTGTGTCAGAGCCCCTCCCCCCTGTGTCAGAGCCCCTCCCCCCTGTGTCAGAGCCCCTCCCCCTGTGTCAGAGCCCCTCCCCCTGTGTCAGAGCCCCTCCCCCTGTGTCAGAGCCCCTCCCCCTGTGTCAGAGCCCCTCCCCCTGTGTCAGAGCCCCTCCCCCCTGTGTCAGAGCCCCTCCCCCCTGTGTCAGAGCCCCTCCCCCTGTGTCAGAGCCCCTCCCACTGTGTCAGAGCCCCTCCCCCCTGTGTCTGAGCCCCTCCCCCCTGTGTCAGAGCCCCTCCCCCTGTGTCAGAGCCCCTCCCCCTGTGTCAGAGCCCCTCCCCCCTGTGTCAGAGCCCCTCTCCCCTTTGTGTCAGAGCCCCTCCCCCCTTTGTGTCAGAGCCCCTCTCCCCTTTGTGTCAGAGCCCCTCCCCCTGTGTCAGAGCCCCTCCCCCCTGTGTCAGAGCCCCTCCCACTGTGTCAGAGCCCCTCCCACTGTGTCAGAGCCCCTCCCCCTGTGTCAGAGCCCCTCCCCCCTGTGTCAGAGCCCCTCCCCCCTGTGTCAGAGCCCCTCCCACTGTGTCAGAGCCCCTCCCACTGTGTCAGAGCCCCTCCCCCCTGTGTCACAGCCCCTCCCCCCTGTGTCACAGCCCCTCCCCCCTGTGTCAGAGCCCCTCCCCCCTGTGTCACAGCCCCTCTCCCCTGTGTCAGAGCCCCTCCCCCCTGTGTCAGAGCCCCTCCCCCTGTGTCAGAGCCCCTCCCCCCTGTGTCAGAGCCCCTCCCCCCTGTGTCAGAGCCCCTCCCCCCTGTGTCAGAGCCCCTCCCCCTGTGTCAGAGCCCCTCCCCCTGTGTCAGAGCCCCACCCACTGTGTCAGAGCCCCTCCCCCTGTGTCAGAGCCCCTCCCCCCTGTGTCAGAGCCCCTCCCCCCTGTGTCAGAGCCCCTCCCCCCTGTGTCAGAGCCCCTCCCCCTGTGTCAGAGCCCCTCCCCCCTGCCCCTCCCCCCTGTGTCAGAGCCCCTCCCCCTGTGTCAGAGCCCCTCCCCCTGTGTCAGAGCCCCACCCACTGTGTCAGAGCCCCTCCCCCTGTGTCAGAGCCCCTCCCCCTGTGTCAGAGCCCCTCCCCCTGTGTCAGAGCCCCTCCCCCCTGTGTCAGAGCCCCTCCCCCTGTGTCAGAGCCCCTCCCCCTCTCCCGTTACCTTGGCGATGCGTCCGATGCCGTAGACTTTGGAGAAAGGTCCGAACAGGGAATGGAGCAGATGGAGCGAGCTGCCCACAGTCCTGACCCAGCGCTGGTCCCCGGCCTGAGAATATATATATGTAAACGTATATGTAAACGTATATGTATATATATGTATATGTATATGCATATGTATATGTATATGTATATGTATATACAGTATATATAGATAAAGTAAAAGCAAACTAACCCTTCTGTCTTACTGAAACAACAAAACTGTAATAGGCCTAACCTAAGAAGACTGTATGAACCTTCTACAAAGGTCCTGAAACCTTCAATATAATGAACCTTTGTCTTGTAGAGAGTGACTACAGTAAAGTGTCTTGTCTTGTAGAGAGTGCTGACAGTAAAGTGTCTTGTAGAGAGTGACTACAGTAAAGTGTCTTGTCTTGTAGAGAGTGCTGACAGTAAAGTGTCTTGTAGAGAGTGACTACAGTAAAGTGCCTTGTCTTGTAGAGAGTGCTGACAGTAAAGTGTCTTGTAGAGAGTGACTACAGTAAAGTGCCTTGTCTTGTAGAGAGTGACTACAGTAAAGTGCCTTGTCTTGTAGAGAGTGATGACAGTAAAGTGTCTTGTCTTGTAGAGAGTGATGACAGTAAAGTGCCTTGTCTTGTAGAGAGTGATGACAGTAAAGTGTCTTGTCTTGTAGAGAGTGACTACAGTAAAGTGCCTTGTCTTGTAGAGAGTGCTGACAGTAAAGTGTCTTGTAGAGAGTGACTACAGTAAAGTGCCTTGTCTTGTAGAGAGTGACTACAGTAAAGTGCCTTGTCTTGTAGAGAGTGATGACAGTAAAGTGTCTTGTCTTGTAGAGAGTGATGACAGTAAAGTGTCTTGTAGAGAGTGACTACAGTAAAGTGCCTTGTCTTGTAGAGAGTGACTACAGTAAAGTGCCTGGTCTTGTAGAGAGTGCTGACAGTAAAGTGTCTTGTAGAGAGTGACTACAGTAAAGTGCCTTGTCTTGTAGAGAGTGACTACAGTAAAGTGCCTTGTCTTGTAGAGAGTGATGACAGTGAAGTGCCTTGTCTTGTAGAGAGTGACTACAGTAAAGTGTCTTGTCTTGTAGAGAGTGATGACAGTAAAGTGCCTTGTCTTGTAGAGAGTGATGACAGTAAAGTGTCTTGTCTTGTAGAGAGTGACTACAGTAAAGTGCCTTGTCTTGTAGAGAGTGATTACAGTAAAGTGTCTTGTCTTGTAGAGAGTGATGACAGTAAAGTGCCTTGTCTTGTAGAGAGTGATGACAGTAAAGTGTCTTGTCTTGTAGAGAGTGACTACAGTAAAGTGCCTTGTCTTGTAGAGAGTGATGACAGTAAAGTGCCTTGTCTTGTAGAGAGTGATGACAGTAAAGTGTCTTGTCTTGTAGAGAGTGACTACAGTAAAGTGCCTTGTCTTGTAGAGAGTGATGACAGTAAAGTGCCTTGTCTTGTAGAGAGTGATTACAGTAAAGTGCCTTGTCTTGTAGAGAGTGATGACAGTAAAGTGTCTTGTCTTGTAGAGAGTGACTACAGTAAAGTGCCTTGTCTTGTAGAGAGTGACTACAGTAAAGTGTCTTGTCTTGTAGAGAGTGACTACAGTAAAGTGCCTTGTCTTGTAGAGAGTGACTACAGTAAAGTGTCTTGTCTTGTAGAGAGTGACTACAGTAAAGTGCCTTGTCTTGTAGAGAGTGATGACAGTAAAGTGTCTTGTCTTGTAGAGAGTGATGACAGTAAAGTGCCTTGTCTTGTAGAGAGTGATTACAGTAAAGTGCCTTGTCTTGTAGAGAGTGATGACAGTAAAGTGCCTTGTCTTGTAGAGAGTGACTACAGTAAAGTGCCTTGTCTTGTAGAGAGTGACTACAGTAAAGTGCCTTGTCTTGTAGAGAGTGACTACAGTAAAGTGTCTTGTCTTGTAGAGAGTGACTACAGTAAAGTGCCTTGTCTTGTAGAGAGTGATGACAGTAAAGTGTCTTGTCTTGTAGAGAGTGATGACAGTAAAGTGCCTTGTCTTGTAGAGAGTGACTACAGTAAAGTGCCTTGTCTTGTAGAGAGTGATGACAGTAAAGTGCCTTGTCTTGTAGAGAGTGATGACAGTAAAGTGCCTTGTCTTGTAGAGAGTGACTACAGTAAAGTGCCTTGTCTTGTAGAGAGTGATGACAGTAAAGTGCCTTGTCTTGTAGAGAGTGATGACAGTAAAGTGTCTTGTCTTGTAGAGAGTGATGACAGTAAAGTGCCTTGTCTTGTAGAGAGTGATGACAGTAAAGTGCCTTGTCTTGTAGAGAGTGACTACAGTAAAGTGCCTTGTCTTGTAGAGAGTGATGACAGTAAAGTGTCTTGTCTTGTAGAGAGTGATTACAGTAAAGTGTCTTGTCTTGTAGAGAGTGATGACAGTAAAGTGTCTTGTCTTGTAGAGAGTGATGACAGTAAAGTGCCTTGTCTTGTAGAGAGTGACTACAGTAAAGTGTCTTGTCTTGTAGAGAGTGATTACAGTAAAGTGCCTTGTCTTGTAGAGAGTGACTACAGTAAAGTGCCTTGTCTTGTAGAGAGTGACTACAGTAAAGTGTCTTGTCTTGTAGAGAGTGACTACAGTAAAGTGTCTTGTCTTGTAGAGAGTGACTACAGTAAAGTGCCTTGTCTTGTAGAGAGTGATGACAGTAAAGTGCCTTGTCTTGTAGAGAGTGATTACAGAAAAGTGTCTTGTCTTGTAGAGAGTGATGACAGTAAAGTGCCTTGTCTTGTAGAGAGTGATGACAGTAAAGTGTCTTGTCTTGTAGAGAGTGATTACCAGGAAAGTGCCTGGTCTTGTAGAGAGTGATGACAGTAAAGTGTCTTGTCTTGTAGAGAGTGATGACAGTAAAGTGCCTTGTCTTGTAGAGAGTGATGACAGTAAAGTGCCTTGTCTTGTAGAGAGTGATTACCAGGAAAGTGCCTGGTCTTGTAGAGAGTGATGACAGTAAAGTGCCTTGTCTTGTAGAGAGTGATGACAGTAAAGTGCCTTGTCTTGTAGAGAGTGATGACAGTAAAGTGCCTTGTCTTGTAGAGAGTGACTACAGTAAAGTGCCTTGTCTTGTAGAGAGTGATGACAGTAAAGTGCCTTGTCTTGTAGAGAGTGATGACAGTAAAGTGCCTTGTCTTGTAGAGAGTGACTACAGTAAAGTGCCTTGTCTTGTAGAGAGTGATGACAGTAAAGTGCCTTGTCTTGTAGAGAGTGATGACAGTAAAGTGCCTTGTCTTGTAGAGAGTGATTACAGTAAAGTGCCTTGTCTTGTAGAGAGTGATGACAGTAAAGTGCCTTGTCTTGTAGAGAGTGACTACAGTAAAGTGCCTTGTCTTGTAGAGAGTGATTACAGTAAAGTGCCTTGTCTTGTAGAGAGTGATTACAGTAAAGTGTCTTGTCTTGTAGAGAGTGATGACAGTAAAGTGCCTGGTCTTGTAGAGAGTGATTACAGTAAAGTGTCTTGTCTTGTAGAGAGTGATGACAGTAAAGTGCCTGGTCTTGTAGAGAGTGATGACAGTAAAGTGCCTTGTCTTGTAGAGAGTGATTACAGTAAAGTGCCTTGTCTTGTAGAGAGTGATTACAGTAAAGTGCCTTGTCTTGTAGAGAGTGATGACAGTAAAGTGTCTTGTCTTGTAGAGAGTGATGACAGTAAAGTGCCTTGTCTTGTAGAGAGTGACTACAGTAAAGTGCCTTGTCTTGTAGAGAGTGATTACAGTAAAGTGCCTTGTCTTGTAGAGAGTGATGACAGTAAAGTGCCTTGTCTTGTAGAGAGTGATTACAGTAAAGTGTCTTGTCTTGTAGAGAGTGATGACAGTAAAGTGCCTGGTCTTGTAGAGAGTGATGACAGTAAAGTGCCTTGTCTTGTAGAGAGTGATTACAGTAAAGTGCCTTGTCTTGTAGAGAGTGATGACAGTAAAGTGCCTTGTCTTGTAGAGAGTGATGACAGTAAAGTGCCTGGTCTTGTAGAGAGTGATTACCAGGAAAGTGCCTTGTCTTGTAGAGAGTGATTACCAGGAAAGTGTCTTGTCTTGTAGAGAGTGATGACAGTAAAGTGCCTTGTCTTGTAGAGAGTGATGACAGTAAAGTGCCTTGTCTTGTAGAGAGTGATGACAGTAAAGTGTCTTGTCTTGTAGAGAGTGATTACAGTAAAGGGCCTTGTCTTGTAGAGAGTGATGACAGTAAAGTGCCTTGTCTTGTAGAGAGTGACTACAGTAAAGTGCCTTGTCTTGTAGAGAGTGATGACAGTAAAGTGCCTTGTCTTGTAGAGAGTGATTACAGTAAAGTGCCTGGTCTTGTAGAGAGTGATTACCAGGAAAGTGCCTGGTCTTGTAGAGAGTGACTACAGTAAAGTGCCTTGTCTTGTAGAGAGTGATTACCAGGAAAGTGCCTGGTCTTGTAGAGAGTGATGACAGTAAAGTGCCTTGTCTTGTAGAGAGTGATTACAGTAAAGTGCCTGGTCTTGTAGAGAGTGACTACAGTAAAGTGCCTTGTCTTGTAGAGAGTGATTACCAGGAAAGTGCCTGGTCTTGTAGAGAGTGATGACAGTAAAGTGCCTTGTCTTGTAGAGAGTGATGACAGTAAAGTGCCTTGTCTTGTAGAGAGTGATGACAGTAAAGTGCCTTGTCTTGTAGAGAGTGATGACAGTAAAGTGCCTTGTCTTGTAGAGAGTGATGACAGTAAAGTGCCTTGTCTTGTAGAGAGTGACTACAGTAAAGTGCCTTGTCTTGTAGAGAGTGATGACAGTAAAGTGCCTTGTCTTGTAGAGAGTGACTACAGTAAAGTGCCTTGTCTTGTAGAGAGTGATGACAGTAAAGTGCCTTGTCTTGTAGAGAGTGATGACAGTAAAGTGCCTTGTCTTGTAGAGAGTGATGACAGTAAAGTGCCTTGTCTTGTAGAGAGTGACTACAGTAAAGTGCCTTGTCTTGTAGAGAGTGATGACAGTAAAGTGCCTTGTCTTGTAGAGAGTGATGACAGTAAAGTGCCTTGTCTTGTAGAGAGTGATTACAGTAAAGTGCCTTGTCTTGTAGAGAGTGATGACAGTAAAGTGCCTTGTCTTGTAGAGAGTGACTACAGTAAAGTGCCTTGTCTTGTAGAGAGTGATGACAGTAAAGTGCCTGGTCTTGTAGAGAGTGATGACAGTAAAGTGCCTTGTCTTGTAGAGAGTGATTACAGTAAAGTGCCTTGTCTTGTAGAGAGTGATGACAGTAAAGTGCCTTGTCTTGTAGAGAGTGATGACAGTAAAGTGCCTGGTCTTGTAGAGAGTGATTACCAGGAAAGTGCCTTGTCTTGTAGAGAGTGATTACCAGGAAAGTGTCTTGTCTTGTAGAGAGTGATGACAGTAAAGTGCCTTGTCTTGTAGAGAGTGATGACAGTAAAGTGCCTTGTCTTGTAGAGAGTGATGACAGTAAAGTGTCTTGTCTTGTAGAGAGTGATTACAGTAAAGGGCCTTGTCTTGTAGAGAGTGATGACAGTAAAGTGCCTTGTCTTGTAGAGAGTGACTACAGTAAAGTGCCTTGTCTTGTAGAGAGTGATGACAGTAAAGTGCCTTGTCTTGTAGAGAGTGATTACAGTAAAGTGCCTGGTCTTGTAGAGAGTGATTACCAGGAAAGTGTCTTGTCTTGTAGAGAGTGATTACAGTAAAGTGCCTGGTCTTGTAGAGAGTGATTACAGTAAAGTGTCTTGTCTTGTAGAGAGTGATTACCAGGAACGTGTCGGTGAAGAACTCTGGCAGCTCCAGGCTGATGATGTCATCGTCCACAGGTAACAGGTGGAAGTCCCACTGGTCACATGACACGTCTGCACCAATCACAGTCGGCGGGTTTTAAACATGGATTTATTAATGTAGATTTAGGTAAAGCGTCTGTACCTCCGAACACGCCGCGCTCCTCCAGGACGGACTCACAGGCGAAGAACTGAGGGAGAACAGACCACAACCAGTCACAGAACCAGTCACAGACCAGTCACAGAACCAGTCACAGAACCAGTCACAGAACCAGTCACAGAACCAGTCACAGAACCAGAACCAGTCAGAGAACCAGTCACAGAACCAGTCACAGAACCAGTCACAGAACCAGTCACAGAACCAGTCACAGAACCAGTCACAGAACCAGTCACAGAACCAGTCACAGAACCAGACACAGAACCAGTCACAGAACCAGTCACAGAACCAGTCACAGAACCAGTCACAGAACCAGTCAGAGAACCAGTCACAGAACCAGACACAGAACCAGTCACAGAACCAGTCACAGACCAGTCACAGAACCAGACACAGAACCAGTCAGAGAACCAGTCACAGAACCAGTCACAGAACCAGACACAGAACCAGACACAGAACCAGACACAGAACCAGTCAGAGAACCAGTCACAGAACCAGTCACAGAACCAGTCAGAGAACCAGTCACAGAACCAGACACAGAACCAGACACAGAACCAGTCAGAGAACCAGTCACAGAACCAGTCACAGAACCAGTCAGAGAACCAGTCACAGAACCAGACACAGAACCAGACACAGAACCAGTCAGAGAACCAGTCACAGAACCAGTCACAGACCAGTCACAGAACCAGTCACAGAACCAGACACAGAACCAGTCACAGAACCAGTCACAGAACCAGTCACAGAACCAGTCACAGACCAGTCACAGAACCAGTCACAGAACCAGACACAGAACCAGTCACAGAACCAGTCACAGACCAGTCACAGAACCAGTCACAGAACCAGTCACAGACCAGTCACAGAACCAGTCACAGAACCAGTCACAGAACCAGACACAGAACCAGTCACAGACCAGTCACAGAACCAGACACAGAACCAGACACAGAACCAGTCACAGAACCAGACACAGAACCAGACACAGAACCAGTCACAGAACCAGACACAGAACCAGTCACACAACCAGTCACAGAACCAGTCACAGAACCAGACACAGAACCAGTCACAGAACCAGACACAGAACCAGACACAGAACCAGTCACAGAACCAGAACCAGAACCAGTCACAGAACCAGTCACAGAACCAGTCAGCCCTGTGGCAGCTGTGGTCAAGTATAGTAGTACTGCAGTAATAGTACAGTAGTATAGTATTATTGTAGTAATAGTATAATAGTATAGTAGTACTGTAGTAAAAGTATAGTAGTGTTAGTAGTATCATGGTATAGTAGTACTGTAGTAATAGTATAATAGTATAGTAGTACTGCAGTAATAGTATCATAGTATAGTAGTATAGTAGTACTGCAGTAATAGTGTAGTAGTATAGTAGTATTGTAGTACTGCAGTACCTTCTGAGGGGTGAAGATGATCTTGTAGCGTCGCACTCGTCCCAGAGCTTTATCCGAGTTCACCAGGTCTGAACAAAAACATCAGTTTACTGTTAATGTAAAACTGCTGGACCACTGAGAGCGCTCCCCCCCTTACCTGAGCTCTTCTACAGTTCAGCTTTACCCAAATCTAGAGCTTCTTGACTAAAGAAGTACTAAAGGCCAGTACTAAAGGCTATAGCCTATAGTACTGGCGACAGTGCAGGTGCAGACTGTCGTTGTGTCCTTGGGCAAGACACTTCACCCAGTGCCCGTGTGTGAGTGGGTGGTGGTGGTCGGGGGGGGGGGGGGCAGATGTGAGCAGCCTGAATGAACCCCCTCCCTTTCATGAAGCGCTATACAAAAAACATTCCCTTCCCTTCCTCTATAGGCCAGAGTAACGCCTCATTTGAAAGCTAAGACCTACAAAACTGATTTTTCCCATTTTAATTGTGTTGTTGTTGCTTTTCCAGAACATTTTTGTGGCTCTTTTTTGCTTTTTCATCACTTTTAAATTGTGTTTTTTCTGCATTTTCATCCTCGTTTTGTTTTTGGGACAGTGCATGTAAACGAGCCACACCGGATTGTAAAGCTTTGGCACAATTCATGCAATTCATTCACTTTGAATGCTTTAGTATTAGTACATGAAGTACTCTGTATATGAAGCATCAGTAGTATTAGTACATGAAGTACTCTGTATATGAAGCATCAGTAGTATTAGTACATGAAGTACTCTGTATATGAAGCATCAGTAGTATTAGTACATGAAGTACTCTGTATATGAAGCATCAGTAGTATTAGTACATGAAGTACTCTGTATATGAAGCATCAGTAGTATTAGTACATGAAGTACTCTGTATATGAAGTTTCTCACCGCAGATCCATGTGACCGTCTGGATCCGAGGTCTGATCAGGAAACACAGTCTGTGACACAAACCACAGTTAATGTGGACGTCAGGGACATAATCTGCAAACCCTCACGTGTGGGCGGGGCTTGTGGTGTGGTGGGCGGAGCTACACTTACTGCTCGGCCACGGAGACGATGGGTTTATGCTCCACTTTGTAGAGTTTGTCCACTTCGTGTTGCTGTTGACACAGATGAGAGTTCACGTGTGAGTTCACGTGTGAGTTACACGTCAGTTACATGTCAGTTACGTGTCAGTTACGTGTCAGTTACGTGTCAGTTACATGTCAGTTACACGTCAGTTACACGTCAGTTACACGTCAGTTACACGTCAGTTACATGTCAGTTACATGTCAGTTACATGTCAGTTACACGTCAGTTACACGTCAGTTACACGTCAGTTACATGTCAGTTACATGTCAGTTACATGTCAGTTACGTGTCAGTTACATGTCAGTTACATGTCAGTTACATGTCAGTTACATGTCAGTTACATGTCAGTTACATGTCAGTTACATGTCAGTTACGTGTTAATTAAACGGTAATGAAAGCGTTACTTTGAGTGTGGACACGTTGGCGATTCGATCCAGGGGACTCATCAGGTCTGGGTCGATGAACAGGTCCTTCTTCCCTGGAAGCTTCACACACAGTTACATTACTGGGTTACTACGGTAACAGTTACTTTACTGGGTTACTACGGTAACAGTTACTTTAATGGGTTACTACGGTAACAGATACTTTAATGGGTTACTACGGTAACAGATACTTTACTGGGTTACTACGGTAACAGATACTTTAATGGGTTACTATGGTAACAGTTACTTTAATGGGTTACTACGGTAACAGATACTTTACTGGGTTACTACGGTAACAGATACTTTAATGGGTTACTACGGTAACAGTTACTTTAATGGGTTACTACGGTAACAGATACTCTATCGTTCAGACCCAACTCTCCAGAGACTTAGAGAATAATGAATGGTCAAACAGTACGAACACTTTTAAATGAAGATTTGTAAAAAGCATTTGGTGTTTTCTTTAAACTCTTGAAGTCTGTGGAGATTCTGAACGTGAGTTTGTTTCCGTTGTTCTGTTGAGGTTTGCATGAGGAGGACCAGAGGAGGGAGAGGAGGTGCAGAGGAGGGAGAGGAGGTGCAGAGGAGGAGAAGATGAGGGGCAGAAGAGAAGCAGAGGAGGAGGAGCAGAGGAGGAAGAGAAGAGGAGGGGGAGCAGAGAAGGAGAAGAGGAGCTGAGGAGGAGGAGCAGAGGAGGAAGAGGAGAGGAGGAGGAGCAGAGGAGGAGAAGAGGAGGAGGTGCAGAGGAGGAGAAGAGGAGCTGAGGAGGAGGAGCAGAGGAGGAAGAGAAGAGGAGGGGGAGCAGAGAAGGAGAAGAGGAGCTGAGGAGGAGGAGCAGAGGAGGAAGAGGAGAGGAGGAGGAGCAGAGGAGGAGAAGAGGAGGAGGTGCAGAGGAGGAGAAGAGGAGCTGAGGAGGAGGAGCAGAGGAGGAAGAGAAGAGGAGGGGGAGCAGAGGAGGAGAAGAGGAGCTGAGGAGGAGGAGCAGAGGAGGAGAAGAGGAGCTGAGGAGGAGGAGCAGAGGAGGAAGAGGAGAGGAGGGGGAGCAGAGGAGGAGAAGAGGAGGAGGTGCAGAGGAGGAGAAGAGGAGGAGGTGCAGAGGAGGAGAAGAGGAGCTGAGGAGGAGGAGCAGAGGAGGAGAAGAGGAGCTGAGGAGGAGGAGCAGAGGAGGAAGAGGAGAGGAGGAGGAGGAGCAGAGGAGGAAGAGGAGAGGAGGAGGAGCTGAGGAGGGGCAGAAGAGGAGCTGAGGAGGGAGAGGAGGAGCAGAGGAGGAAGAGGAGAGGAGGAGGAGCAGAGGAGGAGAAGAGGAGCTGAGGAGGCTGTACCTGCTCCAGGAGGAAGATGAGCTGGTCTCGGGCCACTCTCTTCAGGACAGACACGTCCGGCAGCGGAGGAGCGTCTCTGCGCTGAGACGCCATAACTCCCCCTGCCTAAACCTCTGTGGACCAGAACCAGAAACCAGGTTCAGACCAGGTTCAGACTGGGTTCACACCGGGGCTGCACAATCACAATCACAACGTGAATTTATTCAGTCAAATGTGTGATTTTAGGTTTCACATTCTAACTGAAACATGTCTTGTCTTTTTCTTTGCACTTTGATATTTCATGCTTTGTTTCCTTCATACAGTTATTGCTCCTTGAACCTCACAGACGTACAGCGTTTAGTCACAGGTGCGATCAGTGAGAAGGACTGAGGTTTGAACATCCGACCAGGAGGTATCCGGAACAGATGCCCTAACCACTGCAGCTGCTCCTTTCGACGTGAAGGAGCAGCGGCTCTACTCCGAGCTCCTCTCGGGTAACTGAGCTCCTCACCTGATCTCGAAGGGTGCGCCCAGCCACCCTGTGAAGGAAACTCATTTCATTCATTTCAGTGTTCATTCTCTCCAGCAACATCCCACAACACTAAAGTTAATGTCGCTGACACGTTTCTGAATGATCTGTGTGATAACCTTTAGGTCATAATTAATATTCACTGTTTCTTTGTATTTTCTTGATCTGCAGGGACATGTATTTGGTTCATTTATATTCATTGTCCCTTTAAATGAACAAAATAAACCCACCATTATTGTTGTTCCTCACTGTGTTTAAGAATCTCCCACAGAACATGTTTGACAGAGACAGAGGATACTCCTGATTACCTCAGTATTACCTCAGTATTACTTCACTGCAGCCTTTGCTAATTCCGTTGTAACTGCAGTGTTAGCGCAGCCCTGGTCCCGGTGTCCCGGTGTCCCGGTGTCTCGGTGTCCGGTCCCGGGGCACAGCTCTGTGGCTCCAGGGTTCGGTTAAAGGTCCGTTTGTTCCAGATAAATAATGTGATTCTGTTCAGGACGCGGAGCCGCAGCAGCGAAATGCGGAAGTGCTAGCTTAGTGTTAGCCGTTAGCTTCGAGGCTAAAAACAAAGGCTACTCCTGTAAATATGATGAATTCAGCCTCATATAGCGCCTGCTCTGTCCCCGAGTGAGGCGCACGGACCTGCTTCCTGGTGATTATGGTGGTGAAAAACGGAAACCGCGGGGTAACTTTAGTTTATTTAATGTTTTAAAATCACGGAGGCTAAATTAGTGGAGGGCGGAAGTGACGTAGGCTGCGTAGCTGATGCGGAAGTGCAGCGGACAGAACAGGTCGGTGTTTTTTAAACTTTGTGAAAGACTTTTAGGAAATAAAAACAACAGAGCGCTCCTTGTGTTTCGAAGAGTCCGGGGAACTATGGGCCTGAGGCGGAGGTAGCAGAGAGTGACGTCACGTTTAGCAGATAAATATTGTAGTTACGTGTTTACGTCAGTGACACGTTTGGGAGATCACAGAAACACCACTTTAATGTCTGTTTATCAGTTCTTCATATGTTATTTAGCAGCATGTGAAAGCAGATTTTCGAAATGTAGATTCAAATAAATGTGACGAAGAAAAACCACAACAAATTGACACAGAAAACAGCCTTGTTATACAGGTTAGAGATGCACCGATCCAGCTTTTTTGCTTCCGATACTGACACTGGGGGTTTGAGCAGGGCCGTATTTAAGTAAATAGAGCCCCGGGGCTTAAGTTTTTTCAGGGCCCCCCATAATCAATCAATATTTATTTAAATAGCGCCTCAACAACACCTGTACATATACTGTATATGTCTGTCGGATTTCCCTCTCTCTACAGTGAAAGGATCAATGAATGATTTTTTAGAAATTTGACTAAGCAGAAGTAACTTCTGAAACATAGCACAGCCCTTGCGGAAGAACCTTTTCTACTGCCAGACTGGTGGTGGGACTCATTTAAAAGGGGGGTCTGAGGGTCCTCCCCCAGAGATCTTTATTATTTTAATGGTGCATTTTGGTGCATTTTCATCAGACCTTGTCTATAACTGGTTAAGACCTGGTGTAGTCCTGCTTTAGTCCTGCTTTAGTCCTGCTTTAGTCTTGGTTTAGACCTGGTTTATTCTCGGGTAAAAAATCATCTGATAAATGCTTTTCTCGACACTCAAAGACACTTTATATTGCATTATTTATTCACTCCATACTTGGTGGTGGTAAGCTACTATTGTAGCCACAGCTGCCCTGGGGTTGACTGACAGAAGCAAGGCAACTAGTCTGCGCCATCACCCCTCCCACCACCACCAACCACTCACTTACTCACTACATTCGTGAGGCTTCCTGGTGTTTCCAAAACGGTCTCCCATCCAAGTACCGACCTTAGCTTCCAAGGTCTGACGGGATCAGGCAGAGCCAATGCCACATACCGCCTTAAGTCTCCAGGTTCAGCCCTTCAAAAGAAGATACAGCAGGTCTGGATGGACCATAGCCTCCTGCCTGAGGGGGGAGGGGGGGAGGTGCAGGTCTGGATGGACCATAGCCTCCTGCCTGAGGGGGGAGGGGGGGAGGTGCAGGTCTGGATGGACCGTAGCCTCCTGCCTGAGGGCAGAGGGCGGGAGGTACGGGTCTGGATGGACCGTAGCCTCCTGCCTGAGGGCAGAGGGCGGGAGGTACGGGTCTGGATGGACCGTAGCCTCCTGCCTGAGGGCAGAGGGCGGGAGGTACGGGTCTGGATGGACCGTAGCCTCCTGCCTGAGGGCAGAGGGCGGGAGGTACGGGTCTGGATGGACCGTAGCCTCCTGCCTGAGGGGAAATGCGGGAGGTACGGGTCTGGATGGACCGTAGCCTCCTGCCTGAGGGCAGAGAGCGGGAGGTACAGGTCTGGATGGACCGTAGCCTCCTGCCTGAGGGGAAATGCGGGAGGTGCGGGTCTGGATGGACCGTAGCCTCCTGCCTGAGGGCAGAGGGCGGGAGGTGCGGGTCTGGATGGACCGTAGCCTCCTGCCTGAGGGGAGAGGGCGGGAGGTGCAGGTCTGGATGGACCGTAGCCTCCTGCCTGAGGGGAGAGGGCGGGAGGTGCAGGTCTGGATGGACCGTAGCCTCCTGCCTGAGGGGAAATGCGGGAGGTACGGGTCTGGATGGACCGTAGCCTCCTGCCTGAGGGGAAATGCGGGAGGTACGGGTCTGGATGGACCGTAGCCTCCTGCCTGAGGGCAGAGAGCGGGAGGTACAGGTCTGGATGGACCGTAGCCTCCTGCCTGAGGGGAAATGCGGGAGGTGCGGGTCTGGATGGACCGTAGCCTCCTGCCTGAGGGCAGAGGGCGGGAGGTGCGGGTCTGGATGGACCGTAGCCTCCTGCCTGAAGGGAGAGAGCGGGAGGTACAGGTCTGGATGGACCGTAGCCTCCTGCCTGAAGGGACAGAGCGGGAGGTACGGGTCTGGATGGACCGTAGCTTCCTGCCTGAGGGGAGAGGGGGGGAGGTGCAGGTCTGGATGGACCGTAGCCTCCTGCCTGAATAGTCTTGTGATCTGTTGTAGATTATCCAAAGATGGCGGCTGTGTGTGATGTGGCATTACTGTTGGAAACTGCGAACTTCGCCGCAGAGAAACATCGGAATCAACGGCGCAAGGATCCAGCGGCCACGCCCTACATCAACCACCCTATAGGTACGACATCAACCACCCTATAGGTACGACATCAACCACCCTATAGGTACGACATCAACCACCCTATAGGTACAACATCAACCACCCTATAGGTACGACATCAACCACTCTATAGGTACGACATCAACCACCCTATAGGTACGACATCAACCACCCTATAGGTACGACATCAACCACCCTATAGGTACAACATCAACCACCCTATAGGTACGACATCAACCACCCAATAGGTACGACATCAACCACTCTATAGATACGACATCAACCACCCAATAGATACGACATCAACCACCCAATAGGTACGACATCAACCACCCAATAGGTACGACATCAACCACCCAATAGGTACGACATCAACCACCCAATAGGTACGACATCAACCACCCTATAGGTACGACATCAACCACCCTATAGATACGACATCAACCACTCTATAGATACGACATCAACCACTCTATAGCTACGACATCAACCACTCTATAGATACGACATCAACCACTCTATAGATACGACATCAACCACCCTATAGGTACAACATCAACCACCCTATAGGTACGACATCAACCACCCAATAGGTACGACATCAACCACCCAATAGGTACGACATCAACCACCCTATAGATACGACATCAACCACTCTATAGATACGACATCAACCACCCTATAGATACGACATCAACCACTCTATAGATACGACATCAACCACTCTATAGGTACGACATCAACCACTCTATAGGTACGACATCAACCACTCTATAGGTACGACATCAACCACCCTATAGGTACGACATCAACCACCCTATAGATACGACATCAACCACTCTATAGATACGACATCAACCACCCTATAGGTACGACATCAACCGCCCTATAGATACGACATCAACCACTCTATAGATACGACATCAACCACCCTATAGGTACGACATCAACTACCCTATAGGTACGACATCAACCACCCAATAGGTACGACATCAACCACCCTATAGGTACGACATCAACCACTCTATAGATACAACATCAACCACTCTATAGATACGACATCAACCACTCTATAGATACGACATCAACCACTCTATAGATACGACATCAACCACTCTATAGGTACGACATCAACCACCCTATAGGTACGACATCAACCACTCTATAGATACGACATCAACCACTCTATAGATACGACATCAACCACTCTATAGATACGACATCAACCACTCTATAGGTACGACATCAACCACCCTATAGGTACGACATCAACCGCCCTATAGATACGACATCAACCACTCTATAGATACGACATCAACCACCCTATAGGTACGACATCAACTACCCTATAGGTACGACATCAACCACTCTATAGATACGACATCAACCACCCTATAGGTACGACATCAACCGCCCTATAGGTACGACATCAACCACTCTATAGATACGACATCAACCGCTCTATAGATACGACATCAACCACTCTATAGATACGACATCAACCACCCTATAGGTACGACATCAACCGCCCTATAGGTACGACATCAACCACTCTATAGATACGACATCAACCGCTCTATAGATACGACATCAACCACCCTATAGATACGACATCAACCACTCTATAGATACGACATCAACCGCTCTATAGATACGACATCAACCACTCTATAGATACGACATCAACCACCCTATAGATACGACATCAACCACCCTATAGGTACGACATCAACCACTCTATAGGTACGACATCAACCACTCTATAGATACGACATCAACCACTCTATAGATACGACATCAACCACTCTATAGATACGACATCAACCACCCTATAGGTACGACATCAACCACTCTATAGATACGACATCAACCACTCTATAGATACGACATCAACCACTCTATAGATACGACATCAACCACTCTATAGATACGACATCAACCACTCTATAGGTACGACATCAACCACTCTATAGATACGACATCAACCACTCTATAGATACGACATCAACCACTCTATAGATACGACATCAACCACTCTATAGATACGACATCAACCACCCTATAGATACAACATCAACCACCCTATAGATACGACATCAACCACCCTATAGGTACAACATCAACCACTCTATAGGTACGACATCAACCACCCTATAGATACGACATCAACCACTCTATAGATACGACATCAACCACTCTATAGATACGACATCAACCACCCTATAGATACGACATCAACCACTCTATAGGTACGACATCAACCACCCTATAGATACGACATCAACCACTCTATAGATACGACATCAACCACTCTATAGATACGACATCAACCACCCTATAGGTACGACATCAACCACCCTATAGATACGACATCAACCACCCTATAGGTACGACATCAACCACCCTATAGGTACGACATCAACCACCCTATAGATACGACATCAACCACTCTATAGATACGACATCAACCACCCTATAGATACGACATCAACCACCCTATAGGTACGACATCAACCGCCCTATAGGTACGACATCAACCACTCTATAGGTACGACATCAACCACTCTATAGATACGACATCAACCACTCTATAGGTACGACATAAACCACCCTATAGGTACGACATCAACCACCCTATAGATACGACATCAACCACTCTATAGGTACGACATCAACCACTCTATAGATACGACATCAACCACTCTATAGGTACGACATCAACCACTCTATAGATACGACATCAACCACTCTATAGGTACGACATCAACCACTCTATAGATACGACATCAACCACTCTATAGGTACGACATCAACCACTCTATAGGTACGACATCAACCACTCTATAGATACGACATCAACCACTCTATAGATACGACATCAACCACTCTATAGATACGACATCAACCACCCTATAGGTACGACATCAACCACCCTATAGGTACGACATCAACCACTCTATAGGTACGACATCAACCACTCTATAGATACGACATCAACCACCCTATAGATACGACATCAACCACCCTATAGATACGACATCAACCACCCTATAGATACGACATCAACCACTCTATAGATACGACATCAACCACCCTATAGGTACGACATCAACCACCCTATAGATACGACATCAACCACCCTATAGGTACAACATCAACCACTCTATAGATACGACATCAACCACCCTATAGATACGACATCAACCACCCTATAGATACGACATCAACCACTCTATAGATACGACATCAACCACCCTATAGATACGACATCAACCACCCTATAGATACGACATCAACCACTCTATAGATACGACATCAACCACTCTATAGGTACGACATCAACCACCCTATAGATACGACATCAACCACCCTATAGGTACGACATCAACCACCCTATAGGTACGACATCAACCACTCTATAGATACGACATCAACCACCCTATAGATACGACATCAACCACTCTATAGATACGACATCAACCACTCTATAGGTACGACATCAACCACTCTATAGATACGACATCAACCACTCTATAGATACGACATCAACCACTCTATAGATACGACATCAACCACCCTATAGATACGACATCAACCACTCTATAGATACGACATCAACCACTCTATAGGTACGACATCAACCACTCTATAGATACGACATCAACCACTCTATAGATACGACATCAACCACTCTATAGATACGACATCAACCACCCTATAGATACGACATCAACCACCCTATAGATACGACATCAACCACTCTATAGATACGACATCAACCACTCTATAGATACGACATCAACCACCCTATAGATACGACATCAACCACTCTATAGATACGACATCAACCACTCTATAGATACGACATCAACCACTCTATAGATACGACATCAACCACCCTATAGGTACGACATCAACCACCCTATAGGTACGACATCAACCACCCTATAGATACGACATCAACCACCCTATAGATACGACATCAACCACTCTATAGATACGACATCAACCACTCTATAGATACAACATCAATCACCCTATAGATACGACATCAACCACTCTATAGATACGACATCAACCACTCTATAGGTACGACATCAACCACTCTATAGATACGACATCAACCACTTTATAGATACGACATCAACCACTCTATAGATACGACATCAACCACTCTATAGATACAACATCAATCACCCTATAGATACGACATCAACCACTCTATAGATACGACATCAACCACTCTATAGGTACGACATCAACCACTCTATAGATACGACATCAACCACTTTATAGATACGACATCAACCACTCTATAGATACGACATCAACCACTCTATAGATACGACATCAACCACCCTATAGGTACGACATCAACCACTCTATAGATACGACATCAACCACCCAATAGATACGACATCAACCACTCTATAGATACGACATCAACCACCCTATAGGTACGACATCAACCACTCTATAGGTACGACATCAACCACCCTATAGATACGACATCAACCACTCTATAGATACGACATCAACCACCCTATAGGTACGACATCAACCACTCTATAGGTACGACATCAACCACCCTATAGATACGACATCAACCACCCTATAGATACGACATCAACCACTCTATAGATACGACATCAACCACCCTATAGATACGACATCAACCACTCTATAGATACGACATCAACCATTCTATAGGTACGACATCAACCACTCTATAGATACGACATCAACCACTCTATAGGTACGACATCAACCACTCTATAGATACGACATCAACCACTCTATAGATACGACATCAACCATTCTATAGATACGACATCAACCACTCTATAGATACGACATCAACCATTCTATAGGTACGACATCAACCACTCTATAGATACGACATCAACCATTCTATAGGTACGACATCAACCACTCTATAGATACGACATCAACCATTCTATAGATACGACATCAACCATTCTATAGGTACGACATCAACCACTCTATAGATACGACATCAACCACTCTATAGATACGACATCAACCATTCTATAGGTACGACATCAACCACTCTATAGATACGACATCAACCATTCTATAGGTACGACATCAACCACTCTATAGATACGACATCAACCACTCTATAGATACGACATCAACCACTCTATAGATACGACATCAACCATTCTATAGGTACGACATCAACCACTCTATAGATACGACATCAACCATTCTATAGGTACGACATCAACCACTCTATAGATACGAAATCAACCACTCTATAGATACGACATCAACCACTCTATAGATACGACATCAACCACCCTATAGATACGACATCAACCACCCTATAGGTACGACATCAACCACTCTATAGGTACAACATCAACCACCCTATAGATACGACATCAACCACTCTATAGATACGACATCAACCACTCTATAGGTACGACATCAACCACTCTATAGATACGACATCAACCACTCTATAGATACAACATCAACCACTCTATAAATACGACATCAACCACTCTATAGATACGACATCAACCACTCTATAGGTACGACATCAACCACTCTATAGGTACGACATCAACCACTCTATAGATACGACATCAACCACTCTATAGATACGACATCAACCACTCTATAGATACGACATCAACCACCCTATAGATACGACATCAACCACTCTATAGATACGACATCAACCACTCTATAGATACGACATCAACCACCCTATAGATACGACATCAACCACTCTATAGATACGACATCAACCACCCTATAGATACGACATCAACCACTCTATAGATACGACATCAACCACCCTATAGATACGACATCAACCACTCTATAGATACGACATCAACCACTCTATAGATACGACATCAACCACTCTATAGATACGACATCAACCACTCTATAGATACGACATCAACCACCCTATAGATACGACATCAACCACTCTATAGATACGACATCAACCACTCTATAGATACGACATCAACCACTCTATAGATACGACATCAACCACTCTATAGATACAACATCAACCACCCTATAGATACGACATCAACCACTCTATAGATACGACATCAACCACTCTATAGATACGACATCAACCACTCTATAGATACGACATCACCCTATAGATACGACATCAACCACCCTATAGATACGACATCAACCACCCTATAGGTACGACATCAACCACCCTATAGATACGACATCAACCACTCTATAGGTACGACATCAACCACTCTATAGATACGACATCAACCACCCTATAGATACGACATCAACCACCCTATAGATACGACATCAACCACTCTATAGGTACAACATCAACCACCCTATAGATACGACATCAACCACTCTATAGATACGACATCAACCACTCTATAGGTACGACATCAACCACTCTATAGATACGACATCAACCACTCTATAGATACAACATCAACCACTCTATAAATACGACATCAACCACTCTATAGATACGACATCAACCACTCTATAGGTACGACATCAACCACTCTATAGGTACGACATCAACCACTCTATAGATACGACATCAACCACTCTATAGATACGACATCAACCACTCTATAGATACGACATCAACCACCCTATAGATACGACATCAACCACTCTATAGATACGACATCAACCACTCTATAGATACGACATCAACCACCCTATAGATACGACATCAACCACTCTATAGATACGACATCAACCACTCTATACATACGACATCAACCACTCTATAGATACGACATCAACCACCCTATAGATACGACATCAACCACTCTATAGATACGACATCAACCACTCTATAGATACGACATCAACCACTCTATAGATACGACATCAACCACTCTATAGATACGACATCAACCACTCTATAGATACGACATCAACCACTCTATAGATACGACATCAACCACCCTATAGATACGACATCAACCACTCTATAGATACGACATCAACCACTCTATAGATACGACATCAACCACTCTATAGATACGACATCAACCACTCTATAGATACAACATCAACCACCCTATAGATACGACATCAACCACTCTATAGATACGACATCAACCACTCTATAGATACGACATCAACCACTCTATAGATACGACATCACCCTATAGATACGACATCAACCACCCTATAGATACGACATCAACCACCCTATAGGTACGACATCAACCACCCTATAGATACGACATCAACCACTCTATAGGTACGACATCAACCACTCTATAGATACGACATCAACCACCCTATAGATACGACATCAACCACCCTATAGATACGACATCAACCACCCTATAGGTACGACATCAACCACTCTATAGGTACGACATCAACCACTCTATAGGTACGACATCAACCACTCTATAGATACGACATCAACCACTCTATAGATACGACATCAACCACTCTATAGGTACGACATCAACCACTCTATAGGTACGACATCAACCACTCTATAGATACGACATCAACCACCCTATAGATACGACATCAACCACTCTATAGATACGACATCAACCACTCTATAGGTACGACATCAACCACTCTATAGGTACGACATCAACCACTCTATAGATACGACATCAACCACTCTATAGATACGACATCAACCACTCTATAGATACGACATCAACCACTCTATAGGTACGACATCAACCACTCTATAGGTACGACATCAACCACTCTATAGGTACGACATCAACCACTCTATAGGTACGACATCAACCACTCTATAGATACGACATCAACCACTCTATAGATACGACATCAACCACTCTATAGGTACGACATCAACCACTCTATAGGTACGACATCAACCACTCTATAGATACGACATCAACCACCCTATAGATACGACATCAACCACTCTATAGATACGACATCAACCACCCTATAGATACGACATCAACCACTCTATAGATACGACATCAACCACCCTATAGATACGACATCAACCACCCTATAGATACGACATCAACCACTCTATAGGTACGACATCAACCACTCTATAGGTACGACATCAACCACCCTATAGGTACGACATCAACCACTCTATAGATACGACATCAACCACTCTATAGGTACGACATCAACCACTCTATCGATACGACATCAACCACTCTATAGATACGACATCAACCACTCTATAGATACGACATCAACCACCCTATAGATACGACATCAACCACCCTATAGGTACGACATCAACCACTCTATATCTCATTTTGTTGCATTTTTGTTGTGTTTTTTTCATGTTCTTGTTGCTTTTGTAGAGTTTTGGTCGCATTTATTTTTTTGTGTAATGTAACCGTGATGAAACGTCATAAAAACGTCACAAAAACGCAGAAAGAGCTTCGGTCTTAGGTTTCAAATGAGGCGTCACTGTGGCCTTCAGGCTGTAGGTCTCAGGTCAAGAAGCTTTAAGATTTAGGAGGTTCGATGGCGACTGAAGTGTTTTTCTCCCACAGCTGTGACTTTAGAGTCTGTAAAAAAAAGGAAACCGTGGGATCTTTATGAAATACATTTAAAAAGTCATGAGCAGCAGAAGAAACAAAGATCATCAGGAACTCAACTAAACGACTAAACTGTTTATGAAACGTTTCTGTTCAGGAGTCGCACGGATCCTGAGTCACGAGGCGGGAGTCACAGACCTCAGTGTCCTACAGGTGAGTCAGTGTCCTACAGGTGAGTCAGTTACAGGTGAGTCAGTTACAGGTGAGTCAGTTACAGGTGAGTCAGTGTCCTACAGGTGAGTCAGTTACAGGTGAGTCAGTGTCCTACAGGTGAGTCAGTTACAGGTGAGTCAGTTACAGGTGAGTCAGTGTCCTACAGGTGAGTCAGTTACAGGTGAGTCAGTGTCCTACAGGTGAGTCAGTTACAGGTGAGTCAGTTACAGGTGAGTCAGTTACAGGTGAGTCAGTTACAGGTGAGTCAGTTACAGGTGAGTCAGTTACAGGTGAGTCAGTTACAGGTGAGTCAGTGTCCTACAGGTGAGTCAGTTACAGGTGAGTCAGTTACAGGTGAGTCAGTGTCCTACAGGTGAGTCAGTTACAGGTGAGTCAGTTACAGGTGAGTCAGTTACAGGTGAGTCAGTTACAGGTGAGTCAGTGTCCTACAGGTGAGTCAGTTACAGGTGAGTCAGTGTCCTACAGGTGAGTCAGTTACAGGTGAGTCAGTTACAGGTGAGTCAGTTACAGGTGAGTCAGTTACAGGTGAGTCAGTTACAGGTGAGTCAGTTACAGGTGAGTCAGTGTCCTACAGGTGAGTCAGTGTCCTACAGGTGAGTCAGTTACAGGTGAGTCAGTGTCCTACAGGTGAGTCAGTTACAGGTGAGTCAGTTACAGGTGAGTCAGTTACAGGTGAGTCAGTTACAGGTGAGTCAGTTACAGGTGAGTCATTTACAGGTGAGTCAGTTACAGGTGAGTCAGTTACAGGTGAGTCAGTTACAGGTGAGTCAGTGTCCTACAGGTGAGTCAGTTACAGGTGAGTCAGTTACAGGTGAGTCAGTTACAGGTGAGTCAGTTACAGGTGAGTCAGTTACAGGTGAGTCAGTTACAGGTGAGTCAGTTACAGGTGAGTCAGTTACAGGTGAGTCAGTTACAGGTGAGTCAGTGTCCTACAGGTGAGTCAGTTACAGGTGAGTCAGTTACAGGTGAGTCAGTTACAGGTGAGTCAGTTACAGGTGAGTCAGTTACAGGTGAGTCAGTTACAGGTGAGTCAGTGTCCTACAGGTGACTCAGTTACAGGTGAGTCAGTTACAGGTGAGTCAGTTACAGGTGAGTCAGTTACAGGTGACTCAGTTACAGGTGAGTCAGTTACAGGTGAGTCAGTTACAGGTGAGTCAGTTACAGGTGAGTCAGTTACAGGTGAGTCAGTTACAGGTGAGTCAGTTACAGGTGAGTCAGTTACAGGTGAGTCAGTTACAGGTGAGTCAGTTACAGGTGAGTCAGTTACAGGTGAGTCAGTTACAGGTGAGTCAGTTACAGGTGAGTCAGTTACAGGTGAGTCAGTTACAGGTGAGTCAGTTACAGGTGAGTCAGTTACAGGTGAGTCAGTTACAGGTGAGTCAGTTACAGGTGAGTCAGTTACAGGTGAGTCAGTGTCCTACAGGTGAGTCAGTGTCCTACAGGTGAGTCAGTGTCCTACAGGTGAGTCAGTTACAGGTGAGTCAGTTACAGGTGAGACAGTTACAGGTGAGTCAGTTACAGGTGAGTCAGTTACAGGTGAGTCAGTTACAGGTGAGTCAGTTACAGGTGAGTCAGTTACAGGTGAGTCAGTTACAGGTGAGTCAGTTACAGGTGAGTCAGTTACAGGTGAGTCAGTTACAGGTGAGTCAGTGTCCTACAGGTGAGTCAGTGTCCTACAGGTGAGTCAGTGTCCTACAGGTGAGTCAGTTACAGGTGAGTCAGTTACAGGTGACTCAGTTACAGGTGAGTCAGTTACAGGTGAGTCAGTTACAGGTGACTCAGTTACAGGTGAGTCAGTTACAGGTGAGTCAGTTACAGGTGACTCAGTTACAGGTGAGTCAGTTACAGGTGAGTCAGTTACAGGTGAGTCAGTTACAGGTGAGTCAGTGTCCTACAGGTGAGTCAGTTACAGGTGAGTCAGTTACAGGTGAGTCAGTTACAGGTGAGTCAGTGTCCTACAGGTGAGTCAGTTACAGGTGAGTCAGTTACAGGTGACTCAGTTACAGGTGAGTCAGTTACAGGTGAGTCAGTTACAGGTGAGTCAGTTACAGGTGAGTCAGTGTCCTACAGGTGAGTCAGTTACAGGTGGGTCAGTGTCCTACAGGTGAGTCAGTTACAGGTGAGTCAGTGTCCTACAGGTGAGTCAGTTACAGGTGAGTCAGTGTCCTACAGGTGAGTCAGTTACAGGTGAGTCAGTGTCCTACAGGTGAGTCAGTGTCCTACAGGTGAGTCAGTTACAGGTGAGTCAGTTACAGGTGGGTCAGTGTCCTACAGGTGAGTCAGTTACAGGTGAGTCAGTTACAGGTGAGTCAGTGTCCTACAGGTGAGTCAGTTACAGGTGAGTCAGTTACAGGTGGGTCAGTGTCCTACAGGTGAGTCAGTTACAGGTGAGTCAGTGTCCTACAGGTGAGTCAGTGTCCTACAGGTGAGTCAGTTACAGGTGAGTCAGTTACAGGTGAGTCAGTTACAGGTGAGTCAGTTACAGGTGAGTCAGTGTCCTACAGGTGAGTCAGTTACAGGTGAGTCAGTGTCCTACAGGTGAGTCAGTTACAGGTGAGTCAGTTACAGGTGAGTCAGTGTCCTACAGGTGAGTCAGTTACAGGTGAGTCAGTGTCCTACAGGTGAGTCAGTTACAGGTGAGTCAGTTACAGGTGAGTCAGTTACAGGTGAGTCAGTTACAGGTGAGTCAGTTACAGGTGACTCAGTTACAGGTGAGTCAGTTACAGGTGAGTCAGTTACAGGTGAGTCAGTTACAGGTGAGTCAGTGTCCTACAGGTGAGTCAGTTACAGGTGAGTCAGTTACAGGTGAGTCAGTTACAGGTGAGTCAGTGTCCTACAGGTGAGTCAGTTACAGGTGAGTCAGTTACAGGTGACTCAGTTACAGGTGAGTCAGTTACAGGTGAGTCAGTTACAGGTGAGTCAGTTACAGGTGAGTCAGTTACAGGTGAGTCAGTGTCCTACAGGTGAGTCAGTTACAGGTGGGTCAGTGTCCTACAGGTGAGTCAGTTACAGGTGAGTCAGTGTCCTACAGGTGAGTCAGTTACAGGTGAGTCAGTGTCCTACAGGTGAGTCAGTTACAGGTGAGTCAGTGTCCTACAGGTGAGTCAGTGTCCTACAGGTGAGTCAGTTACAGGTGAGTCAGTTACAGGTGGGTCAGTGTCCTACAGGTGAGTCAGTGTCCTACAGGTGAGTCAGTTACAGGTGAGTCAGTTACAGGTGAGTCAGTGTCCTACAGGTGAGTCAGTTACAGGTGAGTCAGTTACAGGTGAGTCAGTGTCCTACAGGTGAGACAGTTACAGGTGAGTCAGTGTCCTACAGGTGAGTCAGTGTCCTACAGGTGAGTCAGTTACAGGTGAGTCAGTTACAGGTGAGTCAGTGTCCTACAGGTGAGTCAGTTACAGGTGAGTCAGTTACAGGTGGGTCAGTGTCCTACAGGTGAGTCAGTTACAGGTGAGTCAGTGTCCTACAGGTGAGTCAGTGTCCTACAGGTGAGTCAGTTACAGGTGAGTCAGTTACAGGTGAGTCAGTTACAGGTGAGTCAGTTACAGGTGAGTCAGTTACAGGTGAGTCAGTGTCCTACAGGTGAGTCAGTTACAGGTGAGTCAGTTACAGGTGAGTCAGTGTCCTACAGGTGAGTCAGTTACAGGTGAGTCAGTTACAGGTGAGTCAGTTACAGGTGACTCAGTTACAGGTGAGTCAGTTACAGGTGAGTCAGTGTCCTACAGGTGAGTCAGTTACAGGTGAGTCAGTGTCCTACAGGTGAGTCAGTTACAGGTGAGTCAGTGTCCTACAGGTGAGTCAGTTACAGGTGAGTCAGTTACAGGTGAGTCAGTTACAGGTGAGTCAGTTACAGGTGAGACAGTTACAGGTGAGTCAGTTACAGGTGAGTCAGTTACAGGTGAGTCAGTTACAGGTGAGTCAGTTACAGGTGAGTCAGTTACAGGTGAGTCAGTTACAGGTGAGTCAGTGTCCTACAGGTGAGTCAGTTACAGGTGAGTCAGTGTCCTACAGGTGAGTCAGTTACAGGTGAGTCAGTGTCCTACAGGTGAGTCAGTGACAGGTGAGTCAGTTACAGGTGAGTCAGTTACAGGTGAGTCAGTTACAGGTGAGACAGTTACAGGTGAGTCAGTTACAGGTGAGTCAGTTACAGGTGAGTCAGTTACAGGTGAGTCAGTTACAGGTGAGTCAGTTACAGGTGAGTCAGTTACAGGTGAGTCAGTGTCCTACAGGTGAGTCAGTTACAGGTGAGTCAGTTACAGGTGAGTCAGTTACAGGTGAGTCAGTTACAGGTGGGTCAGTGTCCTACAGGTGAGTCAGTTACAGGTGAGTCAGTGTCCTACAGGTGAGTCAGTTACAGGTGAGTCAGTTACAGGTGAGTCAGTGTCCTACAGGTGAGTCAGTTACAGGTGAGTCTGTTACAGGTGAGTCAGTTACAGGTGAGTCAGTGTCCTACAGGTGAGTCAGTGTCCTACAGGTGAGTCAGTTACAGGTGAGTCAGTGTCCTACAGGTGAGTCAGTGTCCTACAGGTGAGTCAGTTACAGGTGAGTCAGTGTCCTACAGGTGAGTCAGTGTCCTACAGGTGAGTCAGTTACAGGTGAGTCAGTGTCCTACAGGTGAGTCAGTTACAGGTGAGTCAGTTACAGGTGAGTCAGTTACAGGTGAGTCGTTTTACAGGAGTTTATGGCACACACAAAGAGACTAACCCCGGGCTCACATTAACTACGATCTGGGTCCGGTCCGGGTTCGGTCCTGATCCGGTCCGGGTTTGCCCCAAACTACCACTCCCAGTGAGTCCGGCTGACACTGGCTCTGCCGGCTCAGACCCAGACGCTGCTCCAGGCACAGAAACGGCGTTCACCAGAACAGAAGTGCGGGTTTCCCACTGGAGCGAGTTTACGTGATGATCAGCCCCGTATATACGTAGTTTTTGTAACAAAAGCCGTATTTGCCAGAACAACGACTCTCCCCAGTGAAGCTTTAACTCACTCCTGCCCCCGTGTCACTGGTAACGGAGACATGTTTACATTTACGACATTACGCGCGTGTACAGGTGGTAAACCAGACCAGATAAGGAGCGAGCAGAACGATTTTATTTTGAAATACACCGGCTCTTCTTTCCTCACGAGACCTGACTTCCTGCTTGGCTCGTGTTTTTCTGTCAGCTCGATCCGCTGGGGCTCCGGCCTCCGGCAAAAACACACTTCTGTGGATTCTTTCCGTTGCCGCCGGACGGCCTCGGGAGCCGAAACAGGACTTTGCGCAGCAGTGTGAGTCTGCAACATTGCTTCCGCAAACTTTCTAAGTTCGCGTACCGGACCTTAACCGGATTTAATGTGAGCCGGGGGTAAAGGAGCAGGAGGTCTGGCTCCGAGCACAGAACAAGTGCACTAGAAGTCATTTGTGCGTCATGTTTCGCTCCTCTCTATTATTGAGTGTGTCAGTGTGGCTGAATGAAGATTGTTGTTCCTATACTATAATTATTTAGATCAGTTAGTCTCATCCGAGTGCATTTCTCTGCTTTGTTGACTGTGTGTTGAGCTGCATCTGACAGATAAATGTGACTGTGAACCAGGCGGCGCTGCTCCACGACACGGTGGAGGACACAGACACGTCTCTGCAGGAGCTGGAGTCTCTCTTTGGGACGGTCGTCTCCAGGATCGTGGCCGAAGTCACCGACGACAAGACTCTGCCCAAAGCCCAGAGGAAGCGCCTTCAGGTGGAGCACGCTCGCCACTGCAGCCCCCAGGCCAAACTGGTGAAGCTCGCAGACAAGTTATACAACCTGAGAGACCTGAACACCAGCACGCCACAGGGTAAGGACTAAACATCCTCCACCGACGGGCCACGGAACCTGAGCCAGCAGACAAAGGAACTCATTCATTAACAACATCGGCACTTGAGTCGCTCCATAAAACTCCACACTTTACAGACTCCACTCAAACACATTTGGAAGGTTTTAAACACACAGATCTAAGTAACAGGGACATAACATGGCTCAGTGCTGCCCCCTGCTGGATGAGTGAGGCCAGACGCATGACCCACAGAGGCTCATGAGGAAAACCGAAAACATCTTTAAGAAACACAATTATCCCACTGCTTTAACCTCTGAACCTGAACCGAGCACATTTACTCCAGTTTGGCTTTACCCAAATCCTAAAGCAAAACACTGCCAAAAGGGCGACAAAAACACAACAAAAAAAGTGACAATAACACATGACTAAAGCAACAAAAAACGAGCAGGAAAACCACGAAAGAGCAAAACAAAGTGACCAAAACAGGACAAGGAAACTATGAAAGCACGACAGAAAAGTCAGTTTTCAGGTCTGAGCTGGAGGTTAAGTAAGGGATAATGTATAGAACGCTGGTCATTATCGGGAAAATAAGCACCGACAGGGCGAACCGGACCCCGACGCGAAGCGGAGGGGTCTTGTTTCGCCCTGAAGGTACTTATTTTCCCGATAATGACCAGCGTTCTATACATTATCCCGCTTATTATACGGCCATTTGCCAACTGAACACACACAACATAAACTTCGTACGCTTTTATGAAGGCCGAAAGGTTTATTTAATGACATCCGCGACAAATAGTTCCCAAAAGTTTGCGCGTTGCGCTGCAGCGTTTGGCTAGGCTAGAAGCAGCAAGGCTAGCAGCTAGCCTAGCTGCTTAGTTGAAGGCGCAGTTGGAGGAATGGTGGTGAATCTTTGGGTAAATTGAAAGTCAGACTCACGCTAACTTCACGAGCAATTCCCCGACTTCTCTCTCAGTGACGGGGACAGAGACAGTGTCGCTACTACGTACGCGTGGAGTGATATGAAAGCACGAACTCCGTTGCCATGGGCAGCGGTCATTATTTTTTTCAGAGGTCCTTTATCAGAAAATAATGACCGGTAGAACGTTGGGAAATCCCATTCAAATCAACGGAGCTTCTACTTACGTTGTGAAGAGCCATATAATAATATAGTTTAGTAAATGATTCCAAACATAACGACCGTGGCTTCGATAGGGCTGGTGATATATCGATATTTAAGATACATCAATATATTTTTAAATGAGATCTGGAATTAAATCATATCCATATCTGAAACTGAGCACTTTATTTTGTTTTCTCTTTATACATAAATGACTGAGAATATCAATGTTGGGATATATATCGTATATCAATATTCAAACTAAATATATCGCAATGTAACTTTTGGTTATTGCCCATTCCTAGGGTTAGACTAGACTTCAGTTTAAGTTCACTGCTTTGAAAACTGAACTGAACATCATTTACATTAGAAACGACTGAATAATAAACATCACATGAACCGGGAAGTCCAGTCTGAAACACAGTCTGGACGTTGTGAATGCCGCTCCTCGACTGGAGCTCAGCCTCGAGGCCACAGTAATGCCTCATTTGAAAGCTAAGTCCGACAAAAGTCATTTAAGATTTTTGTTCATGTGTTGTCGTCTCTTTTTCGTCATTTTTCCGTTTGCTTTTTCGTTGCCATTTTGAGCCTCACTTCTGTTTTGTTTTTGTTGCTTAAATGTCTTTTTTTTGCCACGTATTTTTCAAGTCTTTAGATTTGGGTCAAGTAGAACTGGAGAAAACCCACAGGTCCAGAGGTTCTGACGATTCATTGTGTTAATCGGGTCAAAGGGTCATGATCAGAAACCCCCGAGATATATGTGTGTTACTGCTGTATTACTCGTGTACTGCAGTAGTGGTGTGTACAGCAGTACTGCAGTAGTGGTGTGTACAGCAGTACTGCAGTAGTGGTGTGTACAGTAGTACTGCAGTAGTGGTGTGTACAGTAGTACTGCAGTAGTGGTGTGTACAGCAGGACTGCAGTAGTGGTGTGTACAGTAGTACTGCAGTAGTGGTGTGTACAGTAGTACTGCAGTATTGGTGTGCACAGCAGGACTGCAGTAGTGGTGTGTACAGTAGTACTGCAGTAGTGGTGTGTACAGTAGTACTGCAGTATTGGTGTGCACAGCAGTACTGCAGTATTGGTGTGTACAGTAGTACTGCAGTAGTGGTGTGTACAGCAGTACTGCAGTAGTGGTGTGTACAGTAGTACTGCAGTAGTGGTGTGTACAGTAGTACTGCAGTATTTGTGTTGTGTATTCCAGGCTGGTCGGAGCTCAGAGTTCAGGAGTATTTCGTTTGGGCGGCTGAGGTGGTTCAGGGACTGAGAGGAACCAGCCCCGTCCTGGAGCAGAGTCTGGACCAGCTCTTCACCAAACGAGGAGTGGACCTGACCCAGAACCTGACCCAGAACCCCTGACCCAGAACCCCTGACCCAGAACCTGACCCAAAACCCCTGACCCAGAACCTGACCCAGAACCCCTGACCCAGAACCCCTGACCCAGAACCTGACCCAAAACCCCTGACCCAGAACCCCTGACCCAGAACCTGACCCAGAACCTGACCCAGAACCTGACCCAGAACCTGACCCAGAACCCCTGACCCAGAACCCCTGACCCAGAACCTGACCCAGAACCCCTGACCCAGAACCTGACCCAGAACCTGACCCAGAACCTGACCCAGAACCCCTGACCCAGAACCCCTGACCCAGAACCTGACCCAGAACCTGACCCAGAACCTGACCCAGAACCCCTGACCCAGAACCTGACCCAGAACCCCTGACCCAGAACCTGACCCAGAACCCCTGACCCAGAACCCCTGACCCAGAACCTGACCCAGAACCTGACCCAGAACCTGACCCAGAACCTGACCCAGAACCCCTGACCCAGAACCCCTGACCCAGAACCTGACCCAGAACCTGACCCAGAACCTGACCCAGAACCCCTGACCCAGAACCCCTGACCCAGAACCCCTGACCCAGAACCCCTGACCCAGAACCCCTGACCCAGAACCTGACCCAGAACCCCTGACCCAGAACCCCTGACCCAGAACCCCTGACCCAGAACCCCTGACCCAGAACCCCTGACCCAGAACCCCTGACCCAGAACCCCTGACCCAGAACCCCTGACCCAGAACCTGACCCAGAACCTGACCCAGAACCCCTGACCCAGAACCCCTGACCCAGAACCCCTGACCCAGAACCTGACCCAGAGCCCCTGACCCAGAGCCCCTGACCCAGAACCTGACCCAGAACCCCTGACCCAGAACCCTTGACCCAGAACCTGACCCAGAACCCCTGACCCTGACTGACCCTGACTCTGACCCTGACCCTGACTCTGACCCCTGACCCTGACCCTGACTGACCCTGACTCTGACCCCTGACCCTGACTGACCCTGACCCTGACCCTGACTGACCCTGACTCTGACCCCTGACCCTGACCCCTGACTCTGACCCTGACTGACCCTGACCCCTGACCCTGACCCCTGACTCTGACCCCTGACCCTGACTGACCCTGACTCTGACCCCTGACTCTGACCCTGACCCTGACTGACCCTGACTCTGACCCCTGACCCCTGACCCTGACCCTGACTGACCCTGACTCTGACCCCTGACTCTGACCCTGACTGACCCTGACCCTGACTGACCCTGACCCCTGACCCTGACTGACCCTGACTCTGACCCCTGACCCTGACTGACCCTGACTGACCCTGACTCTGACCCCTGACCCTGACCCTGACCCTGACTGACCCTGACTCTGACCCCTGACCCTGACCCCTGACTCTGACCCTGACTGACCCTGACCCCTGACCCTGACTGACCCTGACTCTGACCCCTGACTCTGACCCCTGACCCTGACTGACCCTGACTCTGACCCCTGACCCCTGACCCTGACTGACCCTGACTGACCCTGACTCTGACCCCTGACCCTGACCCTGACTGACCCTGACTGACCCTGACTCTGACCCCTGACCCTGACCCTGACTGACCCTGACTGACCCTGACCCCTGACCCTGACTGACCCTGACTGACCCTGACTCTGACCCCTGACCCCTGACCCTGACTGACCCTGACTGACCCTGACTCTGACCCCTGACCCTGACCCCTGACTCTGACCCCTGACCCTGACCCTGACTGACCCTGACTGACCCTGACTCTGACCCCTGACCCTGACCCTGACCCTGACTGACCCTGACTCTGACCCCTGACCCTGACCCCTGACTCTGACCCTGACTGACCCTGACCCCTGACCCTGACCCCTGACCCTGACCCCTGACTCTGACCCTGACTCTGACCCCTGACCCCTGACCCTGACTGACCCTGACTCTGACCCCTGACCCTGACCCCTGACCCTGACCCCTGACTCTGACCCCTGACCCTGACTGACCCTGACTCTGACCCCTGACTCTGACCCTGACCCTGACTGACCCTGACTCTGACCCCTGACCCCTGACCCTGACCCTGACTGACCCTGACTCTGACCCCTGACTCTGACCCTGACTGACCCTGACTCTGACCCCTGACTCTGACCCTGACCCTGACTGACCCTGACTCTGACCCCTGACCCCTGACCCTGACCCTGACTGACCCTGACTCTGACCCCTGACTCTGACCCTGACTGACCCTGACTCTGACCCCTGACCCCTGACCCTGACCCTGACTGACCCTGACTCTGACCCCTGACTCTGACCCTGACCCTGACTGACCCTGACTCTGACCCCTGACCCCTGACCCTGACCCTGACTGACCCTGACTGACCCTGACTCTGACCCCTGACCCTGACCCCTGACCCTGACCCCTGACCCTGACCCCTGACTCTGACCCTGACTGACCCTGACCCCTGACTCTGACCCCTGACCCTGACTGACCCTGACTCTGACCCCTGACTCTGACCCTGACCCTGACTGACCCTGACTCTGACCCCTGACCCCTGACCCTGACCCTGACTGACCCTGACTCTGACCCCTGACTCTGACCCCTGACCCTGACTGACCCTGACCCTGACTGACCCTGACCCCTGACTCTGACCCCTGACCCTGACTGACCCTGACCCTGACTGACCCTGACCCCTGACCCTGACCCCTGACCCTGACTGACCCTGACTGACCCTGACCCCTGACTCTGACCCCTGACCCTGACTGACCCTGACTCTGACCCCTGACCCTGACCCTGACCCTGACTGACCCTGACTCTGACCCTGACTGACCCTGACTGACCCTGACTCTGACCCTGACTGACCCTGACTGACCCTGACCCCTGACCCTGACCCCTGACTCTGACCCCTGACCCTGACCCTGACTGACCCTGACTCTGACCCTGACTGACCCTGACTGACCCTGACCCCTGACCCTGACCCCTGACTCTGACCCTGACTGACCCTGACTGACCCTGACCCCTGACCCTGACCCCTGACTCTGACCCTGACTGACCCTGACCCTGACTGACCCTGACCCCTGACCCTGACCCCTGACCCTGACCCTGACTGACCCTGACCCCTGACTCTGACCCCTGACCCTGACTGACCCTGACTCTGACCCCTGACCCTGACCCTGACCCTGACTGACCCTGACTCTGACCCCTGACCCTGACCCTGACCCTGACTGACCCTGACTCTGACCCCTGACCCCTGACTCTGACCCTGACTGACCCTGACCCCTGACCCTGTCGTCCGAGGCTCCTGCAGGACTGAGGCGCTGACGGAGCCGACACAGAATCAGCCAAAGTTCATGTTTTCGTGTCTGACTCTGGACTCGTCTAAATAAATACAAGCGTTTTTTCTGTCTCTAGTTTTTCATTATTATTATTTTATTCATCAAATGCAAACATAATAAACCAGTAAACAATGTCATTAAAACAAAGTTCAAACCCGAGTGTTTCAGCAGGACTTCATGTTTTTAAGGGAATTGCTTTATCACAGTGGAAAACAAAGGAAAGTGTAACAATAATAATAATCCTTACACTTGTATTGCGCTTTACAAGCCTGTGTTTCCAAGTTTCTCAAAGCGCTGCACTGTCGTCATCATTCACTTCATACTCTGTGGGGGTAAGACACTACTGTAGCCACAGCTGCACTGGGGCAGACTGACTGAAGAGAGGCTGCCAGTTTGCCCAGATTTTTAAATTTGGGAAACGGAGAAAACTAAAGAAAATGCAACAATTATCATAATTAATCGTCGTAATGTTTTATTAAGGTGCTGTTGATTTCCTGTCTCTTGCTGTAAGTTAATTGACTTCAGAGTTTAACCCCCGACTCAACCCAGCACTTTTCCTTCAGTTTTACCCAAATCTAAAAGCTTCTCGACTGAAGCGTTTACAGCCCATAGGCCTCATTTGAAAGCTAAGCCCTGCATAACAGCTTTTGTTTGTCACGTTTTACTTGTTTTTGTGTCTAAACAAAGGATCACATTTTCACTGCTTTTCTTCTCACGCTTTAGTCACATTATTGTTGCTTTTTTGTGTAACTGAACATGTCAAAAACGAGGAAACCACAACCGGAAAGGACGACCACAGGACAATCAAAACACTGGAAAAGCTCAGACTACATTTGAGGGGCTTAGCTTTCAAATTGCACTGGCGTATAGGCTGTAACCTTTTAGATTTGGGTGAAGCTTGTGGCAGGCATATCGGGGACAGTTAGAAAACAGTGATTAATATGTTGGAGTCGAATAAAAAAATAGCTTGACACAGACATAATGCTTTGTATAACATCATTTTAATGTTTTGAAAGAAGTTTGTTTTAACTCAGCACAATATATTTAGTACTTCTGCGCATGCGTCTTACAGGCGCGAAGTTCGACCGGCTTTAAAATGTATTAATATTTTTATGATCGGTACAATTGATGTGTTTAAACCATATCTACTTATAATTTTCATTGTTTTTCCGCTTATTCCAGTCATATAGATGCAAACTACCCATGAGGAGGTTTTCTTTCGCGTTTTTCGCTGAAAAGAATGGCTTTATGAGGAACTAACCTATTTAAATCTTATATTTGCTGCCTTATGTGTATATATAGGCCTATAAATATTGTCATAGATTGTACATTTTGTAAATAGTCAATTGTTGTGTTTTTGTTTAGTTAAATCTGATCGTTTATAATTATTATAATTTATATCATCATCAAAATCATCATTATTTTGTTTATTTGTATTTTCTATAAATATACACAATTTACAACTTGTTGTTCTGTTGCTTTGTCAAATCTTTCATAATCGTTATTATCATTTCTATCATTATTACAATTATTTATTTCAATGTGTTTTACATAAATATAGCCGACATAATTTACACATTGCCTAATTAACACTTTCTCCATCTGTGAGATCAATAAAGTATCAAAGAGCTGCCGTAAACATGCGAAGCCTGCGCATGCGCTAAACACCGTAGCTCCGATTCACTTCCTGTCCCCGATATGCCACAAAGCTGAACTGGAGAAAGGGAACATCCGCTGCTCCTCCTGTGGGCGGAACGAACGTGTGACTTGTTTCTGCCCGGAGCGCGCGGTTTCCGGTCCCTGAGCTCAGTGAGCAGTTCCTGGACGTTTCTCTGCGGGAGAAGCTTCTGTTCTGGTCTGTGTGTTTCTGTTTGTGAAGTTTCTCCAGAGGAGCTGAAGCCGCAGACATGTCGGGGATGGACGCGCTGAACATGAAGCTTCCCGCCATCCAGAGCACGGCGGGAGCGGTGCCCGTGAGGAACGAGAAAGGTAAACACACTGTAGCTTTAGCCGGAGGAGCTAACGGCTAATGCTAACGGGAGCTAGCGGCGAACACCATACACTTACTGCAGTTTATCCATTAAGACTTTTTATTAAAGGGTCCGAGTGCGAGGCTTGGAAGGAGGAGGATGTTTATGTTTATGTGGGAAAGAGAAAAGTTACGACGATAAATAAATAACCAGTTAAAATCAGCTGAAAACCACAGGCTGCGTTCGAAACCATCGAACTTTAAGCGCTAACACTAGCAACTGACCTTTGACCTTTCATGGGGTCGACTGTTAGATCTGTGCAGTCAGTGAACTAGAGCTTCAGAGCTGTTTTAAACAATCCGACCGTCCTTAAACAGGGGAAAGGACAGTGACATCACCAACAGCTGCTGTTCTTTAAAGTTACTGGTGGAGCAGGCCAAACAAAAGTGCATGGCGCCCCCTAGTGTACAGTGTCAACAACAATGATCCACACATTTCCCTTTAGTCTTATTTTATTTCAGCAGCTGTTTCTTAAAGCGACAGCAGCAAATGATCCATGTGGCTTAAGTTTCTACTAAATGGAAACAAAAGCATTTAATCTGTTTCCTGAGTTTCCTCTTTAACACTGACATGTGACTGAGCTGTGGGGACGACAACATGGATTTATCACTTTATAAAGTTTGGCTTGTGCAGAATCTTACTTTTTATAATTAAATGTGCAGCTGTCAATCAACAGTGGCATGAATCACGCGAGGGTGGGGGCGAGGGGGGATTGGCGCAGCACATATGCTCCTCTTCCCGGTTCATGGTCCCTGTATCTGGCAGCGACTCTGCTTTAAAACACTTCAACCTTCACAACAGATATAAAGTATAGAAATATAGAGATTATGTGTGTCAATAAAGTTGGTGAATGTTTTACTATAACTGAACTTTTATAGCTCTGTTCATGGTTTTTGGAAGTTTGCAGAAAATGTGTTGCTGTGATTCAGATGAAGACTTTAGTGATGTTGTGATACAGATAATAAGTAAAGATTAAACACCTCGGAGCCGCGTTAGTCGGTTCTAACGCCCGACACAGTGTTGTTCCTCCTGCATTATAACGTCTAACGCGGCTCCTCGTTGTTTAATCCGCTTATACCAGGGTCCCACAAACCTAACATTTATAATAAATGTGTTTTTCATTGACTAAAGTCACTAAATCTGCCAGACTACGGGACTATTTTGTGTGGGTTATTAGCCGGTCACTGAAGGCTGGTCTCAGAGCGAGTCATTCTCCGCAGCTATTACGAGGATCTCAGTCAGGCTCAACGACACAACATCAGCACAGAATCACAACACAACAGGACTAACCCGGAAACACTTTTCCCTGGAAGGAAACACCCATATGCGGCACTCGTGGGCACCAGTTATTTACCTTTTACATGTTTTTGTGTCGTTTTTTTTGACTGTTTATTTTTCCATTTTTATTTTTATTTTTTTTTCATTTTTTTTTCTTTTTTTTGTGTATTTTTTTGTGTTTTTTTGTCATTTTTTGTCATTTTTTGTCGGTTTTTGTCGTTTTTGTTGTTTTTTTTTGTTGTTTTTTGTTGTTTTTTGTTGTTTTTTTGTCATTTTTTTGTCGTTTTTGTTGTTGTTTTTTGTTGTTTTTTTGTTGTTTTTTGTTGTTTTTTTGTTGTTTTTTTCCTTTTTTTGTCGTTTATTGTTTTATTTTTTATTTTTCTTATTTGTTTAGTTGTTTTTTTGTTGTTTTGTTGTCATTTTTTTTCGTTTTTTTTCGTTTTATTTATTTATTTATTTATTTTTTTTGTTTTTTGTCGTTTTTTGTTGTTTTTTCGTCGTTTTTTTTCTTCGTTTTTTGTTGTTTTTTTGTCGTTTTTTCTCATTTTTTGTTGTTTTTTTGTTGTTTTTTTCGTTTTTTTTCTTTTTTTTATTTTTATTTATTTATTTATATTTTTCGTTTTTTGTTGTTTTTTTGTTTTTTGTCGTTTTTTTGGTCATTTTTTGTCGGTTTTTTTGTGTCGTTTTTTCGTCACGTTTTGGTCACATCTTCATCCTTGTTTTCATCTCAGTTCTGTCTCTATTTTCGCACCTTTTTTCCAGAAGCTTTTGGATTGGGGTAAAGCCGAGCTGGAGAAAATGTGCTCGGTTCAGGCGGGAGTTAAGGGGTTCAATGCAGGATCGTTTTATGTACGTCTGAAAATGATGAAGAGCCTGAACCGTTTCCAATAGAAATGTGAAGCTCGTATGTTATTAACAGTAGCTAACCTAGCTGTAGAAGTAGATGAAGAGCGAGGGTGTAGATGATAAGTAAGGACTAAACCACTTGGAGCTGCATTAGTCGGTTCTAACACCGACACAGTGTTGTTCCTCCTGCATTCTAACGTCTAACGCGGCTCCTCGTTGTTTAATCCGCTTATACCAGGGTCCCACAAACCTAACATTTATAATAAATGTGTTTTTCATTGACTAAAGTCACTAAATCTGCCAGACTACGGGACTATTTTGTGTGGGTTATTAGCCGGTCACTGAAGGCTGGTCTCAGAGCGAGTCATTCTCCGCAGCTATTACGAGGATCTCAGTCAGGCTCAACGACACAACATCAGCACAGAATCACAACACAACAGGACTAACCCGGAAACACTTTTCCCTGGAAGGAAACACCGATATGCGCCACTCGTGGGCACCAGTTATTTACCTTTTACAAGGTTTAACCTGAAGCTAAAGCTAGCTAGCTCAACCAGCTCAACTGTTTATGGAAACAGCTGCGGTGGAGTCGCTCACACCTGGGCCCCCCCAACTCAAACTTTTATGTTTGACTTTACTAATCCAGACAAAGATGCTTAAATATGGATCATTTTACGCCTGAAAATGATGAATAGCCTTAACCGTTTCCAATAGAAATGTAAAGCTCATATGTTATTAACAGTAGCTAACCTAGCTGCTCACTCTCCTCTACTTCACCGGACTGGCCGAACAGTTTTGTGATGATCAGTGATTAGTGTTTGAATGTATGAAGTCTAATAATGTGCCTGTGTGACGCCATGTGCCCCCCCCTCCCCCCCCCCGCAGGAGAGCTGTCCATGGAGAAGGTGAAGGTGAAGCGCTACATCTCGGGGAAGCGCCCGGACTACGCCCCCATGGAGTCGTCTGACGAAGAGGAGCAGGACTTCCAGTTTGTGAAGAAGAACCGAGAGGCGGAGCCAGAGGCGGAGGCTGAGGAGACGGAGGTGTCAGACCCGAGGCTAAAGAGGCTGCTGAACCGGAGCAATGAGGACCGAGAGGACAGGTATGACCTCACGCTGACCTCACACTGACCACACACTGACCACACACTGACCTCACGCTGACCACACACTGACCTCACGCTGACCTCACACTGACCACACGCTGACCACACGCTGACCTCACACTGACCACAACGACCCGAGGCTAAAGAGGCTGCTGAACCGGAGCAATGAGGACCGAGAGGACAGGTATGACCTCACGCTGACCTCACGCTGACCACACACTGACCACACGCTGACCACAACGACCCGAGGCTAAAGAGGCTGCTGAACCGGAGCAATGAGGACCGAGAGGACAGGTATGACCTCACGCTGACCTCATGCTGACCACACACTGACCTCACGCTGACCACACACTGACCACACACTGACCACACACTGACCACACACTGACCACACACTGACCACACACTGACCACACACTGACCACAACGACCCGAGGCTAAAGAGGCTGCTGAACCGGAGCAATGAGGACCGAGAGGACAGGTATGACCTCACGCTGACCTCACGCTGACCACACACTGACCACACACTGACCACAACGACCCTGACGCGTCTCCTGGTCCTCGCAGGTATGAGCGTCACCGGGCCATCGTGGAGCCGGAGGTGATGGAGGAGGAGAGCAGTGAGGAGTCAGAGGAGGAGATCATCCACACCAGACCCAGAGTCCGAGAGCGAGAGGAGAGCAGCGAGGAAGAGGAGGAGGAGGAGGAGCTGGATGAAGAGGTACTGTGTGTCCACCACTGAATATACTGTATCCACCACTGAATATACTGTATCCACCACTGAATATACTGTATCCACCACTGAATATACTGTATCCACCACTGAATATACTGTGTCCACCACTGAATATACTGTATCCACCACTGAATATACATCCCCTCACCGCTGGGACCTGACGCTCCGATGTGGTTGCAGGAGATCGAGCGGCGCAGGACGATGATGCGACAGCGAGCGCAGGACAGGAAAGACGAGCAGGAACAGGAAGTGATGGAGGTGGAGGAGGAGGGAAAATCCGACAAGTCAGAGTCTGAGTCTGAATACGAAGAATATACAGACTCGGAGGACGAAGCAGAGCCGCGGCTGAAGCCCGTCTTTATCAGGAAGTGAGTCACTGACGCACCCGTAACAGGCAGCACACGCATGTAGAGATGTAGAGATGCACTCGCCCTCATCTGTTTGTACTGACACATGGTCCACGGTAACACCGGTATAGAGTTTGGACACCGGTGTAACTTTGATACCGCGGTAGATGAGATCGTTTGTGCAGCTCATGTCAGAACCACACGGAGATGCTGCTCAGAGTCAGAGCAGCAGAAACATGACTGTGGAGCTTCAGGGGCAGCGCTTCAACAATCTATTGATATGAAGGAAGTTTGCTGCTTTTGTCGCCCATATTTGCGAGGAAAGGTCTCAGGATTTGCGTCTTGGATGGACTCCGGAGAGTTGTAGCATCGCCTAAATTATATCGCCAAATATACCAAATATATCGATATAGTTCATTTTCATACCGTGAAATACATTTTTGGTCATATCGCCCTGCCCTGCTAACATATAGAGCTTCATCATCTGCGGGTTTCTGTGTGTGACCTCGGCTCTTCGTGCTCTGTTTCTGTCTGACCTCGGCTCTTCGTGCTCTGTTTCTGTCTGACCTCGGCTCTTCGTGCTCTGTTTGACCTCGGCTCTTCGTGCTCTGTTTGTCTGACCTCGGCTCTTCGTGCTCTGTCTGACCTCAGCTCTTCGTGCTCTGTCTGACCTCGGCTCTTCGTGCTCTGTCTGACCTCGGCTCTTCGTGCTCTGTTTGACCTCGGCTCTTCGTGCTCTGTTTGTCTGACCTCGGCTCTTCGTGCTCTGTGTGTCTGACCTCGGCTCTTCGTGCTCTGACCTCGGCTCTTCGTGCTCAGTTTGTCTGACCTCAGCTCTTCGTGCTCTGTTTGTCTGACCTCAGCTCTTCGTGCTCTGTTTGTCTGACCTCGGCTCTTCGTGCTCTGACCTCGGCTCTTCGTGCTCTGTTTCTGTCTGACCTCGGCTCTTCGTGCTCTGTTTGACCTCGGCTCTTCGTGCTCTGTGTGTCTGACCTCGGCTCTTCGTGCTCTGTTTGTCTGACCTCGGCTCTTCGTGCTCTGTGTGTCTGACCTCGGCTCTTCGTGCTCTGTCTGACCTCGGCTCTTCGTGCTCTGTTTGACCTCGGCTCTTCGTGCTCTGTTTGTCTGACCTCGGCTCTTCGTGCTCTGTCTGTCTGACCTCGGCTCTTCGTGCTCTGTGTGTCTGACCTCGGCTCTTCGTGCTCTGTTTGTCTGACCTCGGCTCTTCGTGCTCTGTGTGTCTGACCTCGGCTCTTCGTGCTCTGTTTGTCTGACCTCGGCTCTTCGTGCTCTGTGTGTCTGACCTCGGCTCTTCGTGCTCTGTTTGTCTGACCTCGGCTCTTCGTGCTCTGTCTGACCTCGGCTCTTCGTGCTCTGTTTGTCTGACCTCGGCTCTTCGTGCTCTGTCTGACCTCGGCTCTTCGTGCTGTTTCTGTCTGACCTCGGCTCTTCGTGCTCTGTTTGTCTGACCTCGGCTCTTCGTGCTCTGTTTCTGTCTGACCTCGGCTCTTCGTGCTCTGTCTGTCTGACCTCGGCTCTTCGTGCTCTGTGTGTCTGACCTCGGCTCTTCGTGCTCTGTTTGTCTGACCTCGGCTCTTCGTGCTCTGTTTGTCTGACCTCGGCTCTTCGTGCTCTGTTTGTCTGACCTCAGCTCTTCGTGCTCTGTCTGACCTCGGCTCTTCGTGCTCTGTTTGTCTGACCTCAGCTCTTCGTGCTCTGTTTGACCTCGGCTCTTCGTGCTCTGTTTGACCTCGGCTCTTCGTGCTCTGACCTCGGCTCTTCGTGCTCTGTCTGTCTGACCTCGGCTCTTCGTGCTCTGTCTGACCTCGGCTCTTCGTGCTCTGTCTGACCTCGGCTCTTCGTGCTCTGTCTGACCTCGGCTCTTCGTGCTCTGTTTGTCTGACCTCAGCTCTTCGTGCTCTGTTTGTCTGACCTCGGCTCTTCGTGCTCTGTTTGTCTGACCTCGGCTCTTCGTGCTCTGACCTCGGCTCTTCGTGCTCTGTCTGTCTGACCTCGGCTCTTCGTGCTCTGTCTGACCTCGGCTCTTCGTGCTCTGTTTGTCTGACCTCGGCTCTTCGTGCTCTGTTTGTCTGACCTCGGCTCTTCGTGCACTGTTTGTCTGACCTCGGCTCTTCGTGCTCTGTTTGTCTGACCTCGGCTCTTCGTGCTCTGTTTGACCTCGGCTCTTCGTGCTCTGTCTGACCTCGGCTCTTCGTGCTCTGTTTGTCTGACCTCGGCTCTTCGTGCTCTGTTTGTCTGACCTCGGCTCTTCGTGCACTGTTTGTCTGACCTCGGCTCTTCGTGCTCTGTTTGTCTGACCTCGGCTCTTCGTGCTCTGTTTGACCTCGGCTCTTCGTGCTCTGTTTTTCTGACCTCGGCTCTTCGTGCTCTGTTTGACCTCAGCTCTTCGTGCTCTGTTTGACCTCAGCTCTTCGTGCTCTGTCTGACCTCGGCTCTTCGTGCTCTGTCTGACCTCGGCTCTTCGTGCTCTGTTTGACCTCGGCTCTTCGTGCTCTGTCTGACCTCGGCTCTTCGTGCTCTGTGTGCTTGACCTCGGCTCTTCGTGCTCTGTTTGACCTCGGCTCTTCGTGCTCTGTTTGACCTCGGCTCTTCGTGCTCTGTTTCTGTCTGACCTCGGCTCTTCGTGCTCTGTGTGTTTGACCTCGGCTCTTCGTGCTCTGTTTGACCTCGGCTCTTCGTGCTCTGTTTCTGTTTGACCTCGGCTCTTCGTGCTCTGTTTCTGTTTGACCTCGGCTCTTCGTGCTCTGTTTGTCTGACCTCGGCTCTTCGTGCTCTGTCTGACCTCGGCTCTTCGTGCTCTGTCTGACCTCGGCTCTTCGTGCTCTGTTTGACCTCGGCTCTTCGTGCTCTGTTTGACCTCGGCTCTTCGTGCTCTGTTTGACCTCGGCTCTTCGTGCTCTGTTTGACCTCGGCTCTTCATGCTCTGTGTGTTTGACCTCGGCTCTTCGTGCTCTGTTTGACCTCGGCTCTTCGTGCTCTGTTTCTGTCTGACCTCGGCTCTTCGTGCTCTGTTTCTGTCTGACCTCGGCTCTTCGTGCTCTGACCTCGGCTCTTCGTGCTCAGTTTGACCTCGGCTCTTCGTGCTCTGTTTCTGTCTGACCTCGGCTCTTCGTGCTCTGACCTCGGCTCTTCGTGCTCTGTCTGACCTCGGCTCTTCGTGCTCTGTTTGACCTCGGCTCTTCGTGCTCTGTCTGACCTCGGCTCTTCGTGCTCTGTTTGACCTCGGCTCTTCGTGCTCTGTCTGACCTCGGCTCTTCGTGCTCTGTTTGTCTGACCTCAGCTCTTCGTGCTCTGTTTGACCTCGGCTCTTCGTGCTCTGTCTGACCTCGGCTCTTCGTGCTCTGTTTGTCTGACCTCGGCTCTTCGTGCTCTGTCTGACCTCGGCTCTTCGTGCTCTGTCTGACCTCGGCTCTTCGTGCTCTGTTTGTCTGACCTCGGCTCTTCGTGCTCTGACCTCGGCTCTTCGTGCTCTGTTTGTCTGACCTCTGCTCTTCGTGCTCTGTCTGACCTCGGCTCTTCGTGCTCTGTTTGACCTCGGCTCTTCGTGCTCTGTTTCTGTCTGACCTCTGCTCTTCGTGCTCAGTTTGACCTCGGCTCTTCGTGCTCTGTCTGACCTCGGCTCTTCGTGCTCTGTTTGACCTCGGCTCTTCGTGCTCTGTTTCTGTCTGACCTCTGCTCTTCGTGCTCAGTTTGACCTCGGCTCTTCGTGCTCTGTCTGACCTCAGCTCTTCGTGCTCTGTCTGACCTCGGCTCTTCGTGCTCTGTCTGACCTCGGCTCTTCGTGCTCTGTCTGACCTCAGCTCTTCGTGCTCTGTCTAACCTCGGCTCTTCGTGCTCTGACCTCGGCTCTTCGTGCTCTGTTTCAGGAAGGATCGTGTGACGGTGGCGGAGCGGGAGATGGAGGAGCAGCACCAGAAAGAGGTCATTATGATGATTTTATGTTTTGAAGTGAATGAAACGGGGCTGTGGCGCCTCCTTCTGGCAGCTGTGGGAATAACTTCAGCAGTGATACAATATTCACCTTATTCCGGAGGCTCGTGTGGGCTTCACGCTCGCCCGGAAGTGTCAGGACAACGGAAGCGCAGAGACAGGGCGGAATAGAGTGGATTAAAGAGGAAGCACAAAGCTAGTGCTGGGATTCACGGCTCTTTTCTGGAGCCAAGTCTGTGGGATCTGTTCCTAAAAAACGGCTCTTTTCAAAGGAGTGGGACAATATATCGATTTTTCCGATATATCGCGATGTTTTGCGGGACAATATGATACCGATACTTTGAGTGAGCGACATCGTGCGTATTAATGAGCGTCATCGTGCATATTAATGAGCGACATCGTGCATATTAATGAGCGACATTGTGCATATTAATGAGCGTCATCGTGCATATTAATGAGCGTCATCGTGCATATTAATGAGCGACATCGTGCATATTAATGAGCGACATTGTGCATACTAATGAGCGACATCGTGCATATTAATGAGCGACATCGTGCATACTAATGAGCTACATTGTGCATATTAATGAGCGTCATTGTGCATATTAATGAGCGACATCGTGCATATTAATGAGCGACATTGTGCATACTAATGAGCGACATCGTGCATATTAATGAGCGACATCGTGCATACTAATGAGCTACATTGTGCATATTAATGAGCGTCATCGTGCATATTAATGAGCGTCATCGTGCATATTAATGAAAAGTCAAAGTTTCTAACGACAGTAAATGTATTTGATTAAACATCTACACGAGTGATAAACATGAGTAGGTGGTAGAACATGTGGACAAACTGAAAAGCCCTTGGAACCCTCTGTGCAGGTGGAGCAGGAGCAGCGCCGCCTGGTGGAGGAGCGCAGGAGGTACACGCTGAAGATCGTGGAGGACGAGGCCAAGCGAGAGTTTGAGGAGAACCGCAGGAACGTGGCAGCGCTGGACGGGTTAGACACCGACCCCGAGAACGAGGAGGAGGAGTACGAGTCCTGGAAACTACGGGAGCTCAAGAGGATCAAGAGGGACCGCGAGACCCGGGAGCAGTGAGTGACCAGGGCTAAGCACCTGTCTGTGACCAGGCACCTGTCTGTGACCACATACCTGTCTGTGACCACACACCTGTCTGTGACCTCACACCTGTCTGTGACCACACACCTGTCTGTGACCTCACACCTGTCTGTGACCACACATCTGTCTGTGACCACACATCTGTCTGTGACCTGTCTGTGACCACACACCTGTCTGTGACCACACACCTGTCTGTGACCACACACCTGTCTGTAGCCACGCCCACACACCTGTCTGTGACCACACACCTGTCTGTGACCACACACCTGTCTGTGACCACACCCACACACCTGTCTGTGACCACACACCTGTCTGTGACCACGCCCACACACCTGTCTGTGACCACACCCACACACCTGTCTGTGACCACACACCTGTCTGTGACCACACACCTGTCTGTGACCACGCCCACACACCTGTCTGTGACCACACACCTGTCTGTGACCACACACCTGTCTGTGACCACGCCCACACACCTGTCTGTGACCACACACCTGTCTGTGACCACACACCTGTCTGTGACCACACACCTGTCTGTAGCCACGCACCTGTCTGTAGCCACGCCCACACACCTGTCTGTGACCACACACCTGTCTGTGACCACGCACCTGTCTGTAGCCACGCCCACACACCTGTCTGTGACCACACACCTGTCTGTGACCACGCCCACACACCTGTCTGTGACCACGCCCACACACCTGTCTGTGACCACACACCTGTCTGTGACCACACACCTGTCTGTGACCACGCACCTGTCTGTGACCACGCACCTGTCTGTAGCCACGCCCACACACCTGTCTGTGACCACGCACCTGTCTGTAGCCACGCCCACACACCTGTCTGTGACCACACACCTGTCTGTGACCACGCACCTGTCTGTAGCCACACCCACACACCTGTCTGTGACCACACACCTGTCTGTGACCACGCCCACACACCTGTCTGTGACCACGCCCACACACCTGTCTGTGACCACGCCCACACACCTGTTCTGTGACCACACACCTGTCTGTGACCTCACACCTGTCTGTGACCACGCCCACACACCTGTCTGAGACCACGCCCACACACCTGTCTGTAGCCACGCCCACACACCTGTGTAACCACGCCCACACACCTGTCTGTGACCACACACCTGTCTGTGACCACACACCTGTCTGTGACCACGCCCACACACCTGTCTGTGACCACACACCTGTCTGTGACCTCACACCTGTCTGTAGCCACGCCCACACACCTGTCTGTGACCACGCACCTGTCTGTAGCCACGCCCACACACCTGTCTGTGACCACACACCTGTCTGTGACCACGCCCACACACCTGTCTGTGACCACGCCCACACACCTGTTCTGTGACCACACACCTGTCTGTGACCTCACACCTGTCTGTGACCACGCCCACACACCTGTCTGTGACCACGCCCACACACCTGTCTGTGACCATGCACCTGTCTGTAGCCACGCCCACACACCTGTCTGAGACCACGCCCACACACCTGTCTGTGACCACGCACCTGTCTGTAGCCACGCCCACACACCTGTCTGTGACCACACACCTGTCTGTGACCACGCCCACACACCTGTCTGTGACCACGCCCACACACCTGTTCTGTGACCACACACCTGTCTGTGACCTCACACCTGTCTGTGACCTCACACCTGTCTGTGACCTCACACCTGTCTGTGACCACGCCCACACACCTGTCTGAGACCACGCCCACACACCTGTCTGTAGCCACGCCCACACACCTGTGTAACCACGCCCACACACCTGTCTGTGACCACACACCTGTCTGTGACCACACACCTGTCTGTGACCACGCCCACACACCTGTCTGTGACCACACACCTGTCTGTGACCTCACACCTGTCTGTAGCCACGCCCACACACCTGTCTGTGACCACGCACCTGTCTGTAGCCACGCCCACACACCTGTCTGTGACCACACACCTGTCTGTGACCACGCCCATACACCTGTCTGTGACCACGCCCACACACCTGTTCTGTGACCACACACCTGTCTGTGACCTCACACCTGTCTGTGACCACGCCCACACACCTGTCTGTGACCACGCCCACGCACCTGTCTGTGACCACACACCTGTCTGTGACCTCACACCTGTCTGTGACCACGCCCACACACCTGTCTGAGACCACGCCCACACACCTGTCTGTAGCCACGCCCACACACCTGTGTAACCACGCCCACACACCTGTCTGTGACCACACACCTGTCTGTGACCACGCACCTGTCTGTAGCCACGCCCACACACCTGTCTGTGACCACACACCTGTCTGTGACCACACCCACACACCTGTCTGTGACCACACCCACACACCTGTCTGTGACCACACCCACACACCTGTCTGAGACCACGCCCACACACCTGTCTGAGACCACGCCCACACACCTGTCTGTGACCACGCCCACACACCTGTCTGAGACCACGCCCACACACCTGTCTGTGACCACGCCCACACACCTGTCTGTAGCCACACACCTG
>NC_136855.1:218193-255693 GCF_951799975.1 Gobius niger
GAGGTCAGAGTCACCTGAGGTCAGACCTGAGGTCAGAGGTCAGGTCAGACCTGAGGTCAGAGGTCAGAGTTAAACTAAAGGTTTCTGAGCTTCAGCTTCACTGTCACATAAATGAAACTGAAGAGAAAAATGAAATAATAAAATAATTACCAAAGTTTCCATAAAGTCCAAAGGCTGCAGGTGATGGTGCAGTGGTTAGGGCTGCAGCACATGTGCAGAATGTTCCTCAGAGTTCGAGTCCCAGCTGTGAATACTTTTACTTTCCTAAACGTTCAGCAGTTTGTGTTGTTTGTGCTGAACTTTGCTGAGGGAGAGAAACGTGTAACAGATTAATGATCATTTATTCCATTTCTTTCTTCATTTATTTGAGGTGAAACTTTAACCTTTAAGGGCAGAAAACACAGAAAAAACAAGAGTTTATTTTATTTCTCCCATTTTTTGCCAAATGTTTCATATTTTTACAAATGATTTCTCAACATTTTCCAAAATGTTCAATTTTCATTTTTCACTTTTTTTCTTTTCCGTGTTGAAGACTTTAATATGAAGACTTTAATATGAAGACTTTAATATGAAGACTTTAATATGAAGACTTTAATATGAAGACTTTAATATGAAGACTTTAATATGAAGACTTTAATATGAAGACTTTAACATGAAGACTTTAACATGAAGACTTTAATATGAAGACTTTAATATGAAGACTTTAATATGAAGACTTTAACATGAAGACTTTAACATGAAGACTTTAATATGAAGACTTTAACATGAAGACTTTAATATGAAGACTTTAGTATGAAGACTTTAATATGAAGACTTTAATATGAAGACTTTAATATGAAGACTTTAATATGAAGACTTTAATATGAAGACTTTAATATGAAGACTTTAATATGAAGACTTTAATATGAAGACTTTAATATGAAGACTTTAATATGAAGACTTTAATATGAAGACTTTAATATGAAGACTTTAATATGAAGACTTTAATATGAAGACTTTAACATGAAGACTTTAATATGAAGACTTTAACATGAAGACTTTAACATGAAGACTTTAATATGAAGACTTTAATATGAAGACTTTAACATGAAGACTTTAACATGAAGACTTTAGTATGAAGACTTTAATATGAAGACTTTAACATGAAGACTTTAATATGAAGACTTTAATATGAAGACTTTAACATGAAGACTTTAATATGAAGACTTTAATATGAAGACTTTAATATGAAGACTTTAACATGAAGACTTTAACATGAAGACTTTAATATGAAGACTTTAATATGAAGACTTTAATATGAAGACTTTAACATGAAGACTTTAACATGAAGACTTTAGTATGAAGACTTTAATATGAAGACTTTAACATGAAGACTTTAATATGAAGACTTTAATATGAAGACTTTAACATGAAGACTTTAATATGAAGACTTTAATATGAAGACTTTAATATGAAGACTTTAACATGAAGACTTTAGTATGAAGACTTTAATATGAAGACTTTAATATGAAGACTTTAACATGAAGACTTTAACATGAAGACTTTAATATGAAGACTTTAATATGAAGACTTTAATATGAAGACTTTAATATGAAGACTTTAATATAAAGACTTTAACATGGAGACTTTAACATGAAGACTTTAATATGAAGACTTTAATATGAAGACTTTAATATGAAGACTTTAATATGAAGACTTTAATATGAAGACTTTAATATGAAGACTTTAACATGAAGACTTTAACATGAAGACTTTAATATGAAGACTTTAATATGAAGACTTTAACATGAAGACTTTAATATGAAGACTTTAACATGAAGACTTTAATATGAAGACTTTAACATGAAGACTTTAACATGAAGACTTTAATATGAAGACTTTAACATGAAGACTTTAACATGAAGACTTTAATATAAAGACTTTAACATGAAGACTTTAATATGAAGACTTTAATATAAAGACTTTAATATGAAGACTTTAATATAAAGACTTTAACATGAAGACTTTAACATGAAGACTTTAATATAAAGACTTTAACATGAAGACTTTAACATGAAGACTTTAATATAAAGACTTTAATATGAAGACTTTAATATAAAGACTTTAACATGAAGACTTTAACATGAAGACTTTAATATGAAGACTTTAACATGAAGACTTTAATATGAAGACTTTAACATGAAGACTTTAATATGAAGACTTTAACATGAAGACTTTAATATGAAGACTTTAATATGAAGACTTTATGAAGACTTTAGTATGAAGACTTTAATATGAAGACTTTAATATGAAGACTTTAATATGAAGACTTTAACATGAAGACTTTAACATGAAGACTTTAACATGAAGACTTTAACATGAAGACTTTAACATGAAGACTTTAATATGAAGACTTTAACATGAAGACTTTAACATGAAGACTTTAATATGAAGACTTTAATATGAAGACTTTAATAAGAAGACTTTATGAAGACTTTAATATGAAGACTTTAATATGAAGACTTTAATATGAGGACTTTAATATGAAGACTTTAATATGAAGACTTTAACATGAAGACTTTAACATGAAGACTTTAACATGAGGACTTTAATATGAAGACTTTAATATGAAGACTTTAACATGAAGACTTTAACATGAAGACTTTAATATGAAGACTTTAATATGAAGACTTTAACATGAAGACTTTAATATGAAGACTTTAACATGAAGACTTTAATATGAAGACTTTAATAAGAAGACTTTATGAAGACTTTAATATGAAGACTTTAATATGAAGACTTTAATATGAAGACTTTAATATGAAGACTTTAATATGAAGATTTTAATATGAAGACTTTAATATGAAGACTTTAACATGAAGACTTTAACATGAAGACTTTAACATGAGGACTTTAATATGAAGACTTTAATATGAAGACTTTAACATGAAGACTTTAACATGAAGACTTTAATATGAAGACTTTAATATGAAGACTTTAACATGAAGACTTTAATATGAAGACTTTAATATGAAGACTTTAATATGAAGACTTTAATATGAAGACTTTATGAAGACTTTAATATGAGGACTTTAATATGAAGACTTTAATATGAAGACTTTAATATGAAGACTTTAATATGAGGACTTTAATATGAAGACTTTTTATTTCTGTTCTGTTTTTGATACTTATGTGTTTTATTTCCAGTAGAGCCTAAACCGGACTGGTTTGGTTTAACGGTGGAGTTCAGTTACTCTCAGTTACTCTCAGTTACTCTCAGTTACTCTCAGTTACTCTCAGTTACTCTCAGTTATTCTCAGTTATTCTCAGTTATTCTCAGTTACTCTCAGTTACTCTCAGTTATTCTCAGTTACTCTCAGTTACTCTCAGTTACTCTCAGTTACTCTCAGTTATTCTCAGTTATTCTCAGTTACTCTCAGTTATTCTCAGTTACTCTCAGTTACTCTCAGTTATTTTCAGTTATTCTCAGTTACTCTCAGTTATTCTCAGTTACTCTCAGTTACTCACAGTTATTCTCAGTTATTCTCAGTTACTCTCAGTTATTCTCAGTTACTCTCAGTTACTCACAGTTACTCTCAGTTATTCTCAGTTATTCTCAGTTATTCTCAGTTACTCTCAGTTACTCTCAGTTACTCTCAGTTACTCTCAGTTATTCTCTGTTACTCTCAGTTATTCTCAGTTATTCTCAGTTACTCTCAGTTACTCTCAGTTACTCTCAGTTACTCTCAGTTACTCTCAGTTATTCTCAGTTATTCTCAGTTACTCTCAGTTACTCTCAGTTACTCTCAGTTACTCTCAGTTACTCTCAGTTACTCTCAGTTATTCTCAGTTATTCTCAGTTACTCTCAGTTACTCTCAGTTATTCTCAGTTACTCTCAGTTACTCTGTTACTCTCAGTTACTCTCTGTTACTCTCAGTTACTCTCAGTTACTCTCAGTTATTCTCAGTTACTCTCAGTTACTCTGTTACTCTCAGTTACTCTCAGTTATTCTCAGTTACTCTCAGTTACTCTCAGTTATTCTCAGTTACTCTCAGTTACTCTCAGTTACTCTCAGTTACTCTCAGTTACTCTCAGTTACTCTCAGTTACTCTCAGTTATTCTCAGTTACTCTCAGTTACTCTCAGTTACTCTCAGTTACTCTCAGTTACTCTCAGTTATTCTCAGTTACTCTCAGTTACTCTCAGTTACTCTCAGTTATTCTCAGTTACTCTCAGTTATTCTCAGTTATTCTCAGTTATTCTCAGTTACTCTCAGTTACTCTCAGTTACTCTCAGTTATTCTCAGTTATTCTCAGTTATTCTCAGTTATTCTCAGTTACTCTCAGTTACTCTCAGTTACTCTCAGTTATTCTCAGTTACTCTCAGTTATTCTCAGTTACTCTCAGTTACTCTCAGTTACTCTCAGTTACTCTGTTATTCTCAGTTACTCTCAGTTATTCTCAGTTACTCTGTTATTCTCAGTTATTCTCAGTTATTCTCAGTTACTCTCAGTTATTCTCAGTTATTCTCAGTTACTCTCAGTTATTCTCAGTTATTCTCAGTTACTCTCAGTTACTCTCAGTTACTCTCAGTTACTCTCTGTTATTCTCAGTTACTCTCAGTTATTCTCAGTTACTCTGTTATTCTCAGTTATTCTCAGTTATTCTCAGTTACTCTCAGTTAATCTCAGTTACTCTCAGTTATTCTCAGTTACTCTCAGTTACTCTCAGTTACTCTCAGTTATTCTCAGTTACTCTCAGTTATTCTCAGTTACTCTCAGTTACTCTCAGTTACTCTCAGTTACTCTGTTATTCTCAGTTACTCTCAGTTATTCTCAGTTACTCTGTTATTCTCAGTTATTCTCAGTTATTCTCAGTTACTCTCAGTTATTCTCAGTTATTCTCAGTTACTCTGTTATTCTCAGTTATTCTCAGTTATTCTCAGTTATTCTCAGTTACTCTCAGTTACTCTCAGTTACTCTGTTATTCTCAGTTACTCTCAGTTATTCTCAGTTACTCTCAGTTACTCTCAGTTACTCTCAGTTATTCTCAGTTACTCTCAGTTACTCTCAGTTACTCTGTTATTCTCAGTTACTCTCAGTTATTCTCAGTTACTCTCAGTTACTCTCAGTTACTCTCAGTTAATCTCAGTTACTCTCAGTTACTCTCAGTTACTCTCAGTTACTCTGTTATTCTCAGTTACTCACAGTTATTCTCAGTTACTCTGTTATTCTCAGTTACTCTCAGTTATTCTCAGTTACTCTCAGTTACTCTCAGTTACTCTCAGTTATTCTCAGTTACTCTCAGTTACTCTCAGTTACTCTCAGTTATTCTCAGTTACTCTCAGTTACTCTCAGTTACTCTCAGTTACTCTCAGTTACTCTCAGTTATTCTCAGTTATTCTCAGTTATTCTCAGTTACTCTCAGTTACTCTCAGTTATTCTCAGTTACTCTCAGTTATTCTCAGTTACTCTCAGTTACTCTCAGTTACTCTCAGTTACTCTCAGTTATTCTCAGTTACTCTCAGTTACTCTCAGTTACTCTCAGTTATTCTCAGTTACTCTCAGTTACTCTCAGTTATTCTCAGTTACTCTCAGTTACTCTCAGTTACTCTCAGTTACTCTCAGTTATTCTCAGTTACTCTCAGTTACTCTCAGTTACTCTCAGTTATTCTCAGTTACTCTCAGTTACTCTCAGTTACTCTCAGTTACTCTCAGTTACTCTCAGTTACTCTGTTATTCTCAGTTACTCTCAGTTACTCTCAGTTACTCTGTTATTCTCAGTTACTCTCAGTTACTCTGTTATTCTCAGTTACTCTCAGTTACTCTCAGTTACTCTGTTATTCTCAGTTACTCTCAGTTACTCTGTTATTCTCAGTTACTCTCAGTTATTCTCAGTTACTCTCAGTTATTCTCAGTTACTCTGTTATTCTCAGTTATTCTCAGTTATTCTCAGTTACTCTCAGTTATTCTCAGTTACTCTCAGTTACTCTGTTATTCTCAGTTATTCTCAGTTATTCTCAGTTACTCTCAGTTATTCTCAGTTACTCTCAGTTACTCTGTTATTCTCAGTTACTCTCAGTTATTCTCAGTTACTCTCAGTTATTCTCAGTTACTCTCAGTTACTCTGTTATTCTCAGTTACTCTCAGTTATTCTCAGTTATTCTCAGTTACTCTCAGTTATTCTCAGTTACTCTCAGTTACTCTCAGTTACTCTGTTATTCTCAGTTACTCTCAGTTACTCTGTTATTCTCAGTTACTCTCAGTTATTCTCAGTTACTCTCAGTTATTCTCAGTTACTCTCAGTTACTCTCAGTTACTCTGTTATTCTCAGTTACTCTCAGTTACTCTCAGTTATTCTCAGTTACTCTCAGTTACTCTCAGTTACTCTGTTATTCTCAGTTACTCTCAGTTATTCTCAGTTACTCTGTTATTCTCAGTTATTCTCAGTTATTCTCAGTTACTCTCAGTTATTCTCAGTTACTCTCAGTTACTCTCAGTTACTCTGTTATTCTCAGTTACTCTCAGTTACTCTGTTATTCTCAGTTACTCTCAGTTATTCTCAGTTACTCTCAGTTATTCTCAGTTACTCTGTTATTCTCAGTTACTCTCAGTTATTCTCAGTTACTCTCAGTTATTCTCAGTTACTCTGTTATTCTCAGTTACTCTCAGTTATTCTCAGTTACTCTCAGTTATTCTCAGTTACTCTCAGTTACTCTCAGTTACTCTCAGTTACTCTCAGTTATTCTCAGTTACTCTGTTATTCTCAGTTACTCTCAGTTATTCTCAGTTATTCTCAGTTATTCTCAGTTACTCTCAGTTACTCTCAGTTACTCTGTTATTCTCAGTTACTCTCAGTTATTCTCAGTTACTCTCAGTTACTCTCAGTTACTCTCAGTTATTCTCAGTTACTCTCAGTTACTCTCAGTTACTCTCAGTTACTCTCAGTTACTCTCAGTTACTCTGTTATTCTCAGTTACTCACAGTTATTCTCAGTTACTCTGTTATTCTCAGTTACTCTCAGTTATTCTCAGTTACTCTCAGTTACTCTCAGTTACTCTCAGTTACTCTCAGTTACTCTGTTATTCTCAGTTACTCTCAGTTTTTCTCAGTTACTCTCAGTTACTCTCAGTTACTCTCAGTTATTCTCAGTTATTCTCAGTTATTCTCAGTTATTCTCAGTTATTCTCAGTTATTCTCAGTTACTCTCAGTTACTCTCAGTTACTCTCAGTTATTCTCAGTTATTCTCAGTTACTCTCAGTTATTCTCAGTTACTCTGTTATTCTCAGTTACTCTCAGTTATTCTCAGTTACTCTCAGTTACTCTCAGTTACTCTCAGTTACTCTCAGTTACTCTCAGTTACTCTGTTATTCTCAGTTACTCTCAGTTATTCTCAGTTACTCTCAGTTACTCTCAGTTACTCTCAGTTATTCTCAGTTACTCTCAGTTACTCTCAGTTACTCTCAGTTATTCTCAGTTACTCTCAGTTACTCTCAGTTACTCTCAGTTATTCTCAGTTACTCTCAGTTACTCTCAGTTACTCTCAGTTATTCTCAGTTACTCTCAGTTACTCTCAGTTACTCTCAGTTATTCTCAGTTACTCTCAGTTACTCTCAGTTATTCTCAGTTACTCTCAGTTACTCTCAGTTACTCTCAGTTACTCTCAGTTACTCTCAGTTACTCTCAGTTACTCTCAGTTACTCTGTTACTCTCAGTTACTCTCAGTTACTCTCAGTTACTCTCAGTTACTCTCAGTTACTCTGTTACTCTCAGTTATTCTCAGTTACTCTCAGTTACTCTCAGTTACTCTCAGTTATTCTCAGTTACTCTCAGTTACTCTCAGTTACTCTCAGTTACTCTCAGTTACTCTCAGTTACTCTCAGTTACTCTGTTATTCTCAGTTGCTCTCAGTTACTCTCAGTTACTCTGTTATTCTCAGTTACTCTCAGTTATTCTCAGTTACTCTCAGTTACTCTCAGTTACTCTCAGTTACTCTCAGTTACTCTCAGTTACTCTCAGTTACTCTCAGTTACTCTCAGTTACTCTCAGTTACTCTGTTATTCTCAGTTACTCTCAGTTACTCTCAGTTACTCTCAGTTACTCTCAGTTACTCTCAGTTACTCTGTTATTCTCAGTTACTCTCAGTTACTCTCAGTTACTCTGTTATTCTCAGTTATTCTCAGTTACTCTCAGTTACTCTCAGTTACTCTCAGTTATTCTTAGTTACTCTCAGTTACTCTGTTATTCTCAGTTACTCTCAGTTACTCTCAGTTACTCTTTTATTCTCAGTTACTCTCAGTTACTCTCAGTTACTCTCAGTTACTCTCAGTTACTCTGTTATTCTCAGTTATTCTCAGTTACTCTCAGTTACTCTCAGTTACTCTCAGTTATTCTCAGTTACTCTCAGTTACTCTCAGTTACTCTCAGTTACTCTGTTATTCTCAGTTACTCTCAGTTATTCTCAGTTACTCTCAGTTACTCTCAGTTACTCTCAGTTACTCTCAGTTACTCTGTTATTCTCAGTTATTCTCAGTTACTCTCAGTTACTCTCAGTTACTCTCAGTTACTCTGTTATTCTCAGTTATTCTCAGTTACTCTCAGTTACTCTCAGTTACTCTCAGTTATTCTCAGTTATTCTCAGTTACTCTCAGTTACTCTCAGTTATTCTCAGTTACTCTCAGTTATTCTCAGTTATTCTCAGTTACTCTCAGTTACTCTCAGTTATTCTCAGTTACTCTCAGTTACTCTCAGTTACTCTCAGTTACTCTGTTACTCTCAGTTATTCTCAGTTACTCTCAGTTACTCTCAGTTACTCTCAGTTACTCTGTTACTCAGTTATTCTCAGTTACTCTCAGTTATTCTCAGTTACTCTCAGTTACTCTCAGTTACTCTCAGTTACTCTGTTATTCTCAGTTACTCTCAGTTATTCTCAGTTACTCTCAGTTATTCTCAGTTATTCTCAGTTACTCTCAGTTATTCTCAGTTACTCTCAGTTACTCTCAGTTACTCTCAGTTACTCTGTTATTCTCAGTTACTCTCAGTTACTCTCAGTTACTCTCAGTTACTCTCAGTTACTCTCAGTTATTCTCAGTTACTCTCAGTTATTCTCAGTTATTCTCAGTTATTCTCAGTTACTCTCAGTTACTCTGTTATTCTCAGTTACTCTCAGTTACTCTCAGTTACTCTCAGTTACTCTCAGTTACTCTCAGTTATTCTCAGTTACTCTCAGTTACTCTCAGTTACTCTCAGTTACTCTCAGTTACTCTCAGTTACTCTCAGTTACTCTCAGTTATTCTCAGTTACTCTCAGTTATTCTCAGTTATTCTCAGTTACTCTCAGTTACTCTCAGTTACTCTCAGTTACTCTGTTATTCTCAGTTACTCTCAGTTACTCTGTTATTCTCAGTTACTCTCAGTTACTCTCAGTTATTCTCAGTTACTCTCAGTTACTCTCAGTTATTCTCAGTTACTCTCAGTTATTCTCAGTTATTCTCAGTTATTCTCAGTTACTCTCAGTTACTCTCAGTTACTCTCAGTTACTCTCAGTTACTCTCAGTTACTCTCAGTTATTCTCAGTTACTCTCAGTTACTCTCAGTTACTCTCAGTTACTCTGTTATTCTCAGTTACTCTCAGTTACTCTGTTATTCTCAGTTACTCTCAGTTACTCTCAGTTATTCTCTGTTACTCTCAGTTACTCTGTTATTCTCAGTTATTCTCAGTTACTCTCAGTTATTCTCAGTTACTCTCAGTTACTCTCAGTTACTCTCAGTTACTCTCAGTTATTCTCTGTTACTCTCAGTTACTCTGTTATTCTCAGTTACTCTCAGTTATTCTCAGTTACTCTCAGTTACTCTCAGTTACTCTCAGTTACTCTCAGTTACTCTGTTACTCTCAGTTACTCTCAGTTACTCTCAGTTACTCTCAGTTACTCTCAGTTACTCTGTTACTCTGTTATTCTCAGTTACTCTCAGTTACTCTCAGTTACTCTCAGTTACTCTCAGTTACTCTGTTATTCTCAGTTACTCTCAGTTATTCTCAGTTACTCTCAGTTACTCTCAGTTATTCTCAGTTATTCTCAGTTACTCTCAGTTATTCTCAGTTATTCTCAGTTACTCTCAGTTACTCTCAGTTACTCTCAGTTATTCTCAGTTACTCTCAGTTACTCTCAGTTATTCTCAGTTACTCTCAGTTATTCTCAGTTATTCTCAGTTACTCTCAGTTACTCTCAGTTATTCTCAGTTACTCTCAGTTACTCAGTTATTCTCAGTTACTCTCAGTTATTCTCAGTTACTCTCAGTTACTCTCAGTTACTCTCAGTTACTCTCAGTTACTCTGTTACTCTCAGTTATTCTCAGTTACTCTCAGTTACTCTCAGTTACTCTGTTATTCTCAGTTACTCTCAGTTACTCTCAGTTACTCTGTTACTCTGTTATTCTCAGTTACTCTCAGTTACTCAGTTATTCTCAGTTACTCTCAGTTATTCTCAGTTACTCTCAGTTACTCTCAGTTACTCAGTTATTCTCAGTTATTCTCAGTTACTCTCAGTTACTCTGTTATTCTCAGTTACTCTCAGTTATTCTCAGTTACTCTCAGTTACTCTCAGTTACTCTGTTACTCTCAGTTATTCTCAGTTACTCTCAGTTACTCTCAGTTACTCTGTTATTCTCAGTTACTCTCAGTTACTCTCAGTTACTCTGTTACTCTGTTACTCTGTTATTCTCAGTTACTCTCAGTTACTCTCAGTTACTCTCAGTTACTCTGTTATTCTCAGTTACTCTCAGTTACTCTCAGTTACTCTCAGTTACTCTCAGTTACTCTCAGTTATTCTCTGTTACTCTGTTATTCTCAGTTACTCTCAGTTACTCTCAGTTATTCTCTTTTACTCTGTTACTCTCAGTTACTCTGTTATTCTCAGTTACTCTCAGTTATTCTCAGTTACTCTCAGTTATTCTCAGTTACTCTCAGTTACTCTCAGTTACTCTCAGTTACTCTCAGTTACTCTCAGTTACTCTCAGTTACTCTGTTATTCTCAGTTACTCTCAGTTATTCTCAGTTACTCTCAGTTACTCTCAGTTATTCTCAGTTATTCTCAGTTACTCTCAGTTATTCTCAGTTATTCTCAGTTACTCTCAGTTACTCTCAGTTATTCTCAGTTACTCTCAGTTATTCTCAGTTACTCTCAGTTACTCTCAGTTACTCTCAGTTACTCTCAGTTATTCTCAGTTACTCTCAGTTACTCTCAGTTACTCTCAGTTACTCTCAGTTATTCTCAGTTACTCTCAGTTACTCTCAGTTACTCTCAGTTATTCTCAGTTACTCTCAGTTATTCTCAGTTATTCTCAGTTACTCTCAGTTATTCTCAGTTATTCTCAGTTACTCTCAGTTATTCTCAGTTACTCTCAGTTACTCTCAGTTATTCTCAGTTACTCTCAGTTATTCTCAGTTATTCTCAGTTACTCTCAGTTACTCTCAGTTACTCTCAGTTATTCTCAGTTATTCTCAGTTACTCTCAGTTATTCTCAGTTATTCTCAGTTACTCTCAGTTATTCTCAGTTACTCTCAGTTACTCTCAGTTACTCTCAGTTACTCTCAGTTACTCTCAGTTACTCTCAGTTATTCTCAGTTACTCTCAGTTATTCTCAGTTATTCTCAGTTACTCTCAGTTACTCTCAGTTACTCTCAGTTATTCTCAGTTATTCTCAGTTACTCTCAGTTATTCTCAGTTATTCTCAGTTACTCTCAGTTACTCTCAGTTATTCTCAGTTACTCTCAGTTACTCTCAGTTATTCTCAGTTACTCTCAGTTACTCTCAGTTACTCTGTTATTCTCAGTTACTCTCAGTTACTCTCAGTTACTCTGTTACTCTGTTACTCTGTTATTCTCAGTTACTCTCAGTTACTCTCAGTTACTCTCAGTTACTCTGTTATTCTCAGTTACTCTCAGTTACTCTCAGTTACTCTCAGTTACTCTCAGTTATTCTCTGTTACTCTGTTATTCTCAGTTACTCTCAGTTACTCTCAGTTATTCTCTTTTACTCTGTTACTCTCAGTTACTCTGTTATTCTCAGTTACTCTCAGTTACTCTCAGTTACTCTCAGTTACTCTCAGTTATTCTCAGTTACTCTCAGTTACTCTCAGTTACTCTCAGTTACTCTCAGTTATTCTCAGTTACTCTCAGTTATTCTCAGTTATTCTCAGTTACTCTCAGTTATTCTCAGTTATTCTCAGTTACTCTCAGTTATTCTCAGTTACTCTCAGTTACTCTCAGTTATTCTCAGTTACTCTCAGTTATTCTCAGTTATTCTCAGTTACTCTCAGTTACTCTCAGTTATTCTCAGTTATTCTCAGTTACTCTCAGTTATTCTCAGTTATTCTCAGTTACTCTCAGTTATTCTCAGTTACTCTCAGTTACTCTCAGTTACTCTCAGTTACTCTCAGTTACTCTCAGTTACTCTCAGTTATTCTCAGTTACTCTCAGTTACTCTCAGTTATTCTCAGTTACTCTCAGTTATTCTCAGTTACTCTCAGTTACTCTCAGTTATTCTCAGTTACTCTCAGTTATTCTCAGTTACTCTCAGTTATTCTCAGTTATTCTCAGTTACTCTCAGTTACTCTCAGTTACTCTCAGTTACTCTCAGTTACTCTCAGTTACTCTCAGTTATTCTCAGTTATTCTCAGTTACTCTCAGTTATTCTCAGTTATTCTCAGTTACTCTCAGTTACTCTCAGTTACTCTCAGTTACTCTCAGTTATTCTCAGTTATTCTCAGTTACTCTCAGTTATTCTCAGTTATTCTCAGTTACTCTCAGTTATTCTCAGTTATTCTCAGTTACTCTCAGTTACTCTCAGTTATTCTCAGTTACTCTCAGTTATTCTCAGTTATTCTCAGTTACTCTCAGTTACTCTCAGTTACTCTCAGTTACTCTCAGTTACTCTCAGTTACTCTCAGTTATTCTCAGTTATTCTCAGTTATTCTCAGTTATTCTCAGTTACTCTCAGTTATTCTCAGTTACTCTCAGTTATTCTCAGTTACTCTCAGTTATTCTCAGTTATTCTCAGTTACTCTCAGTTACTCTCAGTTACTCTCAGTTATTCTCAGTTATTCTCAGTTACTCTCAGTTATTCTCAGTTATTCTCAGTTACTCTCAGTTACTCTCAGTTACTCTCAGTTATTCTCAGTTACTCTCAGTTACTCTCAGTTACTCTCAGTTACTCTCAGTTACTCTCAGTTATTCTCAGTTACTCTCAGTTACTCTCAGTTACTCTCAGTTATTCTCAGTTACTCTCAGTTATTCTCAGTTATTCTCAGTTACTCTCAGTTATTCTCAGTTATTCTCAGTTATTCTCAGTTACTCTCAGTTACTCTCAGTTATTCTCAGTTACTCTCAGTTATTCTCAGTTATTCTCAGTTACTCAGTTACTCTCAGTTATTCTCAGTTACTCTCAGTTATTCTCAGTTACTCTCAGTTACTCTCAGTTACTCTCAGTTACTCTCAGTTACTCTCAGTTACTCTCAGTTATTCTCAGTTACTCTCAGTTACTCTCAGTTACTCTCAGTTATTCTCAGTTACTCTCAGTTATTCTCAGTTATTCTCAGTTACTCTCAGTTATTCTCAGTTATTCTCAGTTATTCTCAGTTACTCTCAGTTACTCTCAGTTATTCTCAGTTACTCTCAGTTATTCTCAGTTATTCTCAGTTACTCTCAGTTACTCTCAGTTACTCTCAGTTACTCTCAGTTACTCTCAGTTACTCTCAGTTATTCTCAGTTATTCTCAGTTACTCTCAGTTACTCTCAGTTACTCTCAGTTATTCTCAGTTACTCTCAGTTACTCTCAGTTATTCTCAGTTACTCTCAGTTATTCTCAGTTACTCTCAGTTATTCTCAGTTATTCTCAGTTACTCTCAGTTATTCTCAGTTACTCTCAGTTACTCTCAGTTACTCTCAGTTACTCTCAGTTACTCTCAGTTCTTCTCAGTTACTCTCAGTTATTCTCAGTTACTCTCAGTTACTCTCAGTTACTCTCAGTTATTCTCAGTTACTCTCAGTTATTCTCAGTTACTCTCAGTTATTCTCAGTTATTCTCAGTTATTCTCAGTTATTCTCAGTTACTCTCAGTTCTTCTCAGTTACTCTCAGTTATTCTCAGTTATTCTCAGTTATTCTCAGTTATTCTCAGTTACTCTCAGTTCTTCTCAGTTACTCTCAGTTATTCTCAGTTACTCTCAGTTACTCTCAGTTATTCTCAGTTACTCTCAGTTATTCTCAGTTACTCTCAGTTATTCTCAGTTACTCTCAGTTCTTCTCAGTTACTCTCAGTTATTCTCAGTTACTCTCAGTTCTTCTCAGTTACTCTCAGTTATTCTGTTACTCTCAGTTACTCTCAGTTATTCTCAGTTACTCTCAGTTATTCTCAGTTATTCTCAGTTACTCAGTTACTCTCAGTTACTCTCAGTTACTCTCAGTTATTCTCAGTTATTCTCAGTTACTCTCAGTTATTCTCAGTTATTCTCAGTTACTCTCAGTTACTCTCAGTTATTCTTAGTTACTCTCAGTTATTCTCAGTTATTCTCAGTTACTCTCAGTTACTCTCAGTTATTCTTAGTTACTCTCAGTTATTCTCAGTTATTCTCAGTTACTCTCAGTTATTCTCAGTTATTCTCAGTTATTCTCAGTTACTCTCAGTTATTCTTAGTTACTCTCAGTTATTCTCAGTTACTCTCAGTTACTCTCAGTTACTCTCAGTTATTCTCAGTTATTCTCAGTTATTCTCAGTTACTCTCAGTTATTCTCAGTTACTCTCAGTTACTCTGTTATTCTCAGTTACTCTCAGTTATTCTCAGTTACTCTCAGTTATTCTCAGTTACTCTCAGTTACTCTCAGTTACTCTCAGTTACTCTCAGTTACTCTCAGTTATTCTCAGTTACTCTCAGTTACTCTCAGTTATTCTCAGTTACTCTCAGTTACTCTCAGTTACTCTCAGTTATTCTCAGTTATTCTCAGTTACTCTCAGTTATTCTTAGTTACTCTCAGTTACTCTCAGTTACTCTCAGTTACTCTCAGTTATTCTTAGTTACTCTCAGTTATTCTCAGTTACTCTCAGTTATTCTCAGTTACTCTCAGTTACTCTCAGTTACTCTCAGTTACTCTCAGTTATTCTCAGTTATTCTCAGTTACTCTCAGTTACTCTCAGTTATTCTCAGTTACTCTCAGTTACTCTCAGTTACTCTCAGTTACTCTCAGTTATTCTTAGTTACTCTCAGTTATTCTCAGTTATTCTCAGTTACTCTCAGTTACTCTCAGTTACTCTCAGTTACTCTCAGTTATTCTCAGTTACTCTCAGTTACTCTCAGTTACTCTCAGTTATTCTTAGTTACTCTCAGTTATTCTCAGTTACTCTCAGTTACTCTCAGTTATTCTCAGTTATTCTCAGTTACTCTCAGTTATTCTCAGTTACTCTCAGTTATTCTCAGTTACTCTCAGTTACTCTCAGTTATTCTCAGTTACTCTCAGTTATTCTCAGTTACTCTCAGTTACTCTCAGTTACTCTCAGTTATTCTCAGTTATTCTCAGTTACTCTCAGTTATTCTTAGTTACTCTCAGTTATTCTCAGTTATTCTCAGTTATTCTCAGTTACTCTCAGTTATTCTCAGTTACTCTCAGTTACTCTCAGTTACTCTCAGTTACTCTCAGTTACTCTCAGTTACTCTCAGTTACTCTCAGTTACTCTCAGTTATTCTCAGTTATTCTCAGTTACTCTCAGTTATTCTCAGTTATTCTCAGTTATTCTCAGTTATTCTCAGTTATTCTCAGTTACTCTCAGTTACTCAGTTACTCTCAGTTACTCTCAGTTACTCTCAGTTACTCTCAGTTACTCTCAGTTATTCTCAGTTACTCTCAGTTATTCTCAGTTACTCTCAGTTACTCTCAGTTATTCTCAGTTACTCTCAGTTATTCTCAGTTACTCTCAGTTACTCTCAGTTACTCTCAGTTATTCTCAGTTATTCTCAGTTACTCTCAGTTATTCTCAGTTACTCTCAGTTACTCTCAGTTACTCTCAGTTACTCTCAGTTATTCTCAGTTACTCTCAGTTACTCTCAGTTACTCTCAGTTACTCTCAGTTATTCTCAGTTACTCTCAGTTATTCTCAGTTACTCTCAGTTATTCTCAGTTACTCTCAGTTATTCTCAGTTATTCTCAGTTACTCTCAGTTATTCTCAGTTACTCTCAGTTACTCTCAGTTACTCTCAGTTACTCTCAGTTACTCTCAGTTATTCTCAGTTACTCTCAGTTACTCTCAGTTACTCTCAGTTATTCTCAGTTACTCTCAGTTACTCTCAGTTATTCTCAGTCATTCTCAGTTACTCTCAGTTACTCTCAGTTATTCTCCACCTGGTTCTGACTTCTGAAGGGAGGGGGAGAGTTCAGCTGCTGAGTTTTGGATCGGGGGCGGGGCTTGTACAGCCACACTAGAGGGCGCTGTTTGCTTGTCCTGTTTTATATGATCAGCTTCTAAAGTGCTCAGGGTTATTTGTCACGTGGGGATAAACGTGGGAAATGATGTGTTTGGTGTTTTTATGTTTGGTTTTTTTTACACCTCATTATTAAACGAACTTATTGTCCTTTTATCTCAAAAAGTCAAAATGTCGCGATAACGAAAAACGAACCAGTGGTTTTGTTGTGTTTAAAGGTGAAAGGTCAAAGGTCATTAAACGGTCGAACCACAGTGGGAGCAGATGTGCTTCTTGGCTGATCCGGTTCCTCCTGATCCGGGTTCTCTGTCCATGTAAACGCAGCGCCTCCAGATGTTTTGCTCGGACTCTTCTCGCCCTTTAAGTTCACGCGGAGCCTCGTAAACTCCACCTTTCCAGGGGCGGCCGCTGATTGGCCGCCGCTGGCGCCAGGAATGCATCTGTTTCAGGTGAAGCTTCAGACGCAGCGGGACGTTCCTCTGAGCACAGCCGGACACGGAGCTCCTCCGCGCGGCCTCAGCCTGTCCTCCGCCGCGCTCTGAGCTCCAGGACCCGGGCTTCAGTCCGCAGACCGCCCCGGGGACCGCGCGCCTCCCCGCGTGCGCTGTGACGGAGCACGCGCGCGCACTGTTTACCTGCGGCGCGTGCGCGCGTGGATCTTGGCCGTGACCGTGAGCGCGCTTTGGTTTTACGCACAGACTTTGGAGACGCCAGGGGCCCCAGGATGAGCGGGGGCCCGCGGGACACGGGCCTGAGGGAGCAGCCAGGGGCCCCGGACACCCAGCCTCCTCCTGCCGCGCTCTGAGCTCCTGAGGCCGGGGTCAGAGCCTCCTCCTGCCGCCCTCTGGAGCTCCTGCGCCGCAGCTGCTGCACCATGAGGTGAGTCACGGACACAAAGTTCAGTCTTATCTCAGTGTTTAGACTGAGAGCAGAGCCTTCACCTCCGGGACACTGAGACTCGAGTGTCTCTGTCCTGAGTGTGCGCGTGTGTGTGTGTGCGTGTGTGTGTGTGTGTGTGTGCGTGTGTGCGCGCGCGCTCCCGCACCCTGATGAGCCGCCGTTGGCGCTGAGTCAAAGGGAAACTATTTTCTGTAATTATTTCTGTTCCAGCGGCGAGAGGCGGGACTTTACAGTTATACTGCAGCCTTTACTCTCTTTACTCTCGTTACTCTCTTTATTCTCTTTACTCTCTTTACTCTCTTTACTCTCGTTACTCTCTTTACTCTCGTTACTCTCTTTACTCTCTCTACTCTCTCTACTCTCTCTACTCTCTACACTGTTTACTCTCTTTACTCTCGTTACTCTCGTTACTCTCTTTACTCTCTCTACTCTCTTTACTCTCTTTATTCTCTTTACTCTCTTTACTCTCTTTACTCTCTTTACTCTCTTTACTCTCTTTACTCTCTCTACTCTCTTTACTCTCTTTATTCTCTTTACTCTCTCTACTCTCTACACTGTTTACTCTCTTTACTCTCGTTACTCTCGTTACTCTCTTTACTCTCTCTACTCTCTACACTGTTTACTCTCTTTACTCTCGTTACTCTCGTTACTCTCTTTACTCTCTCTACTCTCTTTACTCTCTTTATTCTCTTTACTCTCTTTACTCTCTTTACTCTCGTTACTCTCTTTACTCTCTTTACTCTCTTTACTCTCTTTACTCTCGTTACTCTCGTTACTCTCTTTACTCTCTCTACTCTCTTTACTCTCTTTACTCTCTTTACTCTCGTTACTCTCGTTACTCTCTTTACTCTCTTTACTCTCTTTACTCTCTTTACTCTCTTTACTCTCTTTACTCTCTTTATTCTCTTTACTCTCTTTACTCTCTTTACTCTCTTTACTCTCTTTATTCTCTTTACTCTCTTTACTCTCTTTACTCTCTTTATTCTCTTTACTCTCTTTACTCTCTTTACTCTCGTTACTCTCTTTACTCTCTTTACTCTCTTTACTCTCTTTATTCTCTTTACTCTCTTTACTCTCTTTACTCTCTTTACTCTCTTTATTCTCTTTACTCTCTTTACTCTCTTTACTCTCGTTACTCTCTCTACTCTCTCTACTCTCTACACTGTTTACACTCTTTACTCTCTTTACTCTCTTTACTCTCTTTACTCTCTTTACTCTCTTTACTCTCTTTATTCTCTTTACTCTCTTTACTCTCTTTACTCTCTTTACTCTCTTTACTCTCTTTATTCTCTTTACTCTCTTTACTCTCTTTACTCTCGTTACTCTCTTTATTCTCTTTACTCTCTTTACTCTCTTTACTCTCTTTATTCTCTTTACTCTCTTTACTCTCTTTACTCTCTTTATTCTCTTTACTCTCTTTACTCTCTTTACTCTCTTTACTCTCTTTACTCTCTTTACTCTCTTTACTCTCTTTATTCTCTTTACTCTCTTTACTCTCTTTACTCTCGTTACTCTCTTTACTCTCTTTACTCTCTTTACTCTCGTTACTCTCGTTCCTCTCTTTACTCTCTTTACTCTCTTTCCTCTCTTTCCTCTCTTCACCCTGAGGCTCGTGCTCTGATAAACAGGATAAATCTTTATTTAAACTAATCCGTTGCTCCTGTGACTCGTTTATAAAGTTGACTTTATTCAGAGCAGCTGAACCTGAACCTTTAGGGATAAAATAAACCAAAAACACACAAACCACATTATTATGATCCAGCCTGTCTGACCCCAGCACCTTTTCTACAGTGAGGCTTTACCCAAATCCAAAGGCTTCTTCGACAAAGCGTCAACAATAAACAAGCGACAACAACATGGCTGAGACATGATGGAAAACGTGACACAAACGTAGGTCTTAGCTTTCAAATGAGGCGTTCCTCTGACATAGTAATCAATCTCAGACCTGGGATGATCAGTTTCAGGTTAAGCCCAGTTAAGGTAAAAACTACTGAAAAAGGATGTTCCACTTTATTAAGCAGATCATCATTTTCAAGCAATAAGGGAAAGAAAAAGGATCTTTCTGCTGATGAAAAGCGTGAAATAGTTGAATGTCTTGGTCTAGGTATGAAAACCTTTGATATTTCATGAAAGATGAAGTGTAATCATCGAACTGATAACAGATTTGTGGATGATTCAGACACACTCGGGTTTGTGCAGATAAAGGCACAATGAGGACGGTTTCTGCCAGACAAACACATCAGATTAAGAGAAGACATTCAACTATTTCACACTTTTCATCAGCAGATCCTTTTTCTTTCCCATATTGCTTGAAAATGATGATCTGCTTAATAAAGTGGAACATCCTTTTTCAGTAGTTTTTCCCTTAACTGGGCTTAACCTGAAAACTGATCATCCCAGGTCTGAGATTCATGTCAGTGATTCAAAGCCTGAGACAAAAAAAACCATCCATGAGTTTTTACATTTATGACACTGAATTACAATTTGCATAGTAATTGTTAACACAGTGTAGATTCGGGTAAAGCGGAACTAGAGAAAATCCGCTTGTTTAAGGCGGGGTTAAGAGAACTGTGATCATCATCATCCTCGGCCTGTTTTTCAAATGACTCCTGGACGATCGAGGTGTGTTTGACGTCAATGGTTCAGACCTCAACAATTTAAATTTGAAAAAGTGAGCAATAAAATAGAGAATATCAGGCCTTTGTTTTAACAGAGGTTTATATTTAAGTTCTGTTGGTTTAAGTGATGAAAACATTTCCCTGAATCCGTCCTCCTCTGACCTGCTCTGGTCTGGTCTCAGTCTCAGTCTCAGTCTCAGTCTCAGTCTCAGTCTCAGTCTCAGTCAGAGTCAGAGTCAGAGTCAGAGTCAGAGTCAGAGTCAGAGTCAGAGTCAGAGTCAGAGTCAGAGTCTGGGTGTAGTTTGTTTTGATCTGAAGCAGGTTTTTTCTTGCGGCGACGAACAAACTCCTGCTGCAGTGAATGACCTCAGACCCTTTCAGTGTTTATCCTGTTGTACAGAGTCGGCGAGGACACTTTAACTCTTGTGTTCCGCTAACAAACTCTACTGCTTATGTTACGTTAGTGTCATTTTCTGCCCCATTGACTCCTTTATAAACTCACTTTTTCATGCTCTGCCGTCACACTTTACAATCAGACATTCAGGATTATTTGTGGTTTCTTCTGATCTGAGGAAACATTTCTGATTATTGCACTTCAACCTGAAGCATTTACCCTGAAAATGCATTTTCAATGCATTTCTATGGGAAAAACCTAATATCACATACATCCTGGGCTTGAACATCCTCCACACACCTACACCCGACATAATATCTCGTTCCACCGACATAATATCTCGTTCCACCGACATAATATCTCGTTCCACCAACATAATATCTCATTCCACCAACATAATATCTCGTTCCACCGACATAATATCTCGTTACACCAATATAATATCTCGTTACACCAACATAATATCTTGTTCCACCGACATAATATCTCTTCCCCCGACATAATATCTCATTCCACCAACATAATATCTCATTCCACCAACATAATATCTCGTTCCACCGACAAAATATCTCGTTACACCAATATAATATCTCGTTACACCAACATAATATCTCGTTCCACCGACATAATATCTCGTTCCACCGACATAATATCTCGTTCCACCAACATAATATCTCATTCCACCAACATAATATCTCGTTCCACCGACATAATATCTCGTTACACCAATATAATATCTCGTTACACCAACATAATATCTCGTTCCACCAACATAATATCTCGTTCCACCAACATAATATCTTGTTCCACCGACATAATATCTCTTCCCCCGACATAATATCTCATTCCACCAACATATTATCTCATTCTACCAACATAATATCTCATTCCACCAACATAATATCTCGTTCCACCAACATATTATCTCATTCTACCAACATAATATCTCATTCCACCAACATAATATCTCGTTCCACCAACATATTATCTCGTTCCACCAATATAATATCTCGTTCCACCAACATCATTTCTCATTCTACCGACATAATATCTCATTCCACCAACATAATATCTCGTTCCACCGACATAATATCTCGTTCCACCAACAGAATATCTCATTTTACCAACATAATATCTCGTTCCACCAACATAATATCTCGTTCCAAGAACAGAATATCTCATTCTACCAACATAATATCTCGTTCCACCAACAGAATATCTCGTTCTACCAACATAATATCTCGTTCCACCAACATAATATCTCGTTCCACCAACATAATATCTCGTTCCACCAACAGAATATCTCGTTCCACCAACATAATATCTCGTTCCACCAACAGAATATCTCATTTTACCAACATAATATCTCGTTCCACCAACATAATATCTCGTTCCAAGAACAGAATATCTCATTCTACCAACATAATATCTCGTTCCACCAACATAATATCTCGTTCCACCGACATAATATCTCGTTCCACCAACAGAATATCTCATTTTACCAACATAATATCTCGTTCCACCAACATAATATCTCGTTCCAAGAACAGAATATCTCATTCTACCAACATAATATCTCGTTCCACCAACATAATATCTCGTTCCACCAACATAATATCTCGTTCCACCGACATAATATCTCATTCCACCAACATAATATCTCGTTCCACCAACATAATATCTCGTTCCAAGAACAGAATATCTCATTCTACCAACATAATATCTCGTTCCACCAACAGAATATCTCGTTCTACCAACATAATATCTCGTTACACCAACATAATATCTCGTTCCACCAACATAATAACTCGTTTCCACCAACATAATATCTCGTTACACCAACATAATATCTCGTTTCCACCAACATAATATCTTGTTCCACCAATATTATATCTCGTTCCACCAACATAATATCTCGTTCCACCGACATAATATCTCGTTACACCAACATAATATCTCGTTCCACCAACATAATATCTCGTTCCACCAACATAATATCTTGTTCCACCAACATAATATCTCGTTCCACCAACATAATATCTCGTTCACCCGACATAATATCTCGTTCCCCCGACATAATATCTCGTTCCACCAACATAATATCTCGTTCCACCAACATAATATCTCGTTCCACCAACATAATATCTCGTTCCCCCGACATAATATCTCGTTCCCCCGACATAATATCTCGTTCCCCCGACATAATATCTCGTTCCACAAACATAATATCTCGTTCTACCAACATAATATCTCGTTCCACCGACATAATATCTCGTTCCACCGACATATTATCTCATTCCCCCGACATAATATCTCGTTCTACCAACATAATATCTCGTTCCACCAACATAATATCTCGTTCCACCAACATAATATCTCGTTCCACCAACATAATATCTCGTTCCCCCGACATAATATCTCGTTCCACCAACATAATATCTTGTTCCACCAACATAATATCTCGTTCCACCAACATAATATCTCGTTCCACCAACATAATATCTCGTTCCCCTGACATAATATGTCGTTCCCCCGACATAATATCTCGTTCCACCAACATAATATCTCGTTCCACCAACATAATATCTCGTTCCCCCAACATAATATCTTGTTCCACCAACATAATATCTCGTTCCACCAACATAATATCTTGTTCCACCAACATAATATCTCGTTCCACCAACATAATATCTCGTTCCACCAACATAATATCTCGTTCCACCAACATAATATCTCGTTCCACCAACATAATATCTCGTTCCACCAACATAATATCTCGTTCCCCCGACATAATATCTCGTTCCACCGACATAATATCTCGTTCACCCGACATAATATCTCGTTCCCCCGACATAATATCTCGTTCCACCAACATAATATCTCGTTCCACCAACATAATATCTCGTTCCACCAACATAATATCTCGTTCCCCCGACATAATATCTCGTTCCACCGACATAATATCTCGTTCCCCCGACATAATATCTCGTTCCCCCGACATAATATCTCGTTCCACAAACATAATATCTCGTTCTACCAACATAATATCTCGTTCCACCGACATAATATCTCGTTCCACCGACATATTATCTCATTCCCCCGACATAATATCTCGTTCTACCAACATAATATCTCGTTCCACCAACATAATATCTCGTTCCACCAACATAATATCTTGTTCCACCAACATAATATCTCGTTCCCCCGACATAATATCTCGTTCCACCAACATAATATCTTGTTCCACCAACATAATATCTCGTTCCACCAACATAATATCTCGTTCCACCAACATAATATCTCGTTCCCCCGACATAATATCTCGTTCCACCAACATAATATCTTGTTCCACCAACATAATATCTTGTTCCCCCGACATAATATCTCGTTCCACCAACATAATATCTCGTTCCCCCGACATAATATCTCGTTCCACCAACATAATATCTTGTTCCACCAACATAATATCTCGTTCCACCAACATAATATCTCGTTCCACCAACATAATATCTCGTTCCCCCGACATAATATCTCGTTCCACCAACATAATATCTTGTTCCACCAACATAATATCTTGTTCCACCAACATAATATCTCGTTCCACCAACATAATATCTCATTCCCCCGACATAATATCTCGTTCCACCAACAGAATATCTCGTTCCCCCGACATAATATCTCATTCTACCAACATAATATCTCGTTCCACCAACATAATATCTCGTTCCACCAACATAACATCTCGTTCCACCAACATAATATCTCGTTCCCCCGACATAATATCTCGTTCCCCCGACATAATATCTCGTTCCCCCGACATAATATCTCGTTCCCCCGAAATAATATCTCGTTCCACCCACATAATATCTCGTTCCACCCACATAATATCTCGTTCCCCCGACATAATATCTCGTTCCACCCACATAATATCTCGTTCCCCCGACATAATATCTCGTTCCACCGACATAATAACTTGTTCCCCCAACATAATATCTCGTTCCCCTGACATAATATCTCGTTCCACCGACATAATATCTCGTTCCCCCGACATAATATCTCGTTCCCCAACATAATATCTCATTATACCAACATAATATCTCATTATACCAACATAATATCTCAATATACCAACATAATATCTCAATATACCAACATAATATCTCGTTTCACCAACATAATATCTCGTTCCCCCGACATGATATCTCGTTCCACCGACATAATATCTCGTTCCCCCAACATAATATCTCGTTCCCCAACATAATATCTCATTATACCAACGTAATATCTCGTTCCACCAACATAATATCTCATTCCCCCGACATAATATCTCGTTCCACTGACATAATATCTCATTATACCAACATAATATCTCATTATACCAACATAATATCTCGTTCCCCCAACATAATATCTCGTTCCCCAACATAATATCTCATTATACCAACGTAATATCTCGTTCCCCCGACATAATATCTCATTCCCCCGACATAATATCTCGTTCCACCGACATAATAACTTGTTCCCCCGACATAATATCTCGTTCCCCAACATAATATCTCATTATACCAACATAATATCTCATTCCACCAACATAATATCTCATTCCACCAACATAATATCTCATTATACCAACATAATATCTCGTTCCCCCAACATAATATCTCGTTCCACCGACATAATATCTCATTATACCAACATAATATCTCATTATACCAACATAATATCTCATTATACCAACATAATATCTCATTATACCAACATAATATCTCATTATACCAACATAATATCTCGTTCCACCAACATAATATCTCATTATACCAACATAATATCTCATTATACCAACATAATATCTCGTTCCCCCGACATAATATCTCGTTCCACCGACATAATAACTTGTTCCCCCGACATAATATCTCGTTCCACCGACATAATATCTCGTTCCCCAACATAATATCTCATTATACCAACATAATATCTCATTCCCCCGACATAATATCTCGTTCCACTGACATAATATCTCATTATACCAACATAATATCTCATTCCACCAACATAATATCTCATTATACCAACATAATATCTCGTTCCCCCGACATAATATCTCATTATACCAACATAATATCTCGTTCCCCCGACATAATATCTCGTTCCACCGACATATTATCTCGTTTCCCCGACATAATATCTCGTTCCACCAACATAATAACTTGTTCCCCCGACATAATATCTCATTCCCCCGACATAATATCTCGTTCCACCGACATAATAACTTGTTCCCCCAACATAATATCTCGTTCCCCCGACATAATATCTCGTTCCACTGACATAATATCTCGTTCCACCAACATAATATCTCGTTCCTCTGACATAATATCTCATTCCCCGAGATGATATGAGTATAGAAATGACAACTTCCATCGAGTCCCTTTTAAAGAACAAATCTTTAAAGTCTGGCCCCAGGTTGAGAACCGCTGCTTTATGTGGTGGAGGCTAACCACTCTGCCACTGTGTTTTAGACGGACGACCTTTGAGCTCACCTCCATTTTACTGACGTCCTTCTTGCTGCTAAACCCCGCCTCCTGCCAACAGGTAAGCCCCGCCCCAGAGACACGCCTTACCTATGTGATCAGGCCAATCAGTATACAGTATGATAAAGAAAAGCGTTGAACATTTACACGGACCCGGTCCAGGACCCAGGCCAAACAAGGACTGGTCCAGGACCCAGGCCAAGCAAGGACTGGTCCAGGACCCAGGCCAAGCAAGGACTGGTCCAGGACCCAGGCCAAACAAGGACTGGTCCAGGACCCAGGCCAAGCAAAGACTGGTCCAGGACCCAGGCCAAGCAAGGACTGGTCCAGGACCCAGGCCAAACAAGGACTGGTCCAGGACCCAGGCCAAGCAAGGACTGGTCCAGGACCCAGGCCAAGCAAGGACTGGTCCAGGACCCAAACCAGGACCCAGGCCAAGCAAGCACTGGTCCAGGACCCAGGCCAAGCAAGCACTGGTCCAGGACCCAAACCAGGACCCAGGCCAAACAAGGACTGGTCCAGGACCCAGGCCAAACAAGGACTGGTCCTGGGCTCAGGTCACGAGTCGACTCTAATCCTCTTTAATCCGCTCTAATCCTGACGGAGTTAGACTTTAATGAGCCTCAGCCATTCTCTCAGTTTCACCTGAAAACAGAACATGGGAGAGAGGGGGGAGAGAGGGGGGAGAGAGAGAGGGGAGAGAGAGGGGGAGAGAGGTAGAGAGGGAGGGAGAGGGGGGAGTGTAAAAATAACTGCTTAATCGCAGCTCTGATGAGTTTTTTTAAATAAAGGTCCGGTTTATTGAAAGTACAGGGAAAGGTATGAGGCACATGCCTGGGGGGCATCTCTTAAGAGAGACGACCCCTCAGTTTGACATCGTGGCCTCACACGAAATGACTGTCCCTCGACACAAGGGTTTTAATTAGTGCTGTCGAACAATTCAAATATTCAATCGTGATTAACAGCATGAATGTCATAGTCAACTCATAGTTAATCGCAAATGAATCGCTCATTTTTATCTTTTCTAAATGTCCCTTGAATTATCATTTTAAAACTCTAATACTTCTGTTAATCAAAAGGTCGGGTTAGAAAGCACACTTATTGTTCTTATTTTTTTCCTTACATTGTTTTAAACATGAAGTTCATTCTTATCCATGAATGACTCTCAAAGTAATTGTCAGATTCTTCTAGCTTTTTACTGGACGTGAGATGAGCTCTGGACCCAGAACACAGCCCTGAGGAAGAACAGCTCTAGACCCAGAACACAGCCCTGAGGAAGAACAGCTCTAGACCCAGAACACAGCCCTGAGGAAGAACAGCTCTAGACCCAGAACACAGCCCTGAGGAAGAACAGCTTTAGACCCAGAACACAGCCCTGAGGAAGAACAGCTCTAGACCCAGAACACAGCCCTGAGGAAGAACAGCTTTAGACCCAGAACACAGCCCTGAGGAAGAACAGCTTTAGACCCAGAACACAGCCCTGAGGAAGAACAGCTTTAGACCCAGAACACAGCCCTGAGGAACAGCTTTAGACCCAGAACACAGCCCTGTGGAAGAACAGCTCTAGACCCAGAACACAGCCCTGAGGAAGAACAGCTTTAGACCCAGAACACAGCCCTGAGGAAGAACCGCTTTAGACCCAGAACACAGCCCTGAGGAAGAACAGCTCTAGACCCAGAACACAGCCCTGAGGAAGAACAGCTCTAGACCCAGAACACAGCCCTGAGGAAGAACAGCTTTAGACCCAGAACACAGCCCTGAGGAACAGCTTTAGATCCAGAACACAGCCCTGAGGAAGAACAGCTTTAGACCCAGAACACAGCCCTGAAGAAGAACAGCTTTAGACCCAGAACACAGCCCTGAGGAACAGCTCTAGACCCAGAACACAGCCCTGAGGAAGAACAGCTTTAGACCCAGAACACAGCCCTGAAGAACAGCTTTAGACCCAGAACACAGCCCTGAAGAAGAACAGCTTTAGACCCAGAACACAGCCCTGAGGAACAGCTCTAGACCCAGAACACAGCCCTGAAGAACAGCTTTAGACCCAGAACACAGCCCTGAGGAAGAACAGCTTTAGACCCAGAACACAGCCCTGAAGAAGAACAGCTTTAGACCCAGAACACAGCCCTGAGGAACAGCTCTAGACCCAGAACACAGCCCTGAAGAACAGCTTTAGACCCAGAACACAGCCCTGAGGAAGAACAGCTTTAGACCCAGAACACAGCCCTGAGGAAGAACAGCTTTAGACCCAGAACACAGCCCTGAAGAACAGCTTTAGACCCAGAACACAGCCCTGAGGAAGAACAGCTTTAGACCCAGAACACAGCCCTGAGGAAGAACAGCTTTAGACCCAGAACACAGCCCTGAGGAACAGCTTTAGACCCAGAACACAGCCCTGAGGAAGAACAGCTTTAGACCCAGAACACAGCCCTGAGGAAGAACAGCTTTAGACCCAGAACACAGCCCTGAAGAACAGCTTTAGACCCAGAACACAGCCCTGAGGAAGAACAGCTTTAGACCCAGAACACAGCCCTGAGGAAGAACAGCTCTAGATCCAGAACACAGCCCTGAGGAAGAACAGCTCTAGATCCAGAACACAGCCCTGAAGAACAGCTCTAGATCCAGAACACAGCCCTGAGGAAGAACAGCTCTAGATCCAGAACACAGCCCTGAAGAACAGCTCTAGATCCAGAACACAGCCCTGAAGAACAGCTTTAGACCCAGAACACAGCCCTGAGGAAGAACAGCTTTAGACCCAGAACACAGCCCTGAGGAAGAACAGCTCTAGATCCAGAACACAGCCCTGAGGAAGAACAGCTCTAGATCCAGAACACAGCCCTGAAGAACAGCTCTAGACCCAGAACACAGCCCTGAGGAACAGCTCTAGACCCAGAACACAGCCCTGAGGAAGAACAGCTTTAGACCCAGAACACAGCCCTGAGGAAGAACAGCTTTAGACCCAGAACACAGCCCTGTGGAAGAACCGCTTTAGACCCAGAACACAGCCCTGTGGAACAGCTTTAGACCCAGAACACAGCCCTGTGGAACAGCTTTAGACCCAGAACACAGCCCTGTGGAACAGCTTTAGACCCAGAACACAGCCCTGTGGAAGAACAGCTTTAGACCCAGAACACAGCCCTGAGGAAGAACAGCTTTAGACCCAGAACACAGCCCTGAGGAAGAACAGCTCTAGACCCAGAACACAGCCCTGAGGAAGAACAGCTTTAGACCAAGAACACAGCCCTGTGGAAGAACAGCTTTAGACCCAGAACACAGCCCTGAGGAAGAACAGCTTTAGACCCAGAACACAGCCCTGAGGAAGAACAGCTTTAGACCCAGAACACAGCCCTGTGGAAGAACAGCTTTAGACCCAGAACACAGCCCTGAGGAAGAACAGCTTTAGACCCAGAACACAGCCCTGAGGAACAGCTTTAGACCCAGAACACAGCCCTGAGGAAGAACCGCTTTAGACCCAGAACACAGCCCTGAGGAAGAACAGCTTTAGACCCAGAACACAGCCCTGAGGAAGAACAGCTCTAGACCCAGAACACAGCCCTGAGGAGGAACAGCTTTAGAACCAGAACACAGCCCTGAGGAACAGCTTTAGACCCAGAACACAGCCCTGAGGAAGAACAGCTCTAGACCCAGAACACAGCCCTGAGGAGCTCCGTCCTGGCCCCGCCTCTTAATAACACTCATGTTTCTTTCAGAGCTCTGCTCCCCGCCCCTGGCCCCGCCCCTGGCCCCGCCCCTGGTCCGGTCCTGGGCGGGGGCTGAACGAGTGGGGGTCCTGGGGGGTGTGGTCTGTGTGCTCTCGCTCCTGTGGGGGCGGGGCTTCAGTCCGCTCTCGCACCTGCATCACCAGGTGAGTCCCGCCCACTTCAGGAAGTGTAGGTAAACAACCATGAGTCTAAAACATGTACATTAGGCAAACTAAAACATGTACATTAGGTAAACTAAAACATGTACACCAGGCAAACTAAAACATGTACATTAGGTTAACTAAAACATGTACATTAGGTTAACTAAAACATGTACATTAGGCAAACTAAAACATGTACATTAGGTAAACTAAAACATGTACATTAGGCAAACTAAAACATGTACATTAGGCAAACTAAAACATGTACATTAGGCAAACTAAAACATGTACATTAGGTTAACTAAAACATGTACATTAGGCAAACTAAAACATGTACATTAGGTAAACTAAAACATGTACATTAGGCAAACTAAAACATGTACATTAGGCAAACTAAAACATGTACATTAGGCAAACTAAAACATGTACATTAGGTTAACTAAAACATGTACATTAGGCAAACTAAAACATGTACATTAGGTTAACTAAAACATGTTCTCTCTGTCTGACAGGAGCCCAGTGGGACGCCCGTGTTCAGGAGAACCTCGACAATACAAGATCTGCAACACCAAGGTACTACTACTACTACTACTACCACTACTGCCACTACTACTACTACTACCACTACTACCACTACTACTACTACTACCACTACTACTACCACTACTACCACTACTACTATCACTACTACTGCCACTACTACTACTACTACCACTACTACCACTACTACTATCACTACTACTGCTACTGCTACTGCTACTGCTACTACTACTACTAATACTAATGCTAATACTACTACTACTGCTAGTACTACTAATACTAATACTAATACTACTAATACTACTACTACTACTGCTATTACTAATACTAATACTAATACTATTACTACTACTACAGCTGTAACTGCTAGAACACTTTATTATAATAATAATAATACTCACTATTGCGCTTTACAAACCTGTGTTTCTCTGCACTGTCGTCATTATTCAGTCACTCCATGCTCGTGATGGTAAGCGACTGTTGTAGCCACAGCTGCCCTGGGGCAGACTGACGTAATCGACGCAACCAATCTGTGTCATTAGCCCCTCCCACAACCACTCACTGCATGACCTCTGTCTCTGTGCCAGGCCTGTCCGCCGGGCGCCGTGGACTTCAGGGAGCTGCAGTGTCAGGCCTTTAACCACCGCCCCCTGGTCTCAGGCTCCGCCTTCACCTGGATGCCCTTCCACTCAGGTGAGCCCCTCCCTCCTCTGGTTAACTTCAGGTGAGCCCCTCCCTCCTCTCGTTAGCTTCAGGTGAGCCCCTCCCTCCCCTCGTTAGCTTCAGGTGAGCCCCTCCCTCTTCTCGTTAGCTTCAGGTGAGCCCCTCCCTCCTCTCGTTAGCTTCAGGTGAGCCCCTCCCTCCTCTCGTTAGCTTCAGGTGAGCCCCTCCCTCCCCTCGTTAGCTTCAGGTGAGCCCCTCCCTCTTCTCGTTAGCTTCAGGTGAGCCCCTCCCTCCTCTCGTTAGCTTCAGGTGAGCCCCTCCCTCCTCTCGTTAGCTTCAGGTGAGCCCCTCCCTCCCCTCGTTAGCTTCAGGTGAGCCCCTCCCTCCTCTCGTTAGCTTCAGGTGAGCCCCTCCCACCTCTCGTTAGCTTCAGGTGAGCCCCTCCCACCTCTCGTTAGCTTCAGGTGAGCCCCTCCCACCTCTGGTTAGCTTCAGGTGAGCCCCTCCCTCCTCTCGTTAGCTTCAGGTGAGCCCCTCCCTCCTCTCGTTAGCTTCAGGTGAGCCCCTCCCTCCTCTCGTTAGCTTCAGTTGAGCCCCTCCCACCTCTGGTTAGCTTCAGGTGAGCCCCTCCCTCCTCTCGTTAGCTTCAGGTGAGCCCCTCCCTCCTCTCGTTAGCTTCAGTTGAGCCCCTCCCACCTCTGGTTAGCTTCAGGTGAGCCCCTCCCACCTCTGGTTAACTTCAGGTGAGCCCCTCCCTCCTCTCGTTAGCTTCAGGTGAGCCCCTCCCTCCCCTTGTTAGCTTCAGGTGAGCCCCTCCCACCTCTGGTTAGCTTCAGGTGAGCCCCTCCCTCCTCTCGTTAGCTTCAGGTGAGCCCCTCCCTCCTCTCGTTAGCTTCAGTTGAGCCCCTCCCACCTCTGGTTAACTTCAGGTGAGCCCCTCCCACCTCTGGTTAACTTCAGGTGAGCCCCTCCCACCTCTGGTTAACTTCAGGTGAGCCCCTCCCTCCCCTCGTTAGCTTCAGATGAGCCCCCGCTCTCTCGTTAGCCGTTAGCTTCAGATGAGCTCCCGCTCTCTCGTTAGCCGTTAGCTTCAGATGAGCCCCCGCTCTCTCGTTAGCCGTTAGCTTCAGATGAGCCCCCGCTCTCTCGTTAGCCGTTAGCCTCAGATGAGCCCCCGCTCTCTCGTTAGCCGTTAGCTTCAGATGAGCCCCCGCTCTCTCGTTAGCCGTTAGCTTCAGATGAGCCCCCGCTCTCTTGTTAGCCGTTAGCTTCAGATGAGCCCCCGCTGTCTCGTTAGCCGTTAGCTTCAGATGAGCCCCCGCTCTCTTGTTAGCCGTTAGCTTCAGATGAGCCCCCGCTCTCTCGTTAGCCGTTAGCTTCAGATGAGTCCCCGCTCTCTCGTTAGCCGTTAGCTTCAGATGAGCCCCCGCTCTCTCGTTAGCCGTTAGCTTCAGATGAGCCCCCGCTCTCTCGTTAGCCGTTAGCTTCAGATGAGCCCCCGCTCTCTCGTTAGCCGTTAGCTTCAGATGAGCCCCCGCTCTCTCGTTAGCCGTTAGCTTCAGATGAGCCCCCGCTCTCTCGTTAGCCGTTAGCTTCAGATGAGTCCCCGCTCTCTCGTTAGCCGTTAGCTTCAGGTGAGCCCCCGCTCTCTCGTTAGCCGTTAGCTTCAGATGAGCCCCCGCTCTCTCGTTAGCCGTTAGCTTCAGATGAGTCCCCGCTCTCTCGTTAGCCGTTAGCTTCAGATGAGCCCCCGCTCTCTCGTTAGCCGTTAGCTTCAGATGAGCCCCCGCTCTCTCGTTAGCCGTTAGCTTCAGATGAGCCCCCGCTCTCTCGTTAGCTGTTAGCTTCAGATGAGCCCCCGCTCTCTCGTTAGCCGTTAGCTACAGATGAGCCCCCGCTCTCTCGTTAGCCGTTAGCTTCAGATGAGCCCCCGCTCTCTCGTTAGCCGTTAGCTTCAGATGAGCCCCCGCTCTCTCGTTAGCCGTTAGCTTCAGATGAGCCCCCGCTCTCTTGTTAGCCGTTAGCTTCAGATGAGCCCCCGCTCTCTCGTTAGCCGTTAGCTACAGATGAGTCCCCGCTCTCTCGTTAGCCGTTAGCTTCAGATGAGCCCCCGCTCTCTCGTTAGCCGTTAGCTACAGATGAGTCCCCGCTCTCTCGTTAGCCGTTAGCTTCAGATGAGCCCCCGCTCTCTCGTTAGCCGTTAGCTTCAGATGAGCCCCCGCTCTCTCGTTAGCCGTTAGCTACAGATGAGTCCCCGCTCTCTCGTTAGCCGTTAGCTTCAGATGAGCCCCCGCTCTCTCGTTAGCCATTAGCATCAGATGAGCTCCTCCCTCCTCTCGTTAGCTTCAGATGAGCCCCCGCTCTCTCGTTAGCCGTTAGCTTCAGATGAGCCCCCGCTCTCTCGTTAGCCGTTAGCTTCAGGTGAGCCCCCGCTCTCTCGTTAGCCGTTAGCTTCAGATGAGACCCTCCTTCCTCTCGTTAGCCGTTAGCTTCAGATGAGCCCCCGCTCTCTCGTTAGCTTCAGATGAGCCCCCGCTCTCTCGTTAGCCGTTAGCTTCAGATGAGCCCCTCCCTCCTCTCGTTAGCCGTTAGCTTCAGGGCTCTTGAACACGTCAGACATGGTCAAACTGTTTAAAGGTTTATTTCAGCGACACACGGTGAGCTCTTCGGGGAATCAAACAGGAAACAGGCGTTAGCTACGGGAAGTTAGCATCATGCTGCTATGACACTTTCCGATTATCTTGTGGCTTCAGGGTTATCTGCACATATGCTTTGTCCAGGCGACTGGGAACTGGGATTTTCACATGACAACAGTTCAGGCTGGTAAAGGATTGGTAAAAACGATCCGCTGAGCATGTATCTGCCGAAGAAACATCATATAACGTTAGCATGTTATTAGCTAACTGTTGTAGCCATAACAATCACAGAAATGTCTTTATCTCGGAGCTTGTTCCCACAAACATTTTGTTCCCGCCGAAACCCGTTTAAACTGAACGTTCCCTCCCCCACACATGAGTTGGTAAGCCGGGCACAAATAGTGACGTACGGGGAGGTATGTTTAGTTCTTTTCTGGTTCAAAAACCTTCAAAAATAGTCTGAATCGAGCTGAGAAAACCTCCACTTGCTAATTCATTTGTCTTTGGTTTGTAGCTGTTTTATCTCCTGTTTTCTGCTCTAAAGGAATTGTCCCATGTGGGATTAAATAAAGTTGAATGAACTGAACTTTTCATGGCATTTATGTCCTTCCTGTGGTTTCTCCGTCATTAGCATTTAACTCTGAGACAAGCTAACCTTTGAGGTCGATGGTGGACAGCAGCTGAAAACATCTGGATCCTTCATAATCTGTGATGTTTGAGGCTAAATCCCAGTTTCCTGAACGTAGCTCATGATGCTAACGTCAAATGAAGATGAAATACTGTCCACTCCAGTCTTTAAAGTGACTTCAAAACATCGTTAACACAATTATATTTCAGATTTTATGAAAGTTATACCCCATTTTTTCTTTGATGTTTATAGTTTCACTTCCTTCTCGGACACTGACAGGAAGTGACATAGGTAGAGTCAAACTGTTGCCGTGCCGACCACGTTATGTCGATGGGAAATGAGTCAAACTTTACCTCAGTCTATGTCACTTCCTGTTTGCAGCTTCAAAATTCAAATGAAAATAACTTTGCTGCTTCACTGACGCATAATGGTAATTGTGACTTGCTAACAGCGCCCTCTTGTGTCTCAGGTTCAGATCCCTGTGTTCTATCGTGTCTGGCCGTGGGACACAGGTTTTATTTGAACTTTGGGAAAGTTCTGGACGGAACGGCGTGTGGATCTGACCCTGGATCAGTCTGTGTGAGCGGCCGCTGTCTGGTCAGTATATACTTATCTTTGTACTTATACTGCAGTATTACTCTGGTCAGTATATACTTGTCTTTGTACATATACTGCAGTATTACTCTGGTCAGTAACTATACTTATCTTTGTACTTATACTGCAGTATTACTCTGGTCAGTAACTATACTTATCTTTGTACTTATACTGCAGTATTACTCTGGTCAGTATATACTTGTCTTTGTACTTATACTGCAGTATTACTCTGGTCAGTAACTATACTTATCTTTGTACTTATACTGCAGTATTACTCTGGTCAGTAACTATACTTATCTTTGTACTTATACTGCAGTATTACTCTGGTCAGTATATACTTATCTTTGTACTTATACTGCAGTATTACTCTGGTCAGTAACTATACTTATCTTTGTACTTATACTGCAGTATTACTCTGGTCAGTATATACTTGTCTTTGTACTTATACTGAAGTATTACTCTGGTCAGTAACTATACTTATCTTTGTACTTATACTGAAGTATTACTCTGGTCAGTAACTATACTTATCTTTGTACTTATACTGAAGTATTACTCTGGTCAGTAACTATACTTATCTTTGTACTTATACTGCAGTATTACTCTGGTCAGTAACTATACTTATCTTTGTACATATACTGCAGTATTACTCTGGTCAGTAACTATACTTATCTTTGTACATATACTGCAGTATTACTCTGGTCAGTAACTATACTTATCTTTGTATATATACAGCAGTCGCACTCTGGTCAGTTGAGTACTTTTACTTGTATGTATACAGCAGTAGTACTCTGGTCAGTTGAGTACATATACTTGTATGTATACTGCAGTAGTACTGCTGTAGTACTTACCTGAGGAGGCCTCTGAGGCTCAAAACATTTACATTTGCCCCTAAAGTGTAAAATACACAGAACATTCCTGAAATCTGCCCGGCAACAGCCCTCTCTCTCCTCCTATTACGGCCTGTGTGTTCGCTCGCCCTTCAGACCCTTTTAAACTTTATCCTCAGACTCTTTGGCAGCTCCGTGTGGATATAAACAGGCGTGTGCGCGTGCGTTTGCGTGTCGTGGCAGTTGTTCTTTGGCCTCGGTGGCTCAGTGGTTATCTGTGACATCGTGTCCTTGGGCAGGACACTTCATGTAAACGGCGTGCTATGGAGGTTTCCATAGCGACAGAGATGTTTACTTCCTGTTGTGGAGACCGTTATCAGCTGCGGAGTCCGCCCGGCGACAGCCACATTCCAGCGCTCTGATTGGTCCGATTAAAGATAGACCCGGATCAGAGGAGAGACTCTTTTATCTGCAGTGGTTCCCAAAGGGAGGGTCGCGCCACATTCTTTCACTGTGGTCTCAAACAAAAAACATCATTCAATGTTTCCTCAGCTTTATTTAAACCGAACTCTGAACATTATTCACATGTCGGTGCTGAGGATATAGGTCATTATATAAAGTGTATAATATGTGTGTGAGACCCCGGGCTGTGACCTGGTCCTGGGCTCAGGCCTCTCTACAGACGCCTGTATAAAGTGTATAATATGTGTGTGCAGACCCCGGGCTGTGACCGGGTCCTGGGCTCGGGCCTCTCTACAGACGCCTGTATAAAGTGTATAAAGTGTATAACATGTGTGTACAGACCCCGGGCTGTGACCTGGTCCTGGGCTCAGGCCTCTCTGCAGACGCCTGTATAAAGTGTATAAAGTGTATAACATGTGTGTACAGACCCCGGGCTGTGACCTGGTCCTGGGCTCAGGCCTCTCTGCAGACGCCTGTATAAAGTGTATAAAGTGTATAATATGTGTGTACAGACCCCGGGCTGTGACCTGGTCCTGGGCTCGGGCCTCTCTGCAGACGCCTGTATAAAGTGTATAATATGTGTGTGCAGACCCCGGGCTGTGACCTGGTCCTGGGCTCAGGCCTCTCTGCAGACGCCTGTATAAAGTGTATAATATGTGTGTGCAGACCCCGGGCTGTGACCTGGTCCTGGGCTCGGGCCTCTCTGCAGACGCCTGTATAAAGTGTATAAAGTGTATAATATGTGTGTACAGACCCCGGGCTGTGACCTGGTCCTGGGCTCGGGCCTCTCTGCAGACGCCTGTATAAAGTGTATAAAGTGTATAATATGTGTGTGAGACCCCGGGCTGTGACCTGGTCCTGGGCTCGGGCCTCTCTGCAGACGCCTGTATAAAGTGTATAATATGTGTGTGAGACCCCGGGCTGTGACCTGGTCCTGGGCTCGGGCCTCTCTGCAGACGCCTGTATAAAGTGTATAATATGTGTGTACAGACCCCGGGCTGTGACCTGGTCCTGGGCTCGGGCCTCTCTGCAGACGCCTGTATAAAGTGTATAAAGTGTATAATATGTGTGTACAGACCCCGGGCTGTGACCTGGTCCTGGGCTCAGGCCTCTCTGCAGACGCCTGTATAAAGTGTATAATATGTGTGTACAGACCCCGGGCTGTGACCTGGTCCTGGGCTCAGGCCTCTCTGCAGACGCCTGTATAAAGTGTATAAAGTGTATAATATGTGTGTGAGACCCCGGGCTGTGACCTGGTCCTGGGCTCGGGCCTCTCTGCAGACGCCTGTATAAAGTGTATAATATGTGTGTGAGACCCCGGGCTGTGACCTGGTCCTGGGCTCGGGCCTCTCTGCAGACGCCTGTATAAAGTGTATAATATGTGTGTACAGACCCCGGGCTG
>NC_136855.1:260693-435693 GCF_951799975.1 Gobius niger
CTCCTCCAGCCTCCGTCAGACTGAAGACCTGGGCTGGACCCGGACCGGACCAGGAGCTGCCCCGGAGCCCCGCCCACAGTCAGTCTCTCTCTCCTCCTCCACTGTAACGCTTTAACCATAAAAACATCCCATAGAAACAAACGTGTCACATGGTTCGACTCTTCACAGTATTTATTAAAACTGTACTTTCAGTATGTTTGTCACATGTTTGTTTAAATAAAATGTAGAAGGTTTTGAAGTTATTGAAACATATTTAGTCCGTTCTCTGCAGGTCATGTGGTTCGACGCTCACTTTAGTTTCATTATGAAGAGACGACTTCTGCCTCCACAATGTTCCACCAAATCATGTCCACTCATTACGGTGGTGCAGGAGGCCCGAGGTCATGGGTTCGAGTCCCAGCTCCCGCACTGGCTGGTGAAGCACTGAGAGCCACTCACTGTAAAGCACTTTATAAGTTGAGTCTAAATATAAATGCTGCAAAGTGCCTCATGTTTAGTTAGTTCAGTTTAAACTAATGTTTGAACAAGCGAAGCTCGTCAGAGACAAAAGGCAAAACACGTCGACTTTATGAAGAGGAAAAAATGCCTCTTTGTATTAGAAATAATAGAAAGAATAAAGAAAATGGCCTCATCTGTCGGATGCAGGATTTTAGTTGAGGCAGTGACAAAATAATCTAAAACAACTTCTTATAGGATCGAGACTAACGTGTTTTCACAGATTAAGGATCAAATATGACACATTAAGTGATTTTGATAAAAACATAGACATTTTGATTTTTACTGTATAATCTGCACAGCCGGAGTTATATTATTATTATATATAATATCATTTGATCAGAAATAACTGCAGTGGAAGATGTGACGGACCCGGGACAGCTGACTCCTCTTTAAACCTGCTTTGATGCTGTGTTTTCAGGGCGCTGTGGGGCGTGTCCCAGAGTGCGAGGGCGTGGCCAGAGGCGGAGACAGTTCTGCTCCAAAGACTTTGGTTTGTTTCTTCACAAACTCTGACCTTTCACCCCCGACAACCAATGTGAAACTGTTTTACTTGTATGTATACTGTATGTACACTGTATGTATACTGCAATAGTACTGCAGTAGAACAGCCGTAAAGCTCCTGCTTCATAGTAACACTAACGATGCTAATGACGCTAACGATGCTAACGACGCTAATGACTCTAACAACGCTAATGACTCTAACGACGCTAATGACGCTAACGACGCTAATGATGCTAACAACGCTAACGACGCTAATGACGCTAACGACGCTAATGACTCTAACGACGCTAATGACTCTAACGACGCTAATGACGCTAACGACGCTAACGACGCTAACGACGCTAATGACGCTAACGACGCTAACGACGCTAATGACGCTAATGACGCTAACGACGCTAATGACGCTAACGACTCTTACGACGCTAATGACGCTAACGACGCTAACAACGCTAATGACGCTAATGACGCTAACGACGCTAATGACGCTAACGACGCTAATGACGCTAACGATGCTAATGACGCTAACGACTCTTACGACGCTAATGACGCTAACGACGCTAATGACGCTAACGACTCTAATGACGCTATCGACGCTAACAACGCTAACGGCGCTAATGACTCTAACGACGCTAATGACGCTAACGACGCTAATGACGCTAACGACGCTAATGACGCTAACGACTCTAATGACGCTAATGACTCTAACGACGCTAATGACGCTAACGACGCTAATGATGCTAACAACGCTAACGACGCTAATGACGCTAACGACGCTAATGACTCTAACGACGCTAATGACTCTAACGACGCTAATGACGCTAACGACGCTAACGACGCTAATGACGCTAACGACGCTAACGACGCTAATGACGCTAATGACGCTAACGACGCTAATGACGCTAACGACTCTTACGACGCTAATGACGCTAACGACGCTAACAACGCTAATGACGCTAATGACGCTAACGACGCTAATGACTCTAACGACGCTAATGACGCTAACGATGCTAATGACGCTAACGACTCTTACGACGCTAATGACGCTAACGACGCTAATGACGCTAACGACGCTAATGACGCTAACGACTCTAATGACGCTATCGACGCTAACAACGCTAACGGCGCTAATGACTCTAACGACGCTAATGACGCTAATGATGCTATTGACTCTAACGATGCTAATGACTCTAACGACGCTAATGACGCTAACGACGCTAATTACTCTAACGACGCTAATGACGCTAACGACGCTGACGCTAACGACGCTAATGACGCTAACGACGCTAATGACTAACGCCGCTAATGACGCTAACGATGCTATTGACTCTAACGACGCTAATGACTCTAACGACGCTAACGACGCTAATGACTCTAACGACGCTAATGACGCTAACGACGCTAATGACGCTAACGACGCTAATGACGCTAATGATGCTAATGACGCTAATGACGCTAACGACGCTAATGACGCTAACGACGCTAATGACGCTAATGACGCTAATGACGCTAATGACGCTAACGACGCTAATGACGCTAATGACGCTAACGACGCTAATGACGCTAATGACGCTAACGACGCTAATGACGCTAATGATGCTAATGACGCTAATGACTCTAACGACGCTAATGACGCTAACGACGCTAATGACGCTAACGACGCTAATGACGCTAATGACGCTAATGACGCTAATGACGCTAACGACGCTAACGACGCTAATGACTCTAACGACGCTAATGACGCTAACGACGCTAACTGTGAAAAGTGAAGGCAGCTACAGTACAAGTGTGACATATTTCACAGAACTTGTAAATGTCATAAGATGTTTAATGTGCGTTTGTGACACAGACTCATGAAAAGCCCACACTTAAATGTGACTTAGCATTAGCATTAGCATGTAGCTCAGAGGACACATTGAGACACTAACTTGTATCTAACATATATTATACAAAGGTCTGTAAATTTAGTAATGATTTCTGACGAGGCTTTGGCCACTCCCCTAAACGTGGTCGATGAAAACATCTACATCGTTCATAATTTGAGATGTTTGATGGCTAATGCTAATGCTAACGGCTATAGGGAAAATACACTGAAGAGGCTACTGGAACCTGAATCGTATACCGGAGTAGCTTCTTGCTAACTGTCCGCATGAATGAGCTTCACCTTTTTATTTCTATGGTCACGGATGCTGGCTCTCAGTCGTCCGGGCGGTTTATAACTCTCTCTCTCTCTGGCTCTCAGTGGTCCGGGTGGTTTATAACTCTCTCTCTCTCTGGCTCTCAGTGGTCCGGGCGGTTTATAACTCTCTCTCTCTCTGGCTCTCAGTGGTCCGGGCGCGGGTCCTGGCCGTCCTCCCCTGGGGCTCTGAGGCTCGTATCGAGGTGCAGATCCTGGAGTCGTATAGGAACCGTTTTCCGCTGCTGAGTCGAGAGTTCCTGTGGGCCCCGGACCCCTGCTGCCCCCTGCTGGAGGCCGGACGGCAGTACATACTGATGCCACGGCGCCACATCAACCACGAGCTCACACTGAACCGCCTCCTGCTGGAGCCGCACAGCTACAGCGCCCCCTACAGGCCGCAGGAGGACGAGCACATGAGAGAGTTACAGAGGAGCTGCAGTAACAGGGGAGACACGGCGCCCCCTACAGGCCGCAGGAGGACGAGCACATGAGAGAGTTACAGAGGAGCTGCAGTAACAGGGGAGACACGGCGCCCCCTACAGGCCGCAGGAGGACGAGCACATGAGAGAGTTACAGAGGAGCTGCAGTAACAGGGGAGACACGGCGCCCCCTACAGGCCGCAGGAGGACGAGCACACATAAAGTCCTGCTGTAGGGGCTGATGTAAACATGAGGGAAAATGTCTTTTGTTTTCATCTAAAAAATGTTCAAAATGTACGATATTTTTGTACGACAAAATCTGCTTTCAGTCATGTGACTTTTTTTGTTATGGCGGCCATTTTGAATATCAAAGTAGCATCACGCAGTACTACAACATGCAACACTATCTCTACTTCTGTGAACTCGTAATCATTGCTCCAGAAGAAAACAGTAAAAACACGAGCCCAGAGGGAAACCAGTGAGTCAGTGTTTAAGCTGCTCAAGACGTTAGCATGCTACCGGTTAGCATTTAGCTTCAACAGCTCAGCTCTGACCTCTCCAAGAGAAAGCATCTGGCCTTGGACACAACATGTGACAGAGGTCAGAGCTGTTACTGTAGTGCTTCCTGTGTTCATGTGAGCCACACGTGTTTATCGTGTTGAAGCCAATGGTTCACAGTTGCTAACCAGTAGCATGCTAACGTCTTGAGCAGCTTAAACACTGACAAACTGTAACAATCACAGAGAAAGGTTTTCTGTTCATTTAGTCTTCAGAGTGGAGCAGATCTTTAGTAGATCCTAAGAGCTGCTACGTCTGAGCCACATCTGCTGCTTAGGGCTAACCCTCATGTCACATAAACGTGTGTTATTTTCTTGATCAGGGATTACGAGTGAATAAAAATGTCACTGTCGATCAGTGTCTTTGATTCAGTAGATACTGTTCCATGTTGTAGTACTGCATAATGCTACTTCAGTATTCAAAATGGCCGCCAGGACTATGTGCGGTGTCCCTGGACACGCATGTGTTCGTCCCAAAGACCTGGAGCTGAAGTGACTAAAGTGGAGCTGCTCTTTGTCCTCCTGGGAAAACCTGCTGAAAATGATCTGTGGAATTAAACCTCCGCAGCAAACGGAAACAGCTCCTCCAGACTCGAACTCGAGACCTCACAGTCAAACATCAGGCTCCTCCCCCTTTGTGACTGATCTTCTCCTCATGTTTGAACCACTGTTTACACCTGATGCCCTCCCGCTGCTTCACTGACCTTCACATCTGTAAAGGTTTGAACTTTGTGCCAAAGAGATTCTATTCTGTAAAGATACTTGAGTATATTAAATACTTGAGTATATTAAATACTTGAGTATATTAAATATTTGAGTATATTAAATATTAAACATCTGTAAATCTGTGACTCGCACTTTTATTGCTTTGACTAAAAACTAATCATTCACTTCACACAAACAAAGACACTTCAGTATAAAAGCATTTATTTCACTCAATATCAGCCTTTCAAAATAAAATCTGTTCGTTCCATCAGGAGGTCATTACAGAAGGAGAGAGGAGAAGAGAGGAGGAGACGAGACGAGAGAGGAGACGAGATAAGGAGAGAGGAGACGAGAGGAGAGGAGACGAGGAGACGAGGAGATAAGGAGAAAGGAGACGTGAGGAGTGCTCAGTGAAAAGTTCTAAAAGCTCCACATCTTCAGTGAAATCTGTGTCACATTTGTGCTTCGTCTCGTTGACTTTGGGACAGTTTTTGTTTGATGTGGAAAGGTTCAGCCGTTACTTTCACCATAAACTAAACTCTACTGGACAGTTTTACAGATGTTCCGGATTCATCAACCTCTGGACGAAACGCCACAGATTCAGACTTTTGGGAAAAACACATGGAATGAATCACAGTCTTTGTTCAAGTAGAAGAAAAAGTTGACTTAGAGTTCAACACTGGAGATAGCACTAGCTGCGTTAGCATTAGCCGCATTAGCACTAGCAACATTAGCATCAGCCAAGTTAGCACTAGCTTGCATTAGCATTAGCCGCACTAGCATTAGCCACGCTATTATCATTAGAACAACCTGCATTAGCCGCGTTACCACTAGCTGTGTTAGTATTAGGCGCATTAGTACTAGCTGCATTAGCATTAGCTGCACTAGCCGCTTTAGCACAAGCTGTGTTAGCATTATTCTTATTAGCATTAAGCGCTAGCATTAGCCATGTTTGCACTAGCCGTGTTAGCATTAGCAGGTGCGGCGCAATAAACCCGTTTGGCTCTTGTTTATCTTCAGGAGGCCGTCCAGAGGTAGCACTTTTACCTGACTCTAAACTCCTGGACGACTGAGAGCTCACACACATTTGGCCTGAGAGGAACATCTGCCCTGATGTGATGAAGTCAAATCTGCTCTAAAACTATCGTTAAATTCCCCTAAAGCTAAAAAGTCCTACAGAAAAGAACGAGTTCATCTAAGAATCCGCCCGAACCCTAACCCGACAGCGAGCTCACAATAACCCTGTGAGACGATCTACAAGTGTCCAGCTGCTTCACTTTTTACATTAACGGTGAGTCCAGAGGAGTCAGGGTTTCCTCAGGGTGTCCCCAAGGTTTCCTCAGGGAGTCCCCAGGGTGTCCTCAGGGTGTCCTCACAGTGTCCTCACAGTGTCCTCAGGGTGTCCTCAGGGTGTCCCCAAGGTTTCCTCACAGTGTCCTCACGGTGTCTTCACGGTGTCCTCCGTGAAAACGGCAGAAGCAAGCAGCTCTTACACTTCATGTTTTCACCAATTTAACGTGGTGTGAACCTTTGGACCCGAGATCCGACAGCAAGAGGAACATGAACTAGATCCAGATGCTCCTCCACAGAAGAGACTCTTCAACAAGAGGAACATGAACTAGATCCAGACGCTCCTCCACAGAAAAGACTCTTCTCTCTGAGGTCCTGTGAGTGTTTCTGAGGTTCTGTGAGTGTTTCTGAGGTTCTGTGAGTGTTTCTGAGGTTCTGTGAGTGTTTCTGAGGTTCTGTGAGTGTTTCTGAGGTTCTGTGAGTGTTTCTGAGGTTCTGTGAGTGTCTCTGAGGTTCTGTGAGTGTTTCTGAGGTTCTGTGAGTGTCTCTGAGGTTCAGTGAGTGTTTCTGATGGAGCTGACGTGGAGATAACGCGCTGACTCGCTCACGAGTCCATGTCCGTCGTTGGCTCTGAGTCCGTGCCGAGTCTTTTGTCAGACGCTCACGGACACATGGCGCTGACTCCGGCGCTTGATTCGCGCTCGTCGGGGGCGGGGCTTTGATTGACAGCACAGAGGAGCCAATAGGAGCCAGAGATACAGCGTCACACACGCCCAACAGGAAGTGAGCTTCACCCAGAAGGTGGACCAGCTGCCGTGGGTGAAGGTCTCCAGCTCTGCAGACTCATAACTGAAACATATGAACATTAATGTAGTAACGGCGACTCGAGGCTGAAACACGTACATGACATCAGTGAGATATATATATATATTTTTTTATGTACAATGTAACAGGCGTGGCTAAATATTAACAGTTTAAAGAGTCCTCACTGAAACATCACGCACAGATTCATGTTTATTATTATTATTGTGGAAATAAACACGGAGCCGCATAACATCTAGACGTGCTGAGGGGAGTCCCACAGGGCTGTGTCCGGACCCCCACACTCTATACTGTAGAGTTTACTGCACTGCAAACGCACAGGTGTGACAAGCGTTCAAACGTCCAGTCTTTTCAGAAACGCTAGGAGACAGTTCTGGGGTAAATGCTGTCATGGAGCTACAGCCAAAGGACTGACCTGAACCAGTTGGTGAGGGTCATCATGACGTAAAGTGACGCCAGGAAAAAGACGAAGTGGAAGAAGCTGTAGCTGTAGGAAAGCCTCTGCGTCTCATTCTGCAGGACGCGCTGCACACCACGAGACTCCTCCTCGATGATCACCTCCTCCGCTGAAATATACAAGTATATGATCAGAATATACTCCACAGTAAACATCAGGCTAACGCGAGACTCCTCCTCGATGATCACCTCGTCCGCTGAAATATACAAGTATATGATCAGAATATACTCCAGACCAAGGGCGTGGCGTTTGGTAAAATTGAGGGCGGGGGATCGAGAGTCAGTCCCTTTCCGGGGGTCTCAGTAGTTAAATTAGTTAGGTTTCAGTTTGAATTCCCTCCCTTATTTTTCGCCTGTGCTCCAGATGCACTAAACAATTCAGGAGCACAGAGGGAAAAGCTTTTATGATTGAAATACTATTACTCTGTGTATTTCATGAACTTCTGTAAGTGTTACATAAACTTCCTGAAATGTACATGTGTTGCTATATCCTAAACATGATGTCTCTTCTTTTTTAGGCTAATGTCGTCTGTGCACCCTTTTGTCCCTGATCAAATAAATACTATTTCAATTCAAAATACAGAAGCTGAAGCTACAACGTTTGCGTGAACGCAGTCCCACCTTCGTCCTGTTGGGGGCAGCAGAAGCAGCAGGACGCCTTCTGGAACTCGTATCTGTAAACTTTAATCATCCAGAACGGCCCGAACATCTCGGCCAAGTACGAGGCCTCGTTACTACGGAAACGGAGACAAAACACAGGTTAGTCAACACCACGTTACCATGGAAACTGGAGAGCAGGGAGGAGCTAACACTCACCAGGCGAACAGAACACAGCAGTACATGATGGCGGCTCCGATTATCGCCACGGCGTTTCCTTCCCTTTTGATCTCGTTAGGCCCCAGACTCGGGAAACACACGGTGGAGTTCACGCCGTCGATCAGAGCTGACCAGGAAACAGAGAAATATACAAATATAATATAATATATCAATAAATAAATATACATTTATATTAAACATCAACAAAGATAAGCATATATAAATACATTTATATTAAACATCATCAAAGAGAAGCATATATAAATACATTTATATTAAACATCAACAAAGAGAGGCATATATAAATACATTTATATCAAACATCATCAAAGAGAAGCATATAAATATAAATACATTTATATTAAACATTAACAAAGAGAGGCATTTATAAATACATTTATATTAAACATCATCAAAGAGAGGCATATATAAATACATTTATATTAAACATCATCAAAGAGAGGCATATATAAATATAACTACATTTATATTAAACATCATCAAAGAGAGGCATATATAAATATAACTACATTTATATTAAACATCATCAAAGAGAGGCATATATAAATATAACTACATTTATATTAAACATCATCAAAGAGAAGCATATATAAATATAAATACATTTATATTAAACATCATCAAAGAGAAGCATATATAAATATAAATACATTTCTATTAAACATCATCAAAGAGAAACATATAAATATAAATACATTTATATCAAACATCATCAAAGAGAGGCATATATAAATATAAATACATTTATATCAAACATCATCAAAGAGAAGCATATATAAATATAAATACACTTATATTAAACATCATCAAAGAGAGGCATTTATAAATATACATTTATATTAAACATCATCAAAGAGAAGCATATAAATATAACTACATTTATATTAAACATCATCAAAGAGAAGCATATAAATATAACTACATTTATATTAAACATCATCAAAGAGAAACATAAATATAAATACATTTATATCAAACATCATCAAAGAGAGGCATATATAAATATAAATACATTTATATCAAACATCATCAAAGAGAAGCATATATAAATATAAATACATTTATATCAAACATCAACAAAGAGAGGCATTTATAAATATACATTTATATTAAACATCATCAAAGAGAAGCATATATAACTACATTTATATTAAACATCATCAAAGAGAAGCATATAAATATAAATACATTTATATTAAACATCAACAAAGAGAGGCATTTATAAATATACATTTATATTAAACATCATCAAAGAGAAGCATATATAACTACATTTATATTAAACATCATCAAAGAGAAGCATATAAATATAAATACATTTATATTAAACATCATCAAAGAGAAGCATATATAACTACATTTATATTAAACATCATCAAAGAGAAGCATATAAATATAAATACATTTATATTAAACATCATCAAAGAGAGGCATTTATAAATACATTTATATTAAACATCATCAAAGAGAGGCATATATAAATACATTTATATTAAACATCATCAAAGAGAGGCATATATAAATATAACTACATTTATATTAAACATCATCAAAGAGAGGCATATATAAATATAACTACATTTATATTAAACATCATCAAAGAGAAGCATATATAAATATAAATACATTTATATCAAACATCATCAAAGAGAAGCATATATAAATATAAATACACTTATATTAAACATCATCAAAGAGAGGCATATATAAATATATTTATATTAAACATCATCAAAGAGAGGCATATATAAATATATTTATATTAAACATCATCAAAGAGAGGCATACATAAATATAAATACACTTATATTAAACATCATCAAAGAGAGGCATACATAAATATATTTATATTAAACATCATCAAAGAGAGGCATATATAAATACATTTATATCAAACATCATCAAAGAGAGGCATATATAAATACATTTATATTAAACATCATCAAAGAGAAGCATATAAATATAAATACATTTATATCAAGCATCATCAAAGAGAGGCATATATAAATATAAATACATTATATTAAACATCATCAAAGAGAGGCATATATAAATATAAATACATTATATTAAACATCATCAAAGAGAAGCATATATAAATATAAATACATTTATATTAAACATCATCAAAGAGAAGCATATATAAATATAAATACATTATATTAAACATCATCAAAGAGAAGCATATATAAATATAAATACATTTATATTAAACATCATCAAATAGAGGCATATATAAATATAAATACATTTATATTAATCATCATCAAAGAGAAGCATATATAAATATAAATACATTTATATTAAATATCATCAAAGAGAGGCATATATAGATATATTTATATTAAACATCATCAAAGAGAAGCATATATAAATATAAATACATTTATATTAAACACCATCAAAGAGAAGCATATATAAATATAAATACATTTATATTAAACATCATCAAAGAGAAGCATATATAAATATAAATACATTTATATTAAACATCATCAAAGAGAAGCATATATAAATATAAATACATTTATATTAAACATCATCAAAGAGAATCATATATAAATATAAATATATTTATATTAAACATCATCAAAGAGGATCATATATAAATATAAATATATTTACATTACACACCATGAAAGAGAAACATCTATTATCACTCATTTTTAAACAGATCCAGCTCGCACACATTTATATCTTGAGCTCAGGTGTAGTAGTAGTAGTAATATTTGAAGCAGTAGTTGTAGTAGTAGCAGCCAGAGGTGAGTAGTACTCAGTTATATTTACTTTTGAAGAATTCTGAAGAAATTGCGCTTCTTAGTTTTATCACACGGCACTTTTTACTTCTTTATTGAAGTATCTGTTTCTTACTTGAGTACAAATCAGTGTTACTTTTTTCCACTGTGAGTAAATATTTCATTTTGATCAAATCTAAAACAGAGGTCGTTCACCTCCTGGTTCTAATGTATTTTCTGTTAATTTTCTTTGTAAATATCACGATTTCCACAGGATTTTATGTTTTGTTTCTCACAGTTTGTGGCGACTTTCAGCCCACAGTACTCGAGTAACACTTTCTCCAAGTACTTTTTTCCTTTTACTTGAGTAAAATTATGTGAAAACAATGTTACTCTGACTTGAGTAACACCTCTGGTATCAGCAGTATTTGCAGTATTTGCAGTATTTGTACCTGTTTCTGGAGGTCTGGAGCTCAGGGCGGAGAAGGTCAGGTACATGACGTAGCAGCTGATGATGGAGGCCTGTAGTAAACCAGAGCGTGGCTGCTCTGTGGGTAGAAGTACAAGTATTAGTACTGTATTATGTACTGCATATTGTACTGCATTATGTACTGCAGATCTGTAGTAAACCTGATCTGGGCTGTGTCTCTAAAAACTCATCTTTTGATACAAGTTTGAAACTTGTTTCCTCTTCCCTCAACTCTCAACGCTTTTTTTCAGCAGCTTCTCCATCGGCTCCAGATACAAATAAACCCCGTCTTCTGCCCGAGTGCTCGGGTTAGCGTTAGCGTTGGGGTTAGCGTTGGTGTTAGTGTTGGTGTTAGCGCTGGTGTTAGCGTTGGTGTTAGCGTTGGTGTTAGCGTTGGTGTTAGCGTTGGTGTTAGCGTTGGTGTTAGCGTTGGGGTTAGTGTTGGTGTTAGCGTTGGTGTTAGCGTTGGTGTTAGCGTTGGTGTTAGCGTTGGTGTTAGCGTTGGGGTTAGTGTTGGTGTTAGCGCTGGTGTTAGCGTTGGTGTTAGTGTTGGTGTTAGCATTGGGGTTAGCGTTGGTGTTAGCGTTGGTGTTAGTGTTGGTGTTAGCGCTGGTGTTAGTGTTGGTGTTAGCGTTGGTGTTAGCGTTGGGGTTAGCGTTGGTGTTAGTGTTGGTGTTAGTGTTGGTGTTAGTGTTGGTGCTAGCGTTGGTGTTAGCGTTGGTGTTAGCGTTGGTGTTAGCGTTGGTGTTAGCGTTGGTGTTAGCGTTGGTGTTAGTGTTAGCGTTGGTGTTAGCGTTGGTGTTAGCGTTGGTGTTAGAGTTGGTGTTAGCGTTGGTGTTAGCGTTGGTGTTAGCGTTGGTGTTAGTGTTGGTGTTAGCGTTGGTGTTAGCGTTGGTGTTAGCGTTGGTGTTAGTGTTGGTGTTAGCGTTGGTGTTAGTGTTGGTGTTAGTGTTGGGGTTAGTGTTGGTGTTAGTGTTGAGGTTAGTGTTGGTGTTAGCGTTGGTGTTAGCATTGGTGTTAGCGTTGGTGTTAGTGTTGGTGTTAGCGTTGGTGTTAGTGTTGGTGTTAGTGTTGGGGTTAGCGTTGAGGTTAGTGTTGGTGTTAGCGTTGGTGTTAGCGCTGGTGTTAGCGTTGGTGTTAGCGTTGAGGTTAGTGTTGGTGTTAGTGTTGGGGTTAGTGTTGGGGTTAGTGTTGGGGTTAGCGTTGAGGTTAGTGTTGGTGTTAGCGTTGGTGTTAGCGTTGGTGTTAGCGTTGGTGTTAGCGTTGAGGTTAGTGTTGGTGTTAGTGTTGGGGTTAGTGTTGGTGTTAGCGCTGGTGTTAGTGTTGGTGTTAGCGTTGGTGTTAGTGTTGGTGTTAGTGTTGGTGTTAGCGTTGGTGTTAGCGTTGGTGTTAGTGTTGGTGTTAGTTTTGGTGTTATCGTTGGTGTTAGCGTTGGTGTTAGTGTTGGTGTTAGCGTTGGTGTTAGTGTTGGTGTTAGCGTTGGTGTTAGCGCTGGTGTTAGCGTTGGTGTTAGTGTTGGTGTTAGTGTTGGGGTTAGCGTTGGGGTTAGTGTTGGTGTTAGCGTTGGTGTTAGCGTTGGGGTTAGCGTTGGTGTTAGCGTTGGTGTTAGTGTTGGTGTTAGTGTTGGGGTTAGCGTTGGAGTGGAGCTGCTCAGACTGATGCAGGTCTGGACTGGTTTAATGATTATCTGCTCTGTCCATGTTTTTACAGCAGCCGATGACAGACAGGAATCTCACCCGAGCAGAGGAGAGGAGGGGGAGAGGGGGAGGAGGAGGAGGAGGGAGAGGAGAGGAGGGGGAGAGGAGGAGGAGGAGGAGGAGGGAGAGGAGAGGAGGGGGAGAGGAGGAGGAGGAGGAGGAGGGAGAGGAGAGGAGGGGGAGGAGGAGGGGGAGGAGGAGGAGGAGGAGGGAGAGGAGGAGGAGAGGAGGACGAGAGGAGGGGGAGGGAGGAGGGGGAGAGGAGGAGAATAGGGAGAAGAGGGGAAGGAGAGGAGGCGCAGAGACAGAGGAGGTGTCCCTTTGTGTGTGGAGAGTCCGTCCATGTTCGGTGAGTGGTTGTGGTAATGGCGTCCACTGCAGCATCGAGGCCGGACCGACACGTGACCGATGCGTGACCGTTGCGTGAGCTATGCGTGACCGATGCATGACCGATGCGTGACCGTTGGGTGAGCTATGCGTGACCGTTGCGTGAGCTGTGCGTGTACACGTGTGGTACTCACTGCTCTTGACGCAGGGCGTGACGGACACCAGGCCCATGGCGGCGCACAGCGTGAAGTGGCACCACAGCAGGACACGGTTGGACTGGCAGAACTCAGCGTGAGTGTAGTACTTCAGCATGAACAGGAACGCCAGCGCCGCCACCAGGTAGAAGAGGAGCGTGGCACAGGCGACCGCCACGTACCAGCGCCTGCTCTCTGCCGCCCCCGTCAGCCTGGGAAGGGAACTACAAGTCAGACTAAACACACACCCCCGTCAGCCTGGGACGGGAACTACAGGTCAGACTAAATACACGCCCCCGTCAGCCTGGGACGAGAACTACAGGTCAGACTAAACACACGCCCCCGTCAGCCTGGGACGAGAACTACAGGTCAGACTAAACACACGCCCTCGTCAGCCTGGGACGGGAACTACAGGTCAGACTAAACACACGCCCCCGTCAGCCTGGGACGGGAACTACAGGTCAGACTAAACACACGCCCTCGTCAGCCTGGGACGGGAACTACAGGTCAGACTAAACACACGCCCCCGTCAGCCTGGGACGGGAACTACAGGTCAGACTAAACACACGCCCCCGTCAGCCTGGGACGAGAACTACAGGTCAGACTAAACACACACGCCCCCGTCAGTCTGGGACGGGAACTACAGGTCAGACTAAACACACACACCCCCGTCAGCCTGGGACGAGAACTACAGGTCAGACTAAACACACACACCCCCGTCAGCCTGGGACGGGAACTACAAGTCAGACTAAACACACACGCCCCCGTCAGCCTGGGACGGGAACTACAGGTCAGACTAAACACACGCCCCCGTCAGCCTGGGACGGGAACTACAGGTCAGACTAAACACACACGCCCCCGTCAGCCTGGGACGGGAACTACAGGTCAGACTAAACACACGCCCCCGTCAGCCTGGGACGGGAACTACAGGTCTGACTAAACACACGCCCCCGTCAGCCTGGGAAGGGAACTACAGGTCAGACTAAACACACGCCCCCGTCAGCCTGGGACGGGAACTACAGGTCAGACTAAACACACGCCCCCGTCAGCCTGGGACGGGAACTACAGGTCAGACTAAACACACGCCCCCGTCAGCCTGGGACGGGAACTACAGGTCAGACTGAACACACACGCCCCCGTCAGCCTGGGACGAGAACTACAGGTCAGACTAAACACACGCCCCCGTCAGCCTGGGACGGGAACTACAGGTCAGACTAAACACACGCCCCCGTCAGCCTGGGACGGGAACTACAGGTCAGACTAAACACACGCCCCCGTCAGCCTGGGACGGGAACTACAGGTCAGACTGAACACACACGCCGCCGTCAGCCTGGGACGAGAACTACAGGTCAGACTAAACACACGCCCCCGTCAGCCTGGGACGAGAACTACAGGTCAGACTAAACACACGCCCCCGTCAGCCTGGGACGGGAACTACAGGTCAGACTGAACACACACGCCGCCGTCAGCCTGGGACGAGAACTACAGGTCAGACTAAACACACGCCCCCGTCAGCCTGGGACGAGAACTACAGGTCAGACTAAATACACGCCCCCGTCAGCCTGGGACGAGAACTACAGGTCAGACTAAACACACGCCCCCATCAGCCTGGGACGAGAACTACAGGTCAGACTAAACACACGCCCCCATCAGCCTGGGACGGGAACTACAGGTCAGACTAAACACACACGCCCCCGTCAGCCTGGGACGAGAACTACAGGTCAGACTAAACACACGCCCCCGTCAGCCTGGGACGGGAACTACAGGTCAGACTAAACACACACGCCCCCGTCAGCCTGGGACGAGAACTACAGGTCAGACTAAACACACGCCCCCGTCAGCCTGGGACGGGAACTACAGGTCAGACTAAACACACACGCCCCCGTCAGCCTGGGACGAGAACTACAGGTCAGACTAAACACACGCCCCCATCAGCCTGGGACGGGAACTACAGGTCAGACTGAACACACACGCCCCCGTCAGCTTGGGACGGGAACTACAGGTCAGACTAAACACACGCCCCCGTCAGCCTGGGACGGGAACTACAGGTCAGACTAAACACACGCCCCCGTCAGCCTGGGACGGGAACTACAGGTCAGACTAAACACACGCCCCCGTCAGCCTGGGACGAGAACTACAGGTCAGACTAAACACACGCCCCCGTCAGCCTGGGACGGGAACTACAGGTCAGACTAAACACACACACCCCCGTCAGCCTGGGACGGGAACTACAGGTCAGACTAAACACACCCCCCCGTCAGCCTGGGACGGGAACTACAGGTCAGACTAAACACACACGCCCCCGTCAGCCTGGGACGGGAACTACAGGTCAGACTAAACACACACGCCCCCGTCAGCCTGGGACGGGAACTACAGGTCAGACTAAACACACACGCCCCCGTCAGCCTGCGAGGGGAACTACAGGTCAGACTAAACACACGCCCCCGTCAGCCTGGGACGGGAACTACAGGTCAGACTAAACACACGCCCCCGTCAGCCTGGGACGGGAACTACAGGTCAGACTAAACACACACGCCCCCGTCAGCCTGCGAAGGGAACTACAGGTCAGACTAAACACACGCCCCCGTCAGCCTGGGACGAGAACTACAGGTCAGACTAAACACACGCCCCCGTCAGCCTGGGACGAGAACTACAGGTCAGACTAAACACACACCCCCGTCAGTCTGGGACGAGAACTACAGGTCAGACTAAACACACACGCCCCCGTCAGCCTGGGACGAGAACTACAGGTCAGACTAAACACACGCCCCCGTCAGTCTGGGACGAGAACTACAGGTCAGACTAAACACACACGCCCCCGTCAGCCTGGGACGAGAACTACAGGTCAGACTAAACACACACGCCCCCGTCAGCCTGGGACGGGAACTACAGGTCAGACTAAACACACGCCCCCGTCAGTCTGGGACGAGAACTACAGGTCAGACTAAACACACGCCCCCGTCAGTCTGGGACGGGAACTACAGGTCAGACTAAACACACGCCCCCGTCAGCCTGGGACGGGAACTACAGGTCAGACTAAACACACGCCCCCGTCAGCCTGGGACGGGAACTACAGGTCAGACTAAACACACACGCCCCCGTCAGCCTGGGACGGGAACTACAGGTCAGACTAAACACACGCCCCCGTCAGCCTGGGACGAGAACTACAGGTCAGACTAAACACACACGCCCCCGTCAGCCTGGGACGGGAACTACAGGTCAGACTAAACACACGCCCTCGTCAGCCTGGGACGAGAACTACAGGTCAGACTAAACACACACGCCCCCGTCAGCCTGGGACGGGAACTACAGGTCAGACTAAACACACACGCCCCCGTCAGCCTGGGACGAGAACTACAGGTCAGACTAAACACACGCCCCCGTCAGCCTGGGATGAGAACTACAGGTCAGACTAAACACACGCCCCCGTCAGCCTGGGACGGGAACTACAGGTCAGACTGAACACACGCCCCCGTCAGCCTGGGATGAGAACTACAGGTCAGACTAAACACACGCCCCCGTCAGCCTGGGACGGGAACTACAGGTCAGACTAAACACACGCCCCCGTCAGCCTGGGACGAGAACTACAGGTCAGACTGAACACACGCCCCCGTCAGCCTGGGACGGGAACTACAGGTCAGACTAAACACACGCCCTCGTCAGCCTGGGACGGGAACTACAGGTCAGACTAAACACACACGCCCCCGTCAGCCTGGGACGGGAACTACAGGTCAGACTGAACACACGCCCCCGTCAGCCTGGGACGGGAACTACAGGTCAGACTGAACACACGCCCCCATCAGCCTGGGACGGGAACTACAGGTCAGACTAAACACACGCCCTCGTCAGCCTGGGACGGGAACTACAGGTCAGACTAAACACACGCCCCCGTCAGCCTGGGACGGGAACTACAGGTCAGACTAAACACACACGCCCTCGTCAGCCTGGGACGGGAACTACAGGTCAGACTAAACACACGCCCCCGTCAGCCTGGGACGGGAACTACAGGTCAGACTAAGCACACGCCCCCGTCAGCCTGGGACGGGAACTACAGGTCAGACTAAACACACACGCCCTCGTCAGCCTGCGAAGGGAACTACAGGTCAGACTGAACACACGCCCCCGTCAGCCTGGGATGAGAACTACAGGTCAGACTAAACACACACGCCCGTCAGCCTGGGACGGGAACTACAGGTCAGACTAAACACACACGCCCGTCAGCCTGGGACGGGAACTACAGGTCAGACTAAACACACACCCCCGTCAGCCTGGGACGAGAACTACAGGTCAGACTAAACACACGCCCCCGTCAGCCTGGGACGGGAACTACAGGTCAGACTACACACACACGCCCCCGTCAGCCTGGGACGGGAACTACAGGTCAGACTAAACACACGCCCCCGTCAGCCTGGGACGGGAACTACAGGTCAGACTAAACACACGCCCCCGTCAGCCTGGGACGGGAACTACAGGTCAGACTAAACACACACGCCCCCGTCAGCCTGGGACGGGAACTACAGGTCAGACTAAACACACGCCCCCGTCAGCCTGGGACGGGAACTACAGGTCAGACTAAACACACGCCCCCGTCAGCCTGGGACGGGAACTACAGGTCAGACTAAACACACACGCCCCCGTCAGCCTGGGACGGGAACTACAGGTCAGACTAAACACACGCCCCCGTCAGCCTGGGACGGGAACTACAGGTCAGACTAAACACACGCCCCCGTCAGCCTGGGACGGGAACTACAGGTCAGACTAAACACACGCCCCCGTCAGCCTGGGACGGGAACTACAGGTCAGACTAAACACACGCCCCCGTCAGCCTGGGACGGGAACTACAGGTCAGACTAAACACACGACCCCGTCAGCCTGGGACGGGAACTACAGGTCAGACTGAACACACGCCCCCGTCAGTCTGGGACGGGAACTACAGGTCAGACTAAACACACGCCCCCGTCAGCCTGGGACGGGAACTACAGGTCAGACTGAACACACGCCCCCGTCAGTCTGGGACGGGAACTACAGGTCAGACTAAACACACGCCCCCGTCAGTCTGGGACGGGAACTACAGGTCAGACTGAACACACACGCCCCCGTCAGCCTGGGACGGGAACTACAGGTCAGACTAAACACACACGCCCCCGTCAGCCTGGGACGGGAACTACAGGTCAGACTAAACACACACGCCCCCGTCAGCCTGGGACGGGAACTACAGGTCAGACTAAACACACACGCCCCCGTCAGCCTGGGACGGGAACTACAGGTCAGACTAAACACACGCCCCCGTCAGCCTGGGACGGGAACTACAGGTCAGACTAAACACACGCCCCCGTCAGCCTGGGACGAGAACTACAGGTCAGACTGAACACACACGCCCCCGTCAGCCTGGGACGGGAACTACAGGTCAGACTAAACACACACGCCCCCGTCAGCCTGGGACGGGAACTACAGGTCAGACTAAACACACACACGCACACGAACCTATGACACACACACAGTCTAGCGCCCCCTGTAGGCTGCATGGAAAATGAGCTGATGAATCTTTTACCAGTTTTTGTTCCACTGATGAGCGAACGCCGTGATGAGGACGAGCTGGATCAGGATGAAGGTGAATCCGCCCATCACGCCCACGTAGTGCCAGGCTGGAAACACATGTGGATGAGACATAACTGTCATATAATCACATACTCTCTGCTACATGTGGGATATAATCACATACTCTCTGCTACATGTGGGATATAATCACATACTCTCTGCTACATGTGGAATATAATCACATACCCCCTTTTACATGTGGGATATAATCACATACCCCTTTTTACATGTGGGATATAATCACATACTCTCTGCTACATGTGGGATATAATCACATACTCTCTGCTACATGTGGGATATAATCACATACTCTGCTACATGTGGGATATAATCACATACTCTCTGCTACATGTGGGATATAATCACATACTCTCTGTTACATGTGGGATATAATCACATACCCTCTGCTACATGTGGAATATAATCACATACTCTGCTACATGTGGGATATAATCACATACCCTCTGCTACATGTGGGATATAATCACATACCCTCTGCTACATGTGGGATATAATCACATACTCTCTGCTACATGTGGGATATAATCACATACCCTCTGCTACATGTGGAATATAATCACATACCCTCTGCTACATGTGGAATATAATCACATACCCTCTGCTACATGTGGGATATAATCACATACTCTCTGCTACATGTGGAATATAATCACATACTCTCTGCTACATGTGGGATATAATCACATACTCCCTGCTACATGTGGGATATAATCACATACTCTCTGCTACATGTGGGATATAATCACATACTCTCTGCTACATGTGGAATATAATCACATACTCTCTGCTACATGTGGAATATAATCACATACTCTCTGCTACATGTGGAATATAATCACATACTCTCTGCTACATGTGGGATATAATCACATACTCTCTGCTACATGTGGGATATAATCACATACTCTCTGCTACATGTGGGATATAATCACATACTCTCTGCTACATGTGGGATATAATCACATACCCTCTGCTACATGTGGAATATAATCACATACCCTCTGCTACATAAGGAATATAATCACATACCCTCTGCTACATGTGGAATATAATCACATACTCTCTGCTACATGTGGGATATAATCACATACTCTCTGCTACATGTGGGATATAATCACATACTCTCTGCTACATGTGGAATATAATCACATACCCTCTGCTACATGTGGAATATAATCACATACTCTCTGCTACATGTGGGATATAATCACATACTCTCTGCTACATGTGGGATATAATCACATACTCTCTGCTACATGTGGGATATAATCACATACTCTCTGCTACATGTGGAATATAATCACATACCCTCTGCTACATGTGGGATATAATCACATACTCTCTGCTACATGTGGGATATAATCACATACTCTCTGCTACATGTGGGATATAATCACATACTCTGCTACGTGTGGGATATAATCACATACCCTCTGCTACATGTGGGATATAATCACATACTCTCTGCTACATGTGGAATATAATCACATACTCTCTGCTACATGTGGGATATAATCACATACCCTCTGCTACATGTGGAATATAATCACATACTCTCTGCTACATGTGGGATATAATCACATACTCTCTGCTACGTGTGGGATATAATCACATACCCTCTGCTACATGTGGGATATAATCACATACCCTCTGCTACATGTGGAATATAATCACATACTCTCTGCTACATGTGGGATATAATCACATACTCTCTGCTACGTGTGGGATATAATCACATACCCTCTGCTACATGTGGGATATAATCACATACCCTCTGCTACATGTGGAATATAATCACATACTCTCTGCTACATGTGGGATATAATCACATACTCTCTGCTACATGTGGGATATAATCACATACTCTCTGCTACATGTGGAATATAATCACATACTCTCTGCTACATGTGGGATATAATCACATACCCTCTGCTACATGTGGAATATAATCACATACTCTCTGCTACATGTGGGATATAATCACATACTCTCTGCTACGTGTGGGATATAATCACATACCCTCTGCTACATGTGGGATATAATCACATACCCTCTGCTACATGTGGAATATAATCACATACTCTCTGCTACATGTGGGATATAATCACATACTCTCTGCTACGTGTGGGATATAATCACATACCCTCTGCTACATGTGGGATATAATCACATACCCTCTGCTACATGTGGAATATAATCACATACTCTCTGCTACATGTGGGATATAATCACATACTCTCTGCTACATGTGGGATATAATCACATACTCTCTGCTACATGTGGAATATAATCACATACTCTCTGCTACATGTGGGATATAATCACATACCCTCTGCTACATGTGGAATATAATCACATACTCTCTGCTACATGTGGGATATAATCACATACTCTCTGCTACGTGTGGGATATAATCACATACCCTCTGCTACATGTGGGATATAATCACATACCCTCTGCTACATGTGGAATATAATCACATACTCTCTGCTACATGTGGGATATAATCACATACTCTCTGCTACATGTGGGATATAATCACATACTCTCTGCTACATGTGGGATATAATCACATACTCTCTGCTACATGTGGGATATAATCACATACTCTCTGCTACATGTGGGATATAATCACATACTCTCTGCTACATGTGGATATAATCACATACTCTCTGCTACATGTGGGATATAATCACATACTCTCTGCTACATGTGGAATATAATCACATACTCTCTGCTACATATGTGGGATATAATCACATACTCTCTGCTACGTGTGGGATATAATCACATACCCTCTGCTACATGTGGGATATAATCACATACTCTCTGCTACATGTGGGATATAATCACATACTCTCTGCTACATGTGGGATATAATCGACATACTCTCTGCTACGTGTGGGATAATCACATACTCTCTGCTACATGTGGGATATAATCACATACTCTCTGTACATGTGGGATATAATCACATACTCTCTGCTACGTGTGGGATATAATCACATACTCTCTGCTACATGTGGGATATAATCACATACTCTCTGCTACATGTGGGATATAATCACATACTCTCTGCTACATGTGGGATATAATCACATACTCTCTGCTACATGTGGGATATAATCACATACTCTCTGCTACATGTGGGATATAATCACATACTCTCTGCTACATGTGGGATATAATCACATACTCTCTGCTACATGTGGGATATAATCACATACTCTCTGCTACATGTGGGATATAATCACATACTCTCTGCTACATGTGGGATATAATCACATACTCTCTGCTACGTGTGGGATATAATCACATACTCTCTGCTACATGTGGGATATAATCACATACTCTCTGCTACATGGGGAATATAATCACATACTCTCTGCTACATGTGGGATATAATCACATACCTCTCTGCTACATGTGGGATATAATCACATACTCTCTGCTACATGTGGGATATAATCACATACTCTCTGCTACATGTGGGATATAATCACATACTCTCTGCTCCGTGTGGGATATAATCACATACTCTCTGCTACATGGTGGAATATAATCACATACCCTCTGCTACATGTGGGATATAATCACATACCCTCTGCTACATGTGGGATATAATCACATACTCTCTGCTACATGTGGGATATAATCACATACCCTCTGCTACATGTGGGATATAATCACATACCCTCTGCTACATGTGGGATATAATCACATACCCTCTGCTACATGTGGGATATAATCACATACTCTCTGCTACATGTGGGATATAATCACATACTCTCTGCTACATGGGCTACATGCTACATGCCCCACGAGCCCCACTTGACTCACAGCTAAGCCACACATGCCTTCTGTTGTTCTGGCTAATGGACGTTCACTGGAGAATAAAACAGATGAACTTCTGAGCTCTTCAGAAGAAAGCTAAACACTGTTGTGGAGCGGAGGGAGCTGCGCAGGAGGAAGGATCCATGTTACTGAGGTGTGTTTCTCACCGTGGAGGAAAGACTCTGTGGGGATGAAGAAGGCGGCGGTGCACATCCCCAACAACGTCAGGAACTTCACCAACCAGAACCTGCAGGAGAAAGAGCTTTCAGCATCTGGACAAGGCGGAGCTTTCTCAGTCCAGAAGATCTCAGGACCTGAACACGCTGAAGACAAACGGACTGAAGACAAACGGACTGAAGACAAACGGACTGAAGATAAACGGACTGAAGACAAACGGACTGAAGATAAACGGACTGAAGATAAACAGACTGAAGATAAACGGACTGAAGACAAACGGACTGAAGACAAACGGACTGAAGACAAACGGACTGAAGATAAACGGACTGAAGACAAACGGACTGAAGACAAACGGACTGAAGATAAACGGACTGAAGACAAACGGACTGAAGATAAACGGACTGAAGATAAACAGACTGAAGACAAACGGACTGAAGATAAACGGACTGAAGATAAACGGACTGAAGACAAACGGACTGAAGACAAACGGACTGAAGATAAACAGACTGAAGATAAACGGACTGAAGATAAACGGACTGAAGATAAACGGACTGAAGAGAAACGGACTGAAGACAAACGGACTGAAGATAAACAGACTGAAGATAAACGGACTGAAGATAAACGGACTGAAGACAAACGGACTGAAGATAAACAGACTGAAGATAAACAGACTGAAGATAAACGGACTGAAGATAAACAGACTGAAGATAAACGGACTGAAGATAAACGGACTGAAGATAAACGGACTGAAGATAAACGGACTGAAGATAAACGGACTGAAGATAAACAGACTGAAGACAAACGGACTGAAGATAAACGGACTGAAGATAAACGGACTGAAGATAAACGGACTGAAGATAAACGGACTGAAGACAAACGGACTGAAGCTAAACGGACTGAAGACAAACGGACTGAAGATAAACAGACTGAAGACAAACGGACTGAAGATAAACGGACTGAAGATAAACGGACTGAAGACAAACGGACTGAAGATAAACGGACTGAAGATAAACGGACTGAAGATAAACGGACTGAAGACAAACGGACTGAAGACAAACGGACTGAAGACAAACGGACTGAAGATAAACGGACTGAAGACAAACGGACTGAAGATAAACGGACTGAAGACAATCACAGTGACGTCACAGTGAGACGGACAAATGTAAGAACCATCCAAGTTCACACAACCCTGACCCATGATAAGAACTTTGAGATTTAACAAATATTCACAATAATCGACCAAATGAAAGAAAACAACGGATTTTTAAGTTTTGTATTTAAAATGTCTTTGTAGATATTCATTGTGTCTAAATATAAAAAAGACTTTTAAACTCCACTGTCAACTTTACTCCTTTATAATTCATCATCATAATTACTTTATTAGATTATTTTTAGATGATATTAAGACTTTTTACGACCCCGCGGACACCCTGTTTGAGGAGCAATCAGTATTCTGTACTTTCATTACTTTCAGGGAGTACTCTTCAGTGGGATTACTCCTCAGTGGGAGTACTCTTTGGGAGTACCCTTCAGTTGGAGTACTCCTCAGTGGGATTACTCTACGGACTGACCCGTTGTGCAGTAATGCTCTGTAGTCCTGGCTGGAGCGGACGTCGATGAGGAACAGCGCCATCATGAGGTGGAAGCAGGAAGTGCCGAAGCAGACTCTGTAGACGGCAGAGTACCCCACGAGCACCTCACAGTCCCCCGAGGCCTCCAGGCACAGGGCGTTCAGGAAGGGCACCTGGAGCACAGAGGTGAGAGGGTCAGTCGTCTCAGGGTCTCAGGGTCAGTCGTCTCAGGGTCTCAGGGTCAGTCGTCTCAGGGTCAGTCGTCTCAGGGTCAGTCGTCTCAGGGTCTCAGGGTCAGTCGTCTCAGGGTCTCAGGGTCAGTCGTCTCAGGGTCAGTCGTCTCAGGGTCAGTCGTCTCAGGGTCAGTCGTCTCAGGGTCAGTCGTCTCAGGGTCAGTCGTCTCAGGGTCAGTCGTCTCAGGGTCTCAGGGTCAGTCGCCTCAGGGTCAGTCGTCTCAGGGTCTCAGGGTCAGTCGTCTCAGGGTCAGTCGTCTCAGGGTCAGTCGTCTCAGGGTCTCAGGGTCAGTCGTCTCAGGGTCAGTCGTCTCAGGGTCAGTCGTCTCAGAGTCAGTCGTCTCAGGGTCTCAGGGTCAGTCGTCTCAGGGTCTCAGGGTCAGTCGCCTCAGGGTCAGTCGCCTCAGGGTCAGTCGTCTCAGGGTCTCAGGGTCAGTCGTCTCAGGGTCTCGGGGTCAGTCGTCTCAGGGTCTCAGGGTCAGTCGCCTCAGGGTCAGTCGCCTCAGGGTCAGTCGTCTCAGGGTCAGTCGTCTCAGGGTCTCAGGGTCAGTCGCCTCAGGGTCAGTCGCCTCAGGGTCAGTCGTCTCAGGGTCAGTCGTCTCAGGGTCTCAGGGTCAGTCGCCTCAGGGTCAGTCGTCTCAGGGTCAGTCGCCTCAGGGTCAGTCGTCTCAGGGTCTCAGGGTCAGTCGCCTCAGGGTCAGTCGTCTCAGGGTCTCAGGGTCAGTCGTCTCAGGGTCTCAGGGTCAGTCGCCTCAGGGTCAGTCGTCTCAGGGTCTCAGGGTCAGTCGCCTCAGGGTCAGTCGTCTCAGGGTCTCAGGGTCAGTCGCCTCAGGGTCAGTCGTCTCAGGGTCAGTCGTCTCAGGGTCTCAGGGTCTCAGGGTCAGTCGTCTCAGGGTCTCAGGGTCAGTCGTCTCAGGGTCTCAGGGTCTCAGGGTCAGTCGTCTCAGGGTCAGTCGTCTCAGGGTCAGTCGTCTCAGGGTCTCAGGGTCTCAGGGTCAGTCGCCTCAGGGTCAGTCGCCTCAGGGTCAGTCGCCTCAGGGTCAGTCGCCTCAGGGTCAGTCGTCTCAGGGTCAGTCGTCTCAGGGTCTCAGGGTCAGTCGCCTCAGGGTCAGTCGCCTCAGGGTCTCGGGGTCCGTCGTCGCGGGGTCAGTCGCCTCAGGGTCAGTCGTCTCAGGGTCAGTCGCCTCAGGGTCTCAGGGTCAGTCGCCTCAGGGTCAGTCGTCTCAGGGTCTCGGGGTCAGTCGTCTCAGGGTCAGTCGCCTCAGGGTCTCAGGGTCAGTCGCCTCAGGGTCAGTCGTCTCAGGGTCTCAGGGTCAGTCGCCTCAGGGTCAGTCGTCTCAGGGTCTCAGGGTCAGTCGCCTCAGGGTCAGTCGCCTCAGGGTCAGTCGTCTCAGGGTCTCAGGGTCAGTCGCCTCAGGGTCAGTCGCCTCAGGGTCAGTCGTCTCAGGGTCTCAGGGTCAGTCGCCTCAGGGTCCGTCGTCGCGGGGTCAGTCGCCTCGGGGTCCGTCGTACTCACGTTCTCGCGCACCAGGTCGGTGACGGTCCGCGACAGCATGAGGCAGGACAGGGTGCAGCTGAACACGTGGAACAGCGTGTACATGGCCCGGGTCGAGGTCGAGGCTTTGACGGCGGGACAGAACTGACAGCAGAGCGAGCAGGGGGCGGGGCCACAGCAGCAGCACACCTGAGGACCACAGGACCACAGGACCACAGGTAAAGACCACAGGACCACAGGTAAAGACCACAGGACCACAGGACCACGGGACCACGGGTAAAGACCACAGGACCACAGGTAAAGACCACAGGACCACAAGACCACAGGTAAAGACCACAGGACCACGGGTAAAGGTGACACATGCCATAACCAGGTACAAAACATCTTTCCTTTTGGTCAATGTTAAACCGTGCACTGTTCTATATATAAAACATGCCAAACGCCCATTCACTCTCTTTCATACAGCAGTGCAGGCGTTAGGGACTCGAACCTGTGCCTACAGCACTGTGGTTGTTGTCGTGTAGGCCTACAGCACTGTGGTGGTTGTTGTCGTGTAGGCCTACAGCACTATGGTTGTTGTTGTCGTGTAGGCCTACAGCACTGTGGTTGTTGTTGTGTAGGTCTACAGCACTGTGGTGGTTGTTGTGTAGGCCTACAGCACTGTGGTGGTTGTGTAGGTCTACAGCACTGTGGTTGTTGTTGTGTAGGTCTACAGCACTGTGGTGGTTGTTGTGTAGGCCTACAGCACTATGGTTGTTGTTGTTGTGTAGGTCTACAGCACTGTGGTTGTTGTTGTGTAGGTCTACAGCACTGTGGTTGTTGTTGTGTAGGTCTACAGCACTATGGTGGTTGTTGTTGTGTAGGCCTACAGCACTGTGGTTGTTGTGTAGGTCTACAGCACTGTGGTTGTTGTGTAGGCCTACAGCACTGTGGTGGTTGTTGTGTAGGCCTACAGCACTGTGGTTGTTGTGTAGGTCTACAGCACTGTGGTTGTTGTGTAGGTCTACAGCACTGTGGTGGTTGTTGTGTAGGCCTACAGCACTGTGGTGGTTGTTGTGTAGGCCTACAGCACTGTGGTTGTTGTGGAGGCCTACAGCACTGTGGTGGTTGTTGTGTAGGCCTACAGCACTGTGGTGGTTGTTGTGTAGGCCTACAGCACTGTGGTTGTTGTTGTGTAGGCCTACAGCACTGTGGTTGTTGTTGTGTAGGCCTACAGCACTGTGGTTGTTGTTGTGTAGGTCTACAGCACTGTGGTGGTTGTTGTGTAGGTCTACAGCACTGTGGTTGTTGTTGTCGTGTAGGCCTACAGCACTGTGGTGGTTGTGTAGGTCTACAGCACTGTGGTTGTTGTGTAGGCCTACAGCACTGTGGTGGTTGTTGTGTAGGTCTACAGCACTGTGGTTGTTGTTGTGTAGGTCTACAGCACTATGGTGGTTGTTGTTGTGTAGGCCTACAGCACTGTGGTTGTTGTGTAGGTCTACAGCACTGTGGTTGTTGTGTAGGCCTACAGCACTGTGGTGGTTGTTGTGTAGGCCTACAGCACTGTGGTTGTTGTGTAGGTCTACAGCACTGTGGTTGTTGTGTAGGTCTACAGCACTGTGGTGGTTGTTGTGTAGGCCTACAGCACTGTGGTGGTTGTTGTGTAGGCCTACAGCACTGTGGTTGTTGTGGAGGCCTACAGCACTGTGGTGGTTGTTGTGTAGGCCTACAGCACTGTGGTGGTTGTTGTGTAGGCCTACAGCACTGTGGTTGTTGTTGTGTAGGCCTACAGCACTGTGGTTGTTGTTGTGTAGGCCTACAGCACTGTGGTTGTTGTTGTGTAGGTCTACAGCACTGTGGTGGTTGTTGTGTAGGTCTACAGCACTGTGGTTGTTGTTGTCGTGTAGGCCTACAGCACTGTGGTTGTTGTTGTCGTGTAGGCCTACAGTTAAATGTGCGTCTGGAGGAAGTTCCTCCCTGACAGCTTTATTCAGACGCGTCTTATCACAGCTGACGCTCATCCAGCTTTGGCTCAGACCTCTGGCCTGTTTGCACTTTTCAGACTCTGTCACACAGAACTTACTTTGAGTTTCTGTAATTCATCAATAATCATGGCTCGCCCACTTACGCATCAACACACTAAAGCACTAAAGTCAATCGACCCTTTTATTTCCTTCTGTGACTTAGCAACAGATCAACTTTGTCTGTGGAGGCTCTCAATCGTACAGGAGTTGTCCATCTTCAATGAAGGTTCTTGAATTCATCGTCTGCACTCTGTAGTTAAAACAATTTCAACTTTCAACTTGAAAAGCGGTTCAACTCTTCATCCAAAAGGCTTCGTCAGTAACTTTGGCTGAAGAGTTGAAACGCTTTTCAACTACAGAGTACAGACGATGACTCAAGAACCTTCATTGAAGATAAACTTTAATTGAAGTAAGCTTTCCTGAATGTTCTGTGACAAAATACATTTTTATGATATAAATCTGCACAATCCTGAAATACATGATTCAATCCTATGCAGCAAATGTAAATACACAAATTAAAATCTTTGAATCAATGAAGCCAAATGTAATGGCAGAAAGTCTGTTTAATAATATTAATAATATAAATAATATAACCCCGTCCACAGTCACCATGAGCTCAGTCAGCAGCTCCGAGAGCGTCAGAGTCACTTATAATCTGATCAGATTATTCCAGGACAGAAATACTGCATTAATCTGAGGCCTGACCTACATCCCTCACTTTCACCACCGTAACCACAGAAACTCACTTTAACTACAGCCGTAACCACAGAAACTCACTTTAACTACAGTCGTAACCACAGAAACTCACTTTAACTACAGCCGTAACCACGGAAACTCACTTTAACTACAGCCGTAACCACAGAAACTCACTTTAACTACAGCCGTAACCACGGAAACTCACTTTAACTACAGCCGTAACCACAGAAACTCACTTTAACTACAGCCGTAACCACGGAAACTCACTTTAACTACAGCCGTAACCACAGAAACTCACTTTAACTACAGCCGTAACCACAGAAACTCACTTTAACTACAGCCGTAACCACAGAAACTCACTTTAACTACAGCCGTAACCACGGAAACTCACTTTAACTACAGCCGTAACCACAGAAACTCACTTTAACTACAGCCGTAACCACGGAAACTCACTTTAACTACAGCCGTAACCACAGAAACTCACTTTAACTACAGCCGTAACCACGGAAACTCACTTTAACTACAGCCGTAACCACAGAAACTCACTTTAACTACAGCCGTAACCACGGAAACTCACTTTAACTACAGCCGTAACCACGGAAACTCACTTTAACTACAGCCGTAACCACAGAAACTAACTTTAACTACAGCCGTAACCACGGAAACTCACTTTAACTACAGCCGTAACCACAGAAACTCACTTTAACTACAGCCGTAACCACGGAAACTCACTTTAACTACAGCCGTAACCACAGAAACTCACTTTAACTACAGCCGTGACCACAGAAACTCACTTTAACTACAGCCGTAACCACGGAAACATACTTTAACTACAGCCGTAACCACGGAAACTCACTTTAACTACAGCCGTAACCACAGAAACTCACTTTAACTACAGCCATAACCACAGAAACTCACTTTAACTACAGCCGTAACCACGGAAACACACTTTAACTACAGCCGTAACCACAGAAACGTACTTTAACTACAGCCGTAACCACGGAAACTCACTTTAACTACAGCCATAACCACAGAAACTCACTTTAACTACAGCCGTAACCACAGAAACTCACTTTAACTACAGCCGTAACCACGGAAACTCACTTTAACTACAGCCGTAACCACAGAAACTAACTTTAACTACAGCCGTAACCACGGAAACTCACTTTAACTACAGCCGTAACCACAGAAACTCACTTTAACTACAGCCGTAACCACGGAAACACACTTTAACTACAGCCGTAACCACAGAAACTCACTTTAACTACAGCCGTAACCACAGAAACTCACTTTAACTACAGCCGTAACCACGGAAACTCACTTTAACTACAGCCGTAACCACAGAAACTCACTTTAACTACAGCCGTAACCACGGAAACTCACTTTAACTACAACCGTAAACACGGAAACTCACTTTAACTACAGCCGTAACCACAGAAACTCACTTTAACTACAGCCATAACCACAGAAACTCACTTTAACTACAGCCGTAACCACGGAAACTCACTTTAACTACAGCCATAACCACGGAAACTCACTTTAACTACAGCCGTAACCACAGAAACTCACTTTAACTACAGCCGTAACCACAGAAACTCACTTTAACTACAGCCATAACCACAGAAACTCACTTTAACTACAGCCATAACCACAGAAACTCACTTTAACTACAGCCATAACCACGGAAACTCACTTTAACTACAGCCGTAACCACAGAAACTCACTTTAACTACAGCCGTAACCACAGAAACTCACTTTAACTACAGCCGTAACCACAGAAACTCACTTTAACTACAGCCGTAACCACAGAAACTCACTTTAACTACAGCCGTAACCACAGAAACTCACTTTAACTACAGCCGTAACCACAGAAACTCACTTTAACTACAGCCATAACCACAGAAACTCACTTTAACTACAGCCGTAACCACAGAAACTCACTTTAACTACAGCCGTAACCACAGAAACTCACTTTAACTACAGCCGTAACCACGGAAACACACTTTAACTACAGCCGTAACCACGGAAACACACTTTAACTACAGCCGTAACCACAGAAACTCACTTTAACTACAGCCGTAACCACAGAAACTCACTTTAACTACAGCCGTAACCACGGAAACTCACTTTAACTACAGCCGTAACCACAGAAACTCACTTTAACTACAGCCGTAACCACAGAAACTCACTTTAACTACAGCCGTAACCACGGAAACTCACTTTAACTACAGCCGTAACCTCAGAAACTCACTTTAACTACAGCCATAACCACGGAAACTCACTTTAACTACAGCCGTAACCACAGAAACTCACTTTAACTACAGCCGTAACCACGGAAACTCACTTTAGCTACAGCCGTAACCACGGAAACTCACTTTAACTACAGCCATAACCACGGAAACTCACTTTAACTACAGCCATAACCACAGAAACTCACTTTAACTACAGCCGTAACCACGGAAACTCACTTTAGCTACAGCCGTAACCACGGAAACTCACTTTAGCTACAGCCGTAACCACGGAAACACACTTTAACTACAGCCGTAACCACGGAAACTCACTTTAACTACAGCCATAACCACGGAAACTCACTTTAACTACAGCCATAACCACGGAAACTCACTTTAACTACAGCCGTAACCACGGAAACTCACTTTAACTACAGCCGTAACCACGGAAACACACTTTAACTACAGCCGTAACCACAGAAACTCACTTTAACTACAGCCGTAACCACGGAAACTCACTTTAACTACAGCCGTAACCACAGAAACTCACTTTAACTACAGCCGTAACCACGGAAACTCACTTTAACTACAGCCGTAACCACGGAAACTCACTTTAACTACAGCCGTAACCACAGAAACTCACTTTAACTACAGCCGTAACCACGGAAACTCACTTTAACTACAGCCATAACCACGGAAACTCACTTTAACTACAGCCGTAACCACGGAAACACACTTTAACTACAGCCGTAACCACAGAAACTCACTTTAACTACAGCCGTAACCACGGAAACTCACTTTAACTACAGCCGTAACCACGGAAACATACTTTAACTACAGCCGTAACCACGGAAACTCACTTTAACTACAGCCGTAACCACGGAAACTCACTTTAACTACAGCCGTAACCACGGAAACTCACTTTAACTACAGCCGTAACCACAGAAACTCACTTTAACTACAGCCGTAACCACAGAAACTCACTTTAACTACAGCCGTAACCACGGAAACTCATTTTAACTACAGCCGTAACCACGGAAACTCACTTTAACTACAGCCGTAACCACGGAAACACACTTTAACTACAGCCGTAACCACAGAAACTCACTTTAACTACAGCCGTAACCACGGAAACTCACTTTAACTACAGCCGTAACCACGGAAACTCACTTTAACTACAGCCGTAACCACGGAAACTCACTTTAACTACAGCCGTAACCACAGAAACTCACTTTAACTACAGCCGTAACCACGGAAACACACTTTAACTACAGCCGTAACCACGGAAACTCACTTTAACTACAGCCGTAACCACAGAAACTCACTTTAACTACAGCCGTAACCACAGAAACTCACTTTAACTACAGCCGTAACCACAGAAACTCACTTTAACTACAGCCGTAACCACAGAAACTCACTTTAACTACAGCCGTAACCACAGAAACTCACTTTAACTACAGCCGTAACCACAGAAACTCACTTTAACTACAGCCGTAACCACAGAAACTCACTTTAACTACAGCCGTAACCACAGAAACACACTTTAACTACAGCCGTAACCACGGAAACACACTTTAACTACAGCCGTAACCACGGAAACACACTTTAACTACAGCCGTAACCACGGAAACTCACTTTAACTACAGCCGTAACCACAGAAACACACTTTAACTACAGCCGTAACCACAGAAACTCACTTTAACTACAGCCGTAACCACAGAAACTCACTTTAACTACAGCCGTAACCACAGAAACTCACTTTAACTACAGCCGTAACCACAGAAACTCACTTTAACTACAGCCGTAACCACAGAAACTCACTTTAACTACAGCCATAACCACGGAAACTCACTTTAACTACAGCCGTAACCACAGAAACTCACTTTAACTACAGCCGTAACCACAGAAACTCACTTTAACTACAGCCGTAACCACGGAAACTCACTTTAACTACAGCCGTAACCACAGAAACACACTTTAAGTACAGCCGTAACCACAGAAACTCACTTTAACTACAGCCGTAACCACAGAAACTCACTTTAACTACAGCCGTAACCACGGAAACATACTTTAACTACAGCCGTAACCACGGAAACTCACTTTAACTACAGCCGTAACCACGGAAACTCACTTTAACTACAGCCGTAACCACGGAAACTCACTTTAACTACAGCCGTAACCACAGAAACTCACTTTAACTACAGCCGTAACCACGGAAACTCACTTTAACTACAGCCGTAACCACGGAAAAATACTTTAACTACAGCCGTAACCACGGAAACTCACTTTAACTACAGCCGTAACCACGGAAACTCACTTTAACTACAGCCGTAACCACGGAAACTCACTTTAACTACAGCCGTAACCACAGAAACTCACTTTAACTACAGCCGTAACCACAGAAACTCACTTTAACTACAGCCGTAACCACGGAAACTCACTTTAACTACAGCCGTAACCACAGAAACTCACTTTAACTACAGCCGTAACCACGGAAACTCACTTTAACTACAGCCGTAACCACAGAAACTCACTTTAACTACAGCCGTAACCACAGAAACTCACTTTAACTACAGCCGTAACCACAGAAACTCACTTTAACTACAGCCGTAACCACGGAAACTCACTTTAACTACAGCCGTAACCACGGAAACACACTTTAACTACAGCCGTAACCACGGAAACTCACTTTAACTACAGCCGTAACCACAGAAACTCACTTTAACTACAGCCGTAACCACAGAAACTCACTTTAACTACAGCCGTAACCACAGAAACTCACTTTAACTACAGCCATAACCACGGAAACTCACTTTAACTACAGCCGTAACCACAGAAACACACTTTAACTACAGCCGTAACCACAGAAACTCACTTTAACTACAGCCGTAACCACGGAAACTCACTTTAACTACAGCCATAACCACGGAAACTCACTTTAACTACAGCCGTAACCACAGAAACTCACTTTAACTACAGCCGTAACCACGGAAACTCACTTTAACTACAGCCGTAACCACAGAAACTCACTTTAACTACAGCCGTAACCACAGAAACTCACTTTAACTACAGCCGTAACCACGGAAACTCACTTTAACTACAGCCGTAACCACGGAAACTCACTTTAACTACAGCCGTAACCACGGAAACTCACTTTAACTACAGCCGTAACCACGGAAACTCACTTTAACTACAGCCGTAACCACGGAAACTCACTTTAACTACAGCCGTAACCACGGAAACTCACTTTAACTACAGCCGTAACCACAGAAACTCACTTTAACTACAGCCGTAACCACAGAAACTCACTTTAACTACAGCCGTAACCACGGAAACTCACTTTAACTACAGCCGTAACCACGGAAACTCACTTTAACTACAGCCGTAACCACGGAAACACACTTTAACTACAGCCGTAACCACGGAAACTCACTTTAACTACAGCCGTAACCACAGAAACTCACTTTAACTACAGCCGTAACCACGGAAACTCACTTTAACTACAGCCGTAACCACGGAAACTCACTTTAACTACAGCCGTAACCACGGAAACTCACTTTAACTACAGCCGTAACCACGGAAACTCACTTTAACTACAGCCGTAACCACGGAAACTCACTTTAACTACAGCCGTAACCACGGAAACTCACTTTAACTACAGCCGTAACCACGGAAACTCACTTTAACTACAGCCGTAACCACAGAAACTCACTTTAACTACAGCCGTAACCACAGAAACTCACTTTAACTACAGCCGTAACCACGGAAACTCACTTTAACTACAGCCGTAACCACGGAAACTCACTTTAACTACAGCCGTAACCACGGAAACTCACTTTAGCTACAGCCGTAACCACGGAAACTCACTTTAACTACAGCCATAACCACGGAAACTCACTTTAACTACAGCCATAACCACGGAAACTCACTTTAACTACAGCCGTAACCACGGAAACTCACTTTAACTACAGCCGTAACCACAGAAACTCACTTTAACTACAGCCGTAACCACGGAAACTCACTTTAACTACAGCCGTAACCTCAGAAACTCACTTTAACTACAGCCGTAACCACAGAAACTCACTTTAACTACAGCCGTAACCACAGAAACTCACTTTAACTACAGCCGTAACCACAGAAACTCACTTTAACTACAGCCATAACCACAGAAACTCACTTTAACTACAGCCGTAACCACAGAAACTCACTTTAGCTACAGCCGTAACCACAGAAACTCACTTTAACTACAGCCGTAACCACGGAAACTCACTTTAACTACAGCCGTAACCACAGAAACTCACTTTAACTACAGCCGTAACCACAGAAACTCACTTTAACTACAGCCATAACCACGGAAACTCACTTTAACTACAGCCATAACCACAGAAACTCACTTTAACTACAGCCGTAACCACGGAAACTCACTTTAGCTACAGCCGTAACCACGGAAACTCACTTTAGCTACAGCCGTAACCACGGAAACACACTTTAACTACAGCCGTAACCACGGAAACTCACTTTAACTACAGCCATAACCACGGAAACTCACTTTAACTACAGCCATAACCACGGAAACTCACTTTAACTACAGCCGTAACCACGGAAACTCACTTTAACTACAGCCGTAACCACAGAAACTCACTTTAACTACAGCCGTAACCACGGAAACTCACTTTAACTACTGCCGTAACCACGGAAACTCCCTTTAACTACAGCCGTAACCACGGAAACTCACTTTAGCTACAGCCGTAACCACGGAAACTCACTTTAACTACAGCCGTAACCACGGAAACTCACTTTAACTACAGCCGTAACCACGGAAACTCACTTTAGCTACAGCCGTAACCACGGAAACTCACTTTAACTACAGCCATAACCACGGAAACTCACTTTAACTACAGCCATAACCACGGAAACTCACTTTAACTACAGCCGTAACCACGGAAACTCACTTTAACTACAGCCGTAACCACAGAAACTCACTTTAACTACAGCCGTAACCACAGAAACTCACTTTAACTACAGCCGTAACCAGGGACCTTCACTTTAATCAGGTACTTTGGGCCTGAGGTGGGTAATCATCACAACACTCACATTGTTCTACACGCCCTGTACTGAGGCGGAGCAGCTGATTATTGTGGTTGCCATGGTCACTGTTGAACTGCTGATGTTTTTTTTCTTAGATTTATGCGAAAATCAACATGAAGCGAAAACTGTTTCAAAGTTCAATGTCTCCTCTCTCAGCTCGTACAAACTAAAGTCCAGTTATCTCGTCATAAAAGCGTCGGTAGAAAAGACTTTCTGCCATAAAGACAAAACAATGTTTTTTTTAAATTCAATCACTTCCAAAAACTAATGAGGAACAACATCAACTATATATTTGGAGACATCTTTGTCCCATAGAGTTGTAGACACCTGCTCCACCTGCTCCACCCGCTCCACCCGCTCCACCCGCTCCACCTGCTCCACCTGACATGAGGACGTCATCACACTCTAAAACATTCATTTTCCAAAGTTCCCCATGATTGAAGTGAATGAAGTCAGAGCAACAATAACATGAACGTAACTCTTGTAAATGCTCAGGATTCGATCTGGACCTGATGGAACCGTCTGCTCTGTGACCACACAGTCCTGCCCCGGCTCCAGTCAGCGGCTCATTCACAAAACTCATGGAATTCTTTTGTCTTTGGCCACAGTAAAGTCTCTAAGGGGGCCCTCACAGGCCTCAGCCCAGGGGCCCCGACAGAGGCTTCCAGTCAGGACGGGCCCCCAGCCCAAAACCACAGCTAACATTCACATTTATATCAAACCAACCACTGAGTTTAGACTTTCCTCAGTCATTTCAGATGTTTCTCAGACACTTTAATCCTTTGGTCCTCAGGCCCTGGTTTGGGTTTTGGGTTGACATTAATAATATGGAAAATAACCTGGTGACTGATGCTGTTCAGGGTCATGTTATACATTAATATGATTAATAATAATATAATAATAATATAATAATAATAATGACCTGGTGGCTGATGCTCTTCAGGGTCATGTTATACATTAATATGATTAATAATAATAATAATAATAATAATAATAATAATAATAATAATAATAATAATAATAATAATAATAATACAATAATATAATAATATAATAATATAATAATAATGACCTGGTGGCTGATGCTGTACAGGGTCATGTTATACATTAATATGATTAATAATAATATAATAATAATAATAATAATATAATATAATAATAACCTGGTGGCTGATGCTGTATAAGACGCCGCTGCAGGGTCCATTTTTGTGGCTCATGTTCTTGCTCAGTTCCTGATCCTGGACCAGAGTCGCTCCTCGCACCATCAGGACCAGAACCACGAGTACCACGAGTACTACAAACACAAATACTGCTTCTGCATGTTCACACTGTCCACCTTCCTCCGACACAGTAAGTTCCAAAAACTTCATGTTTGTGGAGGCTCTCAGTCGTCCAGGGAGGATCCATCGTGGTCAAGTCCTCTCTCTACTGCAGTACCCAGGGGTACTACAGAGGAGTGGTACAGTTACTGCATCTTTACAGCGTCAAAGCAGAGCAGGTCCTCTCTGTTCAAGCAGTCAGCACGAGACTTCCTGATGGGTTCTCCTGGTGTCTCCTGTTCTCCTCACAGCGCTCTGAGGTTCTCCTGGTGTCTCCTGTTCTCCTCACAGAGCTCTGAGGTTCTCCTGGTGTCTCCTGTTCTCCTCACAGAGCTCTGAGGTTCTTCTGGTGTCTCCTGTTCTCCTCACAGAGCTCTGAGGTTCTCCTGTTCTCCTCACAGAGCTCTGAGGTTCTCCTGGGTTCTCCTCACAGAGCTCTGAGGTTCTCCTGGTCACCTCCTCCTCCTCCTCCTGGTCAGAGCTGCACTTCCACCAGGTTCCTGTAGGTGCCGCTCAAACGTCCTGGACTTCAGTGAATCCATGACCAGAACAATCCTCTGCAGACTCCATGTACTTCTGCAGTACTTTCCTCTCCGTGTCCCGTAGTACTGTCCTCCTGCAGTATAAAGTACTGTCCTCCTGCAGTATAAAGTACTCCTCAGTATAAAGTACTCCCCTCCTGCAGTATAAAGTACTCCTCAGTATAAAGTACTCCCCTCCTGCAGTATAAAGTACTCCCTGCAGTATAAGTACTCCCTGCAGTATAAGTACTCCCTGCAGTATAAGTACTCCCTGCAGTATAAGTACTCCCTGCAGTATAAGTACTCCCCAGTCCTCTGTCGTCGTGTGCAGCGCTCGCTCTGAAACGTCTCTGAGCTGAATCTGTGTCGGACTGAGAGGCCCCTCCCCCCCCGGGCTTTAGTGCTGGATTAGCCCCTCCCCCTTTAACCACATAATGGACTCACCCTGATGCCCTTCCTGATCTGGGCCGCGGTCAGTGTGTCTGCGGCCGCTGAGGTAACCATGGAAACGGCTGGACCTTCAACCACACCCCCATCAGAACCGAGCACAGAACCTGACAGTCGTGTTGTAGTTCAGACAAACCCGTGTGCCCGGCAGCAGAAACATGGCAGATCTCCATGGCAACAGTCATGACCTCTATTCCCACGTTATCCCCGCACTGGGGTCATACATGTGCGTGCTGCAGCGCCCCCTGCTGACAGACGGACTCTGCAGATTAAAGCAGATTAAGTTAATCCTCTGCAGGTCATTTCAGTCGCACAAACCCACGTCCGTGATGAGACTGGCAGCAGCAGGGCCGTCGGACTGGGGGGGTACAGGGCAGGGGCGTCGGACTGGGGGGGTAAAGGGCAGGGGCGTCAGACTGGGGGGGTACAGGGCAGGGCCGTCGGACTGGGGGGGTAAAGGGCAGGGGCGTCAGACTGGGGGGGTAAAGGGCAGGGGCGTCAGACTGGGGGGGTAAAGGGCAGGGGCGTCAGACTGGGGGGGTAAAGGGCAGGGGCGTCGGACTGGGGGGGTAAAGGGCAGGGGCGTCGGACTGGGGGGGTACAGGGTGCTGAGTACCAGGGCCCAGAGCAGGGTGGGGGCCTCAAAAGTGCTGCAGAAAGAGTTCTGTATTGTACTTTCTAAGTCTCCTCATAACTGATGCTATAAGAACTGAACAACCGGCTGAAATACAACAGTTGCTACACAGAATTTAGCACAAACAATAATGATGATAATATCTCAGGCCCCGACACCCCTTTAAACATGAGCCACATGGTTCAGCCACACACGTGTTCAGCCACACACGTGTTCAGCACCAGCTTCAGCTCAGCACTGACTCTGATGAGGTGGAGTCTGTGATGTAATGACAGATCTTAGTCTGGCCTCGCTCTGATGTGCTTTTATTTAACACTAGCCTGTTCTTAGAGGAAACTTTCTGTCATAAATGACACTTAAACATGAGGTGAGTCCTGCCTCTGCCTGTGAGGATGGTGCAGGTGCAGAGTCAGAGTCAGAGACAGAGCTCCTTCTCTCCTCGTTTAACCTCTAAAGTTTCTCTTTCCTCATATTTATTATAATTGAGCCTCAGGCCAGTACAGGGACAAAGCCACAGGTCGCGCACCACATTTTCTCAGATTTAATGATGCTAATTAGCCGCGCGCATTTGGATTCACACATTGTAAATGCACAGCTTTGGAGACGAGTCAGGCTGGTTCTAGTGAAAGGTGGAGCTCGAGCCATTTAGTCGATTCCAGCATAACTTTATACAACAATTTACTGACAACACACTTAAAGGCTTCAAATATGGTCATTTTAAAGTCACACACGTGTTATTCTCAGCACAAGTATCCCATGTCCTGGTGCTCGTCCTGTTTAATGTGATGCTAATGATCATTATGCTCCACCTAAAACCAGCCAGTTCAACTGGCCCAAAGAAAGCAGAATATTCCCTAATCTAAATATCTGTCACTACAGGATTAAAGGTTATTCAATGTCTGTAACTGAAGCCAAATCAGAGGCAATTTCAAGTCAAACATTGACTTGTTTGAAACAACAAACAAACAAACAAACAAACAAACAAACAAACAAACAAACAAACAAACAAACAAACAAACAAACAAACAAACAAACCATGACCTCAGTACCCATAACAAGAGTGTCAGTGAAGCCTTGTGTCTGTCAGGAGGAGATCACAGACGATCACGAGAAGCGAGAGCACTAACCACTGTGCCACCGCGCCGCCCATGACATACATGACAGACTCACGTGTGTCATGTATGTCATGTTTTGATAGACTTTGATAAGATGTATTGATCTCACAGGAGAAAAGTACTTTTGGACTTGTTATCAGGTGGATCAGGTGGATCAGGTGGAGCAGGTGGATCAGGTGGATCAGGTGGATCAGGTGGAGCAGGTGGAGCAGGTGGAGCAGGTGGATCAGGTGGATCAGGTGGAGCAGGTGGAGCAGGTGGAGCAGGTGGATCAGGTGGATCAGGTGGATCAGGTGGATCAGGTGGATCAGGTGGAGCAGGTGGAGCAGGTGGATCAGGTGGATCAGGTGGAGCAGGTGGAGCAGGTGGAGCAGGTGGATCAGGTGGAGCAGGTGGAGCAGGTGGATCAGGTGGATCAGGTGGATCAGGTGGATCAGGTGGATCAGGTGGATCAGGTGGATCAGGTGGATCAGGTGGATCAGGTGGATCAGGTGGAGCAGGTGGATCAGGTGGAGCAGGTGGAGCAGGTGGATCAGGTGGAGCAGGTGGAGCAGGTGGAGCAGGTGGAGCAGGTGGAGCAGGTGGATCAGGTGGAGCAGGTGGAGCAGGTGGAGCAGGTGGAGCAGGTGGATCAGGTGGATCAGGTGGATCAGGTGGAGCAGGTGGAGCAGGTGGAGCAGGTGGATAATCTCAGGTAAAATCAGCCGGCGTTAGTGACAGTCTTATGAATTTGAGCCACAGGTTCGAGGGTTAAAAATATCAATCTGAAACTTCTAAAGTTATTTCATGTGTTCATATAAACATGAGGTGTTTTATGTCTAAAAATGCCCAACATGTTGAACTGAATAATAGTTGAGCCAGAGTCAAATTTATGGTTTTCTTTTGTTTGTATTAGTGAGACTTTTTCAGAGGCGATTTTGGAAATCTATTAAACTCAATAAATCAGACATTAAAAAATACCTCAGAATCTTCTGAATATTGTTCAATCCAAGGCTGGAAAGTGTGAAGTCTTTAGGAGAGACTCACATATATGTACGTCTACGGGAAACTTTCAATCAGTGCAATATTTAAACATGTCAGTGTGAAGATCAGGAATCATCTTTATTTCCAGATCAGGAATCATCTTTATTTCCAGATCAGGAATCATCTTTATTTCCAGATCAGGAATCATCTTTATTTCCAGATCAGGAATAATCTTTATTTCCAGATCAGGAATAATCTTTATTTCCAGATCAGGAATAATCTTTATTTCCAGATCAGGAATAATCTTTATTTCCAGGTTTAGGTGGAAGAGTTTGATGAGTTCTTCCTTTAGTCGTTGTTGAAGTGAAGCAGGTCTGAACCCACAGAGCTCTGTTGTTCTTGTTCTGTGGATGTGACTAATGAGAGGCCCAGGAATGTCCCCGCTACACACGTGCACACACACACACACACACACACACACACACACACACACACACACACACACACACACAGTCACACGCACACACACACACAGTCACGTGCACACAAACACACACAGTCACACACAGTGAAGGCATCAGATCAAACGGTGAAGATTCCAACTGTTTCCATCCATCTTCTTCCACTTGTCCGTCTCCGGGTGGTGGGGGCTGTTGGAGCAGCTCCAGCCCCTATAGCGCCCCCTGCAGGTGGGGGGTCCACAGAGGGACGGCCTCATGGTTCTAACCAGGCCTGTTGGTCTCTCATAAGGAGCTTCTGACCCGCTCTGTGTCTGACCCGTCATCTATAGGACCTGTTTGCCCTGGGAGACCCTACAGGGGCACGAAGCCCCCGATATCAGAGCTCCAGGATCATTCAGGCTCAGACCTTCCACCACGTTAAGGTGTCGGCTCCAGGAGGGGCTTCCAACTGTTCTAAAGAAAAATCCAAACACAGCCACACACCAGAACGCCGCGGCCAGGATCCTGACGAGGACACCAAAGCACCAGCACATCCCCCCAGCCCTCCGTGACCTCCACTGGCTCCCGATCGGTCAACGCATCAACTACAAAATCTGCCTGCTCACCTGTCAGTGCGTCCATGGACACGCCCCGGACCATCTCACCGAACTCCTCCCCCCCCCGCCCAGAACCAGAACACTCAGGTCCACAGACACCAACTAACCTAACCCTAACCCATGGACACGCCCCGGACTATCTCACTGAACTCCTCCCCCCTCCGCCCATAACCAGAACACTCAGGTCCACAGACACCAACTAACCTAACCCTAACCCATGGACACGCCCCGGACGATCTCACTGAACTCCTCCCCCTCCGCCCAGAACCAGAACACTCAGGTCCACAGACACCAACTAACCTAACCCTAACCCATGGACACGCCCCGGACGATCTCACTGAACTCCTCCCCCCTCCGCCCAGAACCAGAACACTCAGGTCCACAGACACCAACTAACCTAACCCTAACCCATGGACACGCCCCGGACCATCTCACTGAACTCCTCCCCCCCCCCGCACAGAACCAGAACACTCAGGTCCACAGACACCAACTAACCTAACCCTAACCCATGGACACGCCCCGGACGATCTCACTGAACTCCTCCCCCCTCCGCCCAGAACCAGAACACTCAGGTCCACAGACACCAACTAACCTAACCCTAACCCATGGACACGCCCCGGACTGTCTCACCGAACTCCTCCCCCCTCCGCCCAGAACCAGAACACTCAGGTCCACAGACACCAACTAACCTAACCCTAACCCATGGACACGCCCCGGACCATCTCACTGAACTCCTCCCCCCTCCGCCCAACACCAGAACACTCAGGTCCACAGACACCAACTAACCTAACCCTAACCCATGGACACGCCCGGACTATCTCACCGAACTCCTCCCCCCTCCGCCCAGAACCAGAACACTCAGGTCCACAGACACCAACTAACCTAACCCTAACCCATGGACACGCCCCGGACCATCTCACTGAACTCCTCCCCCCTCCGCCCAGAACCAGAACACTCAGGTCCACAGACACCAACTAACCTAACCCTAACCCATGGACACGCCCCGGACTGTCTCACCGAACTCCTCCCCCCTCCGCCCAGAACCAGAACACTCAGGTCCACAGACACCAACTAACCTAACCCTAACCCATGGACACGCCCCGGACCATCTCACTGAACTCCTCCCCCCTCCGCCCAGAACCAGAACACTCAGGTCCACAGACACCAACTAACCTAACCCTAACCCATGGACACGCCCCGGACTATCTCACTGAACTCCTCCCCCCTCCGCCCAGAACCAGAACACTCAGGTCCACAGACACCAACTAACCTAACCCTAACCCATGGACACGCCCCGGACTGTCTCACCGAACTCCTCCCCCCTCCGCCCAGAACCAGAACACTCAGGTCCACAGACACCAACTAACCTAACCCTAACCCATGGACACGCCCCGGACCATCTCACTGAACTCCTCCCCCCCCCCGCACAGAACCAGAACACTCAGGTCCACAGACACCAACTAACCTAACCCTAACCCATGGACACGCCCCGGACTCTCTCACTGAACTCCTCCCCCCTCCGCCCAGAACCAGAACACTCAGGTCCACAGACACCAACTAACCTAACCCTAACCCATGGACACGCCCCGGACCATCTCACTGAACTCCTCCCCCCTCCGCCCAGAACCAGAACACTCAGGTCCACAGACACCAACTAACCTAACCCTAACCCATGGACATGCCCCGGACGATCTCACTGAACTCCTCCCCCCTCCGCCCAGAACCAGAACACTCAGGTCCACAGACACCAACTAACCTAACCCTAACCCATGGACACGCCCCGGACTATCTCACCGAACTCCTCCCCCCTCCGCCCAGAACCAGAACACTCAGGTCCACAGACACCAACTAACCTAACCCTAACCCATGGACACGCCCCGGACTATCTCACTGAACTCCTCACCCCTCCGCCCAGAACCAGAACACTCAGGCCCACAGACACCAACCTTCTCTCCGTCCCCAGAACAAAGCTCCGGACAATGGGTGACAGAGCGTTCCAGGCAGCTGCTCCTAAACTGTGGAGCGCCCTACCACCACACCTGAGGGCCCCACAGTCTCTGGAGACTTTCAGAAGAGACTCAAGACTTTTCTGTACCCTTTTTAACATGTTTAACCTCAACTGTTGTGTGCTTTTATTATGCTTTTATTATTTTATTATTGTCAGTTTTTACTTGTGCTGTAGCACTTTGAGATTCCATGTAAAGTGCTTTACAAATTAAAGGTATTATTATTATTTTTATGAACCTGAGGCCACTGCAGCCATTTCTGCTTCAGCTTCAATGAACAGTTTAGGGGAGGCCGGATAGAAGGTTTATGCACAACTGCAGCCTCTGGAGGGTCCGACACTTTCATGTTCAGGAGACTCCAGCTTTGTAGCTGCTGTTCTCTTAATCTGATGTGTTTGTCTGGCAGAAACCGTCCTCATTGTGCCTTTATCTGCACAAACCCGAGTGTGTCTGAATCATCCACAAATCTCTGATCAGTTTGATGATTACACTTAATCTTTACTGAAATATCGAAGGTTTTCATACCTAGACCAAGACATTCAACTATTTCACACTTTCCATCAGCAGAAAGATCCTTTTTCTTTCCCATATTGCTTGAAAATGATAATCTGCTTAATAAAGTGGAACATCCTTTTTCAGTAGTTTTTCCCTTAACTGGGCTTAACCTGAAAACTGATCATCCCAGGTCTGAGATTAATGTCAGTGATTCACAGAGACACAAAACCATCCATGAGTTTCATTATTAGTGTTTTTTTTTTACTTTTTTGACACAAAAATACAATTTTCAAAATAATTTGGAACGCAGTGTACAAACAGCTGATGCTATTGGTGATAGAGTGTGGGTACTCTCTCTGAGGGGAGTGTGGGTACTCACGGTGGCTCTGGAGCAGCTCATGGTGGAGCTCAGTCGTAAACCAGGATGAACAGCTCCATTAGGTCCAGACTTCACGGCACAGTCCGGGCTTAGTCCAGGGTTAGACTTGATTCAGACACCCCACCTCCTCCTGAGGTCCTCCTGAGGTCCTCCTGAGAGTCCGGCCTGAGAGAGTCCGCTCTGAGAGAGTCCGGCCTGAGAGAGTCCGGTCTGAGAGAGTCCGGTGTAACAGAGTCCGGTCTGAGGGAGTCCGGTGTAACAGAGTCCGGTCTGAGGGAGTCCGGTGTAACAGAGCACTGAGAGCACTGAGAAAGAGCGTCTGCTGGAGGCGCTGAGGTCCATGTTGTGAGAAAGTCCTTAATCCTAATCCAGGTCAGTCCTGGGAAACAGAGAAATTTAGAATTCAGGATTAAGTGATTTGTCCCAGAATAGAACCAGACCTGGACCAGACCTGGACCAGACCTGGACCAGACCTGGACCAGACCTGGACCAGACCTGGACCAGAGCAGGGGTAAAGTGGAGAATAAAGCGGGCCGTATACAAGTGTCCAGTTTCAGACACAGTCCGAGCGGTTCAGGAGTGTTTCAGTGTGAAGAGTTAAAGACGCTGAGTATGGGCTTTACTGAAGCTTTAGACTCACCTCCTGAGGTCACTGTGAGGTCACTGTGAGGTCACTGTGAGGTCACTGTGAGGTCACTGTGAGGTCACTGTGAGGTCACTGTGAGGTCACTGTGAGGTCAATCAATCAAACTTTATTCACAAAGTGCTTTACAGACACAACAGTTAAAACAACACGCCTGCACAACCTCCCATATATATATATATATTCTATATATTAGGATTAAATAAATAGATTAGTCAGTTAAAGGCTAAGCTAAAAGGGTGGGTCTTGAGCTGCTCTAAAAAACATGAACGTTCCTCTGCAGCCCTGAGCTCCTCCTCAGCCTGAGCTCCTCCTCAGGTGGTCCCAGAGGCGAGGGCCTTTAGGAATAACTAGGAGACCCCTGAGGAGGAGCGAAGGGGCCGTGAAGGTTCCTAAGGTAAAAGCAGTTCTGAAAGATAAGAAGGACCAAGACCATTAAGACTTTTAAAAACCATTAAAAGAACTTTAACCCTCGTGTCGCCTTCGCGGGTTTTTTTGACCCGCTGTCATGTTCTGGGCATTTGGATGCAAGGTGACACAAGGGGGCGCCCTTCCAACCTTCTCAGTGTAAATGTGAGTTGACTTTCTTCAGAGTTAGACTTTCGGTCAGACACCATGAGTGACAGTAACATGAGGCTAAATACAGTGAGCTCTTTGTTTTCAGTAAAACGGCTGAGGCCTCATTGCTCTTCAGTCACAGACTGAGAAGTGAAGAAGGAAGTCATGGAGATTCTGCTTTAGACAGAACTTCAGACTTCTTCTGCATATTACATCATATCAAATGTTGTAATCTGTAAAGCACTTTGTGATACCTTTTGGTATGAAAAGCACTTTATAAATAAAGTTTGATTGATTGATTGATTATATTCTGAAACTCAAATCTGAAGTAAAAACATAAATGAAAAATAATTACAATTACGAAAATGCTGTATCTAATCAAAAACAGTTTTTTTTTTAAATTACTCTCATTCTAAAAAAGAAAACCCAAACAAACCATTTTCATGTGTATCTGCTGTAGAGTCATGTTTGTCCCAGTTCCTCTGAGTCGTGATGCAGCAGGACTGATGTGGACAGATGTTACAGAAGAAGCTCATGAGGTTCATTTCTTCAACAGTTACTATAGTAACAATTTTCTCCAAAGTAAAAGTAGATCTACTACAGTCCTGTCCACATCTGTCATGGTCCACATCTGTCCTGGTCCACCATGACCCACCATGACTCAGAGGAACTGGGACAAACATGACTTTACAGCAGATACAAATGAGAAGGGTTTATTCGGGTTTTCTTTTTTAGAATGAGAGTAAATTTAAATAAAATAAATAAAATATATATAATAAAATAAATAAATATTTTATTTTTTTTGATTAGATACAGGATTTTAAAATATTTTTCTTTTTCTAATTCAAAAATATTTTCCATAAATTATGTTTCTACTACAGATTTGAGTTTCAGAATATGATCAAATCAATCAAAATCAAACTTTATTTATAAAGCGCTTTTTATACCGAAAGATATCACAAAGTGCTTTACAGATTACAACATTTGATATTATGTAATATGACCGTTACATGCAGCAGAAGTCTGAAGTTCTGTCTAAAGCAGAAGCTCCACGACTTCCTTCTTCACTTCTCAGTCTGTGACTGAAGAGCAATGAGGCCTCAGCCTTTTTACTGGAAACAAAGAGCTCACTGTATTTAGCGTCATGTTACTGTCACTCATGGTGTCTGACCTAAAGTCTCACTCTGAAGAAAGTCAACTCACATTTACACTGAGAAGGTTGGAAGGGCGCCCCCTTGTGTCACCTTGCATCCAAATGCCCGGAGCATAACAGCGGGTCAAAAAGACCCGCGAAGGCGACACGAGGGTTAAAATCAATCCTGGCCCCCGAGAGAGAATGGGGCGACTCTGGCTATGTTCTTTAGATGTAAAAACCTATCTTTGTGATATTTTTAATGTGTGGAATAAAAGCCAGCTCAGAGTCAAAGATCACACCCAGGTTCTTCACCTGTGAGGAAGGATTAAAGACAGTGACTGTAGTTTGGGTAAAAGTCTCTCTCTCTGGGCCGATGATTAACATTTCAGTTTTGTCCTGGTTAAGCTGGAGAAAGTTTTCTGCCATCCAGGATTTGATTCTAAAATGCAGTTAAAAAGTGCATCTATTGGCCTGGTGTCATCAGGAGACATGGAGATGTATAACTGTGGATCATCAGCATAACTGTGAAAGTCGACCCCGTGTCTCCTGATGACATCACCAAGAGGGAGCATATACAGGTTAAAAAGCACTGGGCCTAAAACTGAACCCTGGGGCACACCACATGTAATTCCATGGACCTTAGAGGAGCAAGTATCCACACTCACCATGAACGTCCTGTCTGTGAGGGAGGAAGTAAACCATTTGTGTCCAGCACCAGAGAGGCCGATGTGTTTTAAACGAGTTAAAAGAATAGTGTGGTCGACTGTATCAAAGGCAGCTCAGATCCAGAAGAACCAACACTGTGACCTTCTGTGAGTCATAATCTAATCTAAAGTAATTTAAAATCTGTAAGAGGGCGGTCTCGGTGCTGTGGTTTACCCTAAAGCCAGACTGGAATTTCTCAAGGACATTATGTGCATTAATAAAATCAATAAGTTGGATAAAGACAAGTTTTTCTAAGATTTTGCTTAAAATGGTAAGTTGGAAACTGGTCTGAAATTGTTCAAATCTTTACAGTCCAAATTGCTCTTCTTCAACAGGGGCCTCACCACCGCCCCTTTAAACGCAGCAGGGAAGACCCCGTCTGAAGAGAGCAATTCATCATGTTTAGAAGCTCGTCTCTAAAAGATCCATAAAATGTTTTTAAAAACGGCGTTGGGACCGGGTCTAAAAGACATGTGGTGGGCCTCACTGAGGAGAAAACTTTATCAAACATCTCTGCTTTAACCAGGACAAAACTGTCCAGTGTTTCCTCTGGAACAAATAGACCCTCAGATGTGTTTAGAGCCGTGTTACTTTGGGAAGATAAAATATTACATCTGATAGTGTCTCTTTCCTCTGAAGTGTCTGCAAACTCCTCACAGAGGGCATCTGTGGGGTTAAAGTTTTGTTTAAATTAGGCTTTAAAACATTTTCTATTGTTGAGAATAAGACTTTTGGGTTATTTTTATGATTGGTGATTATTGCTGGGTTGCAGGTTCTAGAATGTGATGATGTCATCGGGCCCAGCGGGAGGCAGGAGCCAGTTTTTCCTATTAACAGCATTACACTTTCACAAGTCGTAGCTCAAAAGAAAATGTATGAATTAGAAAAACGATCATTAATATCAATCACTGGGTCCATGATCTCTCTGTACAAGACCAAAAATTTCCTCAAAAACAAAATAATTTTTCCTCCATACAATAGCATTGGCCTTTAGAACGCTGTGATGTCACCTGCAACCCAGCAATTGTGGAAAAGAATTTGTTTCTTGCATTTCTTATTGCTGTATTGTAGGCCTTTTGTTGGGCACGGAATATTTGATAATTTATGGTTATTTTGCTTTTCCTCCATCTCCTCTCGGCCTTCCTGCAGTTTCTCTTAAGTTGTTTTAGCTCCTCGTTTCTCCGGGGGAGGGGTTTAGGATGAACCTTTTTAAGTTTGAATGGTGGTCACAGTGAGGTCTCTGAGGGAAGTGTGGGATGGTGGTCACAGTGAGGTCTCTGAGGGAAGTGTGGGATGGTGGTCACAGTGAGGTCTCTGAGGGAAGTGTGGGATGGTGGTCACAGTGAGGTCTCTGAGGGAAGTGTGGGATGGTGGTCACTGTGAGGTCTCTGAGGGAAGTGTGGGATGGTGGTCACAGTGAGGTCTCTGAGGGAAGTGTGGGATGGTGGTCACAGTGAGGTCTCTGAGGGAAGTGTGGAGTGTAAACTGTATCTGCAGCACACAGTGACTTTACCTCATTCATTTGTTAACTCAAAGAAAATGTGTCAGTTCAGCATAAATTCTTTTAGAAGTCGATTTTTAACACAAACCTTTGTCAACGACATTTGTAATAAACAGAGTAAAGTTGATGCTAAAACGCTCTGTGATCAACACCAAGACAGTGTTTCCTTAACTTTGCTAAAGGAGTGAAACAGCGCCCCCAATTTGACGCTGGTGGCCAAGCAGTGTACTGCATCCACAGAGAGCGAGTTGGTCTAAAATCTTTGTTTATATCTTCTTCTTTTTTTCGATTTTAATGTTTTGAAAGTTCAACTCATGATATCAATGCGTTTTGTCGCAAATGTCAGTGTTTCTGCCATGTTTTGCCATAGTTATTTGTTGTTTTTGTCTTTTTCACTTTTGTTTTGTTTTTTGTTTGTTTTGTCGTGTCTTTTCTCGCCTGGTTTTTGTCGCTTTTTGTTTTTTTAGTCTCATCTTCGTCGCTGTTTTAGAGCTTTATATTCGGCCCAGGCGGGGATTAAGAGATGAACCTCCTGTGCCGTAGGGGGCGCTGTCCTCCCCCGCGCACGCTTAACCCTCCGCACTTCCGGCCCCCGGTCCTTCTCTTCCGGTCTTGGATGAACAACATGGCAGCGGAGGGAGACGTGGAGCTACTGGAGCTGGAGCCCGAGGACGGCTGCTCTCTGACCGAGGACAGCTGCTCCATCCCGGGGAGCAAAGCCCAGGACAAGCCGCGGAAGCATGACAGCGGAGCGGCGGACCTGGAGCGGGTCACGGACTACGCGGAGGAGAAGGAGATCAGCGCGGAGGACCTGCACACGGTACCTCCATACACCACCTCCATACACCTCCTTTATCACCTCCATACACCACCTACACCACCTACACACACACTATACACACTATACACGCGGAGGAGAAGGAGATCAGCGCGGAGGACCTGCACACGGTACATCTGCACCTCCTACACCTCCTTTATCACCTCCTACACCACCTACACCTCCTTTATCACCTCCATACACCACCTCCATACACCACCTACACCTCCTACACCACCTACACCTCCTACACCTCCTACACCACCTACACCACCTACACACACACTATACACGCGGAGGAGAAGGAGATCAGCGCGGAGGACCTGCACACGGTACCTCCATACACCTCCTACACCACCTACACCACCTCCTACACCACCTCCATACACACTATACACACTATACACGCGGAGGAGAAGGAGATCAGCGCGGAGGACCTGCACACGGTACATCTGCACCTCCTACAGCACCTCCACACACTCTCTATACACGTGGGACAGGAGGAGACCAGACCTGGGACATTCACCAGACTGATGAGCTCCTCACTGATGTTTCAGCTCTCCACTCACACCGAGCACATGTCCTCCAGTTCAGCTCCTCGTGGTCAGTGTGATGCCTCATTTGAAAGCTAAGACCTGCAGAATGGATCGTAGCTCTTTGGTGGTGTTGCGTCCTCAGGGTTGGACGTCTCCTCCTGGCCACAGTGGCTCAGACTCCAGTGTCTCCTCAGTGTCTCCTCAGTGTCTCCTCAGTGTCTCCTCAGTGTCTCCTCAGTGTCTCCTCAGTGTCTCTTCAGTGTCTCCTCAGTGTCTCCTCAGTGTCTCCTCAGTGTCTCCTCAGTGTCTCCTCAGTGTCTCCTCAGTGTCTCCTCAGTGTCTCCTCAGTGTCTCTTCAGTGTCTCCTCAGTGTCTCTTCAGTGTCTCCTCAGTGTCTCCTCAGCTTCTCCTTCAGTAACTTGAGTAACCCCGTAGAGGTGATCCCGGCCCTGGTTTTTGTCGCTGCCTTCACATATTTTTCCAGAATGATCCACAGATAGTGGCTGTTGTACATGTTTGTTATTGTAGTGAGGAACAGGAAACTTTATATAATAATACTAATGATGATGATGTTGTTTGTGTTCCAGGCCATGTCTGTGATTGGGGACAGACGCTCCAGAGAACAGAAGGCCAAGCAGGAGCGGTGAGTCCCTCTGTCTGACCCTCTGTCTGACCCTCTGTCTGACCCTCTGTCTGACCCTCAGTCTGACCCTCAGTCTGACCCTCAGTCTGACCCTCAGTCTGACCCTCTGTCTGACCCTCAGTCTGACCCTCTGTCTGACCCTCAGTCTGACCCTCAGTCTGACCCTCAGTCTGACCCTCTGTCTGACCCTCTGTCTGACCCATAAACTCAAATGCTTTTGAGGGAATGACCGAAATAAAACGAGCTATTTGAGTTTAAACCATTATAAAATGTATCAGTCACGATATTGCAAACGTTTTGAAGATTGACGTCATGTTTAGCCACATCTCCCGCTGGTTTATTATGTTAGAAAACGTTAACGTTAAAGGTTTTACCTCCGTGTCACTCGGTAAATCATGATGTTTGAGTCTGTGTAGCTCAGTGTGGGTTTGTCCATCCAAGAACCTTCACTGAACATGTTGGTGACGTTTCCCAGTGTTTGATGAAAGGGTCTATGACAGGGGTCGGCAACCTTTAACACCGAAAGAGCCATTTGATCCGGTTTCCACAGAAAATAAAACACTGGGAGCCGCAAATACTTTTTGACATCTAATGCTGGGTTTACACAAGTCACGAATGCCACGAATCCACATTCGTGGCCGTGGATCACGAATGATACGGGGTAGAGGTTTCACGCGCCCACGAACTGTTGCGACCTGTTACTGCGTGTTACGATTAATTGCACGAATTATTACGCACGGTCACGAATATGCGTTCCGGGCTGCTCCCGCGCTGTTGCGGGTTATTGGGAATTGTCGCGTTCTGTCAAAAATCTGTCAAGAATTGGGCGAATGTGGACAAGATCGCCTGCCGCGCACACCGGAGGAGGCGGAGCAGGGACGTCTCGCTCCGCCGTGCTCTCCCTGACTCGGGCTCTCGCCAAATCGGGTTAAACAAAAAGCAAATAGACCAGCTCATCGTCGGGGCTGTCCATATACTGAAGAATAGCAATAGTTTTTCAGTCTATGGGACAGTCACACCAGTTCAACCTCCTGTCAACGTGTAACACGGGCAAACGCATCAACAAACGCACGCGCTTCATGTCAGATAAGTCCGTGCAACAGCCCCACAATTTGGGCTGACTTTACTTCACAGAAAAGCATAAAAACACTGCACTCTCTGTGCACTCGATCTCCTGAGGATCCGTCGTAGTTCTTGCTGCTCTTTAACCTCTTTATCCATGATTCTCACTCGTCTGGTCAGTCTCAGCTCCAGTTGGAAAAACTTTATAATCCACAAAACAGGCCTGTCTTCACCTGCCCCGCGCCCATCGCCGCTTGTTTTATGTGTCTAAGGTTGTAAATAAGCCTTAACTTATCTGTGGCGTAGCTGCTGTGGCCATGCGCTGTTGTTTTGGTGCGAGGCAGCGCGGGAGATGCATTCAGGGACCGCGGGAAAGGCGCTTCTTACTGTCCCTTTTTTCCCACAAACGCGGGGAAAATCGAGACAAATATAATATAATATAACGGGACAAATAACAGTGGGTTCTCCAGCGGGGGGGCAATAGGGGTGGCAGGGACTGGCTCCCAAACATCAGGAGGAACGACCGCAGGAGGAGGAAAAGGCGGCGTTTTAGCAGGTATACCGGCTTTCACGAGTATGACGTTTATTTTGAGCGATGAAAAACAATAAAATATATTTATTCTAATATGTCAAGATCACAATAATCTTCCAATTTAGAACTAAAATATTAAAGAACTAACACAAATAAAATACACTTCAATTAAATACTTTTTTAGTAATTTATTTTCCCAAGCCACTCAGAGCCGCAGTATAAGGATGAAAGAGCCGCATGCGGCTCCGGAGCCGCGGGTTGCCGACCCCTGGTCTATGATGTACAAGCCTGGTCTCCCTCCGTCCACGAGCCTGAACCGCTGTTTTCTTCATCACTCGCCTCTTTCACGCAGGCAGCTCCAGCTCTTCTGTTTCCTCTTCGTCCTCGTGTTTCTCCCCAGGACTTCTGTACATGTGCGTGTCCTTGTCCTTCAGTGAAGTATTTTACTGCTGCGAGCGGTGCCGCAAAACTATCCGTGTTGTCTCCGTTTTCCGCACCGGTGTCAGGACGTAAACATTGGATTCTGGCTTCCCGCTTCCGCTAAAATAACCCCGCCCACTAAAAATCCAGCCAATCACAGCCAGAGTTCTCGCAGCCCTGCCGAACAAAGTTCTGCTGAGCTGATGCGTCAGCCAGACCCGCCGAACAGGAGCTGCGAGAACAACATGACGCCATTTTGTTATCGCAGCTCTGGGTGCGAGAACAAAGTTCTCGTGTCTTGTGGAGGATGCGTTTCTCTGCTGACGTTTCTCTGATGTTTCTCTGCTGACGCTCAGTTTGTTTGTGTTTCAGGGAAAAGGAATTGGCCAAAGTCACCATTAAGAAGGAGGACGTGGAGCTCATTGTGAGTATTTCTTTACGTGTTTTAAAGTCGACCTCACACGGGTCATGTATGTCAGCGTTGCCGTAGCGATGACCTGTTTGTTTCTTCCAGAGAAAACCTGCAGAAAATGATCATTTTCCAAACCTTCACTTTGTTAGATCCTCAGACCCTGAAACCGGAGCCTGAGCGCCCCCTGGCTTTGGGCTGAGAATCATTTATTTATTCATTGATCTTAAACTTTGATCAGGACTGTTATTGTTTCAGATGCATGTTCTCGTGTTTCCCTCATGTTCCTGACGTGTTTCTGACGTGTTTCGTGTTTCAGATGCAGGAGCTGGAGATCTCGCGGCTCATGTTTCCCTCATGTTCCTGACATGTTCCTGACGTGTTTCCCTCATGTTCCTGACATGTTCCTGACGTGTTTCTCTCATGTTTCTGACGTGTTTCCCTCATGTTTCTCTCATGTTTCAGATGCAGGAGCTGGAGATCTCGCGGCTCGTGGCCGAGCGCTCGCTCCGGGAGCACCTGGGGAACGTGGTGGAGGCTCTGGTCGCTCTCACAAACTGAAACTATTTAAATGTTTTCTAATAAAATCTATAAAGTCTGATCCTTCAGTCGCTGCTTATTTATAATGATGATAATTATTATTATTATTGTTATTATTATGATAATTATTATTATCAGATGTGACGGAGGAGCAGAGACAGACCTGCTCAGATGAAACTTTAAAATCCCTGAGACCCAAAGGAAACTCGTATCTTTAAACCTGCCTGGATGAAACCCGGGCCAAACAAAGTCACACTTTTGGTTTGAGGCACGAGTTTAAAGAATAAAGATCGAGGGAGTTTTTATGTGACAGAGAGAGTGGAGTTTGGCCACTGGTCCACTAGAGGGAGACATGTCTGCGTTTATGAAGGTTTACTGAGAACATTAGAGCTGGATTTACGGAGCACAGTTCAAACACACTTCCATGTGCCTCAGCTGCAAACGGATCAAATCAAAACCTCAGCATGAACCTTCATCACTTTAATCACAGGTAAAACACCTTCAGTGTCATTCACGAGTAGAAGAACGGTTTTCAGCCTGGATTTGAACATCGTCAGAGCTGAGGCCTGTGTCATCCACACGAAGACTCACACGTGTTTAGTCCTGACTCTGGAGCCACAGGAGCCCCTCCCTGAGAGGGTTCACACGGCTCTAACATGTCACAGATGGACTTTTCTCTGAGCGACTGAAGCCAGTGCAGAGACCCGAGCACTGGACTAATGTGGTGGTGGTGTGTCTGCAGCCGTGACGTCTCTAACACATGGATACGTCTCTGAGTCTGGTTTTGACTCTGTTCCTCTGATGGTAAAAAGCTGCTGTTCTTGCTCTGATGTGGTTGTTTCAGTTCAGGTCTGAGTCCAGGATCATCCCAGACTCAAGGCGACTGATCACACTGTGTCTTTGTGTCTGTGGCCAAAAACAATCGTTCTAAATCTGAGTCTACTCGTCTCTCCACACTCATCCTCCTCATACTCGTCCTCCTCACACTCATCCTCCTCATACTCGTCCTCCTCACACTCGTCCTCCTCACACTTGTCCTCCTCACACTCGCTCCCCCCACACTGGTCGTTTCCTGTGGTAAAGGATAAATGACGTGTGTTTAATTGGCTTAACAATTTCCTGGACGACCTTTTTTATAGAGACTCGTCTCGAGCATCACAGTCTGTGGATCGTTTGTTGTTCTTCTTCGTCAGCTGGTTTGAGGAAGAGGAGTTCACACAGCAGGTGGTTCTCGGGAAACACCAGCAGCCGCAGTTTTACCAGTTCTGGCCCAATATTTACAAAGCAGTTTTTTTCATCGTTCATCTGAACAACTTTATGGTCATTCTGCAGATCAGACTCTTCAGAGACGCCCGTGTGGTTTCAGTTGGAAACAGACCATTGAGTACTCGCCACATTCCCCTGACATGGTTTGTATTTCTTTATTTGATAGTATGATAATAGGATTGTTGTTCATTTTTTTTTATACATTTCGAACGTTGCTTCAGACTGTGGTGTTCTATTCTTAATGAAGTTTGTATATAACATATGTTTCTTCTTGCAGATGTTCAGCCGTCCCTGGTCATCCAGGTGAGCCTCTGCTTTGTCCGGTAATGATTGGACAAGAGTTAACGAGGTGCCTGTTCACGTCATTATCGTAAAGAATTATGTCCCAGTTATATTGTTTGTTTGAAAGAAGCTATAGTTTCATTTGTCGTTAAAATGTCACAGATTCCTGGTATAGAACAGTATATAACACTGGCAGGTGGTCACTAATGTGGTTACACAGTATTCCACTAGAAGTACTTCTATCAATGAGGCTGGTGAATATATTGTCTGTTAGTGAAGTCCTGCTGGTGTTACTCTGGAGCTTTAGTTATGTTAGGAAACAGCGTCAGATGCACATCGTATTCACACATCGTTCAGTCGGCTTATGACAGATTACAAGATCCTTATGAGAATAATTAGTGATTTTTCCTAAAAAGACTCTATGAATGCATCGATATTGGAGCCGGGAGCTCTGTAAACACAACTTACAATTATGTTCTTATGTTTTTCCATTTCAATTTCAACTGTGACACTTTCCATGATGTTGTTTATTGATATAGAAATACTGTCAACACGCCTAAGATGGTCATGCACATACAACTGCACCTCCTTTTTTATTACTCCTATTCACATGGTACATGTTATAATGTGTCTGTTAACCAGGTTTCTGAAATGGCATTTATGTCCTTAGGCTCGTGCTGTTCAAATGAATTCAGGACAGAATTGTGTTCCTTTCTTGTTCTTTGAATATATTAGTTATACAGTGATCCTGGTAATATTCACAGTTGTCTGCGTCGTTAAAAAGATTATTGTCTGGATCAATATCGCTGAGAGCGTTGTGGGAAACTTGAGCATCACTGTCAGATGAAGATGAGTGAAGACAGTTCAGATCTTTATGATTTCCTTTATTTCTTTATTTTCCTTGAGTGTTTTGTACATTGCATTTCTACTTACACTTGTCCAACTCGCTTCCTTATTTGATCAACAGCACTTTAGCTCCTTCGGGCAGACCGTTGAGCTGGATGAAGTTAAATGTCCAAGTGTTTCTTCAACAGCCTGGCTTCCCTGGCTACGTCTGCATTCCTTTGTCAGATGATGGTTCATGCACACGTTCATCCCTCTTCAGTTTCTGCCTTGCTTTAGTAGAGCAGTTTTATGTTTTCTACTTACAAATCTCGCAGTCCCTGATGTCTTGCTTCGGGTGTTTTTCCGTGGAAGAGGGTGGTAAAGCCTCAGTGTCTCTGCTGTCCACTGTGAGCCCTCTGCTGGGGGGCGGGGTCAGCTCCCCCCTCGGCGCAGCGGCACGAGCACGTCCGGGGCTTGATGATCCAAGGGCCAGTGATCACCACATGGTTCATTCTGGAGTCCTGCTCCAGGGCGGCGATGCGGGTTTCGAGTGCGTCGATTCGCTTTTCTTTTTCTTCATTTTTCAGTTTCAACTCCTTCACCGGATTCATCAAGTCCATGGTCGTCTTGATGCTTTGACAGGTTTCGCGTCTCCTCAGACATCGAGTTCAGGGCTTTCCTCATTTCCCCAAACTCAATATCGGAGGCATGGTGATGTTCCAACCAGCAAACAAGCCGGTCCTGCAGCGCCGCTCAGCTGTGAGCCAGGTAACCCGGTGCGACCGGTCAGTGTGCTCACGTCCGACAGGTTCGAGGTCTCTAAAAGACCAGGCAATAGTTGGAATTAGGTCATCTTGATGATATTCCTCCTTTATTGGAGCAGGAACTGGAGAAACGCAACAGCGGTGTAACCCCGGAACCGGACAACCAACTGACCTGACGATTACCCCACTTTAATGTGACTTCAGTCCGTCCTTCACACCTGGATGACAGTGGGTCCAGAACAGAACAGAATATTTCAGCCTCTGCACTAAACGGCTCTGCACGTAGGGCCTCATTGATCATGTGAACAGAGCGCGGCACCAAAGAACCACAAACACATAAACTCCACTTATTCGACTCAACACTTACTTTATAAAGTGCACAAACACCATCGAGGTGGGCTATTGTTTATTGTTTAGCTTCCATATATTATCCGTAAAGTGTGGTTGATTAGTTACTAACAAAGATAAGCTTATTAAACAGTGGTCAGTGAGCGGAGATATAACAATCTCACATTTCTGAACATTATTCCTTACTGAATGTGAGATTAGCCAGTAATCTAAGCTTGAACGTTGGTTCCCAGTAGAAGCACTAATCCATGTATATTCTAACTTTGTCGGGTTATTCAGTCTCCAGTAGTCAAAAGTGTTGGTTTCAATACAGAACTTGCGTAGTACTTTGTTATTTTCAGGTTGCTGGCCTCTAGGAGGAAGCCTATTAAAATCACCTCCCACAACAATTTTCTCAGTCATGTGAGCAGCTTCCACTCTGTCACCCAGTCTCTCTAACATGCTTTTGTTCTTCACTTTGTTATTATAACCGTAAATACATTTTTGGTCACATATTTCAATAGCTGCAATCAGCCAGTGTCCATCTGTATCTCCTACGTGACTAATGACTTTACCTGCAAACCTGTTAAAAAGTATCATAACACCTGCCGAATGAGAATATAAAACATCTCTGATCTGCTGTACCAGAATGTGTTTCCTGTAAAACAATTACATTTGCCTTAAGATCTTTACAAAATAAAAAAAGGGCCTTGCGCTTTGTAAGTGTGACCTGAGGTACTTTAAAAAAATATTTAACCAAAGGACACGCAGACAGTGCTTTTAAAATATGTCATAAAAGTTTATTTAAAAGGACCAGGAGTTTGATATTAAAAAGTATTTATTACTATGAGTAAAATGTATATTAAAAATGGCCAATGTTAAAAGTGCAAATCACAAGTAAAACCCTGCAGCCCCTGGGCCAGAACCGAAGGGAATCTGGAACACAAAATAAACGTTAGAAAATAACCAAACATGAACGGCTTGACAAACACACACTAAATAACGAAAATCCCAGGTGCAAAACAGAGAAAACGGGCCGAATCCCCCCCCCAAGCACATCCAAGGGAAGTGAAATCTAAATACTAACAGACCCAGGGACGGCTGTACAAAACTGGTGCAGAGCGAAGGGGTTAAAAAGCTACAAAAACAAACTCAAATGCAACCAAAATAAACCCTAAAATGAACTCTAGACAAAACAGTAGCTAAAACCTGCAGTTAAAATGGAAACAAACGAAACCGAAATATAATGAATGTAAACAAAATATTAAACGTCTCAGATCAGAAGACATTTTCAATGGAATCAATGCTCAGTCCTTACACCATTAACTGGTAATCAAGCACATAAGCTTTTTTCAGGACAAGCATTTCAACAATGGGACCATAAAGGAGTGCACACAATTATAGACCTTTTCATTGACAAATCATTTCCAACATTTGAGAAATTAAAACATACATTTAATATTGATAATAAAGACTTTTTGAAATACTTACAAGTACGCAATTTTACTAAGGCAGCATTTCCCTCTTTTCCCAATCAACCTGAAGTATGTTCTATGTGCAATGTGTTATTGAACAACCCACTCAAAAAAGGATCTATTTCTAGAATATATAACAACCTCTCACAGATAGACTGGACAACTACACTTGACCATATAAAAGATGCTTGGAGTAAAGACTTAGGAATGAACATCACAGACGACCAGTGACCCACACTCTGCTTTTTAATGCACCTCACACAGAATAGGGCTCTCACTGTCACATAGTCTGCTGTAGATGGTGACAATGAAGTGACTGATTATGAATTAATAGCAACAATAATAATAAAATAATAGTATAATAAATTAACCAATAATGATATAATAGCATAAAATATAAAATAAATTACATTTATTAATCAATCATATAATGTGGTCGTAATTAATATAATCAATAATATTGTGTGCATTAAAAGTACTTAACTAAAAACAAAAAACAACAAGGAACAAATGTTCAACTTAAGATTGGTGACTCGTTGTTTTTGGCAGTGATGGGTATTTGTAATTATTGAGTTTTCTTTCCCCGTCTTGGAACCAGCAGAATGTTGTAACATAAATATTGATAATTGTAAAGTCACTGGAATATGATAAAATAACTATATGTCATATCTTCTTTGTGCAGAGTTAATGAATGTATCTATTTCTTAAGTACGAAAGGGGGGGAGGCTCTAACAAGCTGAAGCTTCTGCCTCCTCCTTTTGAGCATCATATCCACTTTATTTATTTATCTATTTGGCTATTCACCTATGCATGTATCTTTCTTTTGCTGGATTACTGAGCTGAACTCTGTTCCTATGAAGAACTTTGTGGAGCTCAGATGCTCAAATAAAAAAGATGAATTGAATTGGATTGAAGCTCAAGAGCGAGTCCACTCCTCTTCAGTTTGTATCAGACACGGCCTGCTGCAGTTTAAAATCCTACATCCATTGCACCTTTCCAAACGAAGACTGTCCAGGATGTTTCCGGGAGTGGACGCCTCCTGTGAACGTTGTGGCAATGCCCCCGCTTCATTGTCACATACATTTTGGAACTGTCCCCATATTACCCTCTATTGGACTAAAATAATTGAGACTTTGTCAGTCATTTTCAATGTTCGACTCCCAGCAGATCCAGTAATGTCACTATTTGGTGTTGTACCTACTGACATACATTTGAACAGTTCACAAATCAATGTATTGTGTTTCGTGATGTTACGAGCCAGACGTCTAATTCTGCTCAACTGGAAAAGTAAAATTCCTCCTACTCATCAAAACCTTCTTGAAGACATAATGCAATTTTTACAATTAGAAAAAATTAAATATTCTTTGAGGAAGAAAGAACAAACATTTTACTCAATTTGGCAACCTTTTATTAACTACTATAATAAATACATTTGGACAGACCTCCTAATACCCAATTCGATTTAATAATGTTTTTTTTTTACTTGACACTTCAAATATGTGCAGGTTTTTTTTGTTTGTTTTTTGTTTGTTTTGCTTTTCACATTTTATTTCTGTTTGCATTCACACATATACAAATTATGTACATGTGATTGTATAAAACTGTTGGAAAATGATGATAAAAATAACTGGGAAAAAAAAAAAAAAAGTGTCCAATGAAAACGCTCTTGAATTGACAAAAGCAGTAATGAGGGCTCAACCAAACCGTCAAACGTTTCAGTCAAAAAAGTGGCTTTTTAATCATGTCAGTGAGTCGTATATCCCGATCTATTCAACAGCCCATAAGAACAGAAGAACCACCTGGATTGTGAAAAGTCCCATATCTGCATCCAGGATAAACCTTTTCCCCTCGATGATGGCGTATCCTTCCTTCAAAAAGGCCTTCTTTCCACGGCGCCTCGCTTCATCCACCCGAGGCCACAGCTTCCCCCTCGCCTCCCGATCTTCTTTGGAGAAGTCCTGTTTAAAGACAATCTTCTTCTCTTTGCACACTCTGGCTTCATCCACATCTTCCACACGTCGTCCTTCACCGTCCGCGAAACAAACTGCATAATGACGGGTCTTGGCATGAACGGTGTCCACATTCCGGCGGAGCTCGTCCACGGACACGGGGGTCGCTCTCGTCAGGACACCTATGACTTCATCTCTGGTCTGCTCGTCTTCTTTCTCAGGAGGCCCTAACAGCCTGAGGTTCCATCTCCTCTTGTATCTCGCTGCCTCCAAAACCTTCAGGGATTTGTTTTCCGCCGCCAGGAAATCAGCTTGTCTCTGTAGCTTCTCGATGTTTTCTGTATCTTCATCCGTGGCTCGCTTAATGTCGTCGGTGCGTTTTCGATGTTCTGTACTTTGTTTTCCAGGGCGTCAAACTTTATCAGAGCTTCTTTAACATTTTTCATCCAGACTTCAATGTTCTCCAGCTTCACATCTAAACCGTCAAATATTTTCATCACAGACTCAATAGCTAGTGTCTCCTCCTCCCTTACCCTCGCGCCTCTTCCTCAGCTTTTTAGGGCAGTTCACAGGAGTTTGTTCCTCCTCCAGATTAACCCCTTAACGCCTGAATGTATTTCCAATTTTATAAAACAATATATTATCAGTGTTTTTGCTTTCAAGCTGATGCTAAATTAAGTGGAGATTGTTAATCTTTATGTGGCACATACAGATATAGTGTTAGGTATGTTGCAAATCGGCAACAACAGGCATAAATGTAATCTTTGGTATGTTGTAATTTGACAACAGACAAAAGTTGTAAATGTATTAAAGTGACAAATGTGTTAGTTCTGAATGATTCCAAATGTAAATGCACTGTCAGATACACTGAGCACTTGTGTATCAGGTGAGGATATTAGAACAGTAAACAGAGCTAACGCTTTTCACTAAATTCTTGCAAAGTGTTGATTTTGAGCAGCTGATGCCGTCCTGCAGCAGCAGCACTGGTAACAGGAAGGGCATCAGGATGTTCAGTAACATCTTCATCACTGCTGTTCCTGTCATCAGTGCCTTCCCTGCTGCTGCTGCTTCATCACCTGATGTAGGAGGAGGAAAAAAGCACTTTATAAATGTGCAGACAATTTATCTACGACATATCTACAGTTTGTGTGACTAAGTATCATATTTTGCTCCTTTCCTGAGGTTTTATAATACAAACATCAGATACCTCTATGTACCATGACTTATTTGCACATTATATTATAATTGCACATTATTTTCGGACGTGGAACTCTTGTTTGTGGTCCAGTAGGTCCACCTTGTGGTCGCTTTGCAAACAACACCAACGGTTTCATTTTGTTCTGTGTAAAAAAAGGGAAAACTTTTTTTTTATATCCTTGTATGTTATTGTTACAATGATTATAGAATTTCACTAATGGCATGTTCTAAAAAACGCTGTAATAAATCTAAATACTACTAAAGTGTGGTCACTGTGGCCACCAGATGGAGCTACTGCAGTTTTCCTTTATGGCCTGATGTTGCCGATTTACAACGTACCTAAATCTTCAAATAACAAACAAAAATCCATCACACGAAGTTCATTCCAATCAATAATCTAAAGAAACTCAGCTTACATTTGAAGATTTCATCAAAGTTGCTGCCTTGATTTGCAGAAATGCTATTTCCGCTAAACAGCTGCCATGACCCGGCTGTGCTTCCTCTCTGACCTTCCTACGAGAAACGAGTGCTTTTAAACGTTCCTCGGTACGGCCTGGATCTGCAAACCGGCATCAAGGGAAAACACGCCTTATTTTAGCCACAGTCTGGCAAGAAGAGGAATGTCGCCGATTCGCACCAATAGGCGTTAAGGGGTAACAAAAGATTGCTCCATTTCTTGATTTTCATTTTCACTCGTATCACTCAGCGCCTGTGCCGTAATCCTGGTCGACGGTGTTCGCTTCACCAAGTGTATCCACCGTTCCCGTAGTTGGTCATTTCGGTGTAATAATGTCTCCAAAAGCCAATCTGTCAAAAACAATTAAAGTTCACTTCTGTCACGATGTGGTTTGGTTGATTTTCCTTAAGGTAAAGTTTGGACTCCCTCCGCCATCTTGATTTCAGCACACCAGCCTTTTCTACACACAGGAAACCAGGAAGAGATGAAGGAGGAGATGGTGAGAGACTGCTGTGGAGCGGAGGGAGCTGCTCAGGAGGCGGAGCACAGTGCAGGACACCCCGCTCTGAAACAGGGACAAACCCGGGAGGAGGAGTTTCACCTGAACACGATGTCGGTGTTTGTTTGTTCAATGACGAATAAAGCTCTGACTTAACTCTGGGCGTGACCGAAGCCACAGCTCATCCTCTTCATCCTCTTCATCCTCTTCATCCTCCTCTTCCTCTGACTCTGACTCAGACTCACAGGAGGAGCTCAGTTTGTGGTGATGACAAACAGAGGTGAGTGTCAGACATGACGGGGCAAACACTGATGATATTTACAGAAACCTTCATCACTATGAGCAGATCGTCCTCGCCGTAGTTCAGCTGAAGAAACCACGATGATGATGATGATGATGATGATGATGATGGTGATGATGATGATGATGATGATGATGATGATGATGATGATGATGATGATGATGATGATGATGATGATGATGATGATGATGATGATGATGGTGTTATTGTCTCCAGTCCATGAGCTCGTGTTGTCGTGATCATTTTAACATCTGTTGAAGCGCAGAAAGAGTTTCCGATACGGGTGAGTCCAGTATGTTTTGTTGATCTTCTGTGAGATGGTTTGTGTATGGTTTTATGTTTCGTGAGGTTCTGTTTAAAGGTTCTGTTTAAAGGTGCAGTTTATTTGTTGTGGGCTTCCCTGCTTTTCATGGTTTTGTTTGATTTGTAAGACATTTTCCAGACTTATTGCAGTGAAAGTCTTTGTCTTTGATTTATTATTTTATGTGTTTGAAAGTTGTATTGTCTTAATTGATTCGATAGATGTTCAGAAGAATGAGTTGATGTTTTTGTTCTTTTTTCTCACTATTTGTGGAGTAGGAAATTATAATTCCTCATTAATGACGGAGGCGCCTCTGGGGAAGGATTAGTTTGTCTGAATCTGTCCCTGTGTTCGGTCTGAGGGACTGAGGCACCGTCACTTATGTGTGAAAATGAAAGAGAGCGTCTGAGTCATTCACAGTTGGGTTTTTGGACCAAACAGGTTCCAAGAACGCCCTGGTTTTTATGAGCTACAGCCCCACATCAACCTGTTCAAATATAAATACAAACAAAAGACTTTTGAAAAGTACAGAAAAGAAGAAATGAGTTGCCACGTAATCAAATTTACCATCCATCCTTTTTCCTCCGCTTTATCCGGGGCCGGGTCGCGGGGGCAGCAGTCTGATCCACACACACCTCCTCCAGCTGTTCTGACCCCGAGGCCACACCTCCTCCAGCTGTTCTGACCCCGAGGCCACACCTCCTCCAGCTGTTCTGACCCCGAGGCCACACCTCCTCCAGCTGTTCTGACCCCGAGGCCACACCTCCTCCAGCTGTTCTGACCCCGAGGCCACACCTCCTCCAGCTGTTCTGACCCCGAGGCCACACCTCCTCCAGCTGTTCTGACCCCGAGGCCACACCTCCTCCAGCTGTTCTGACCCCGAGGCCACACCTCCTCCAGCTGTTCTGACCCCGAGACGACACCAGGCCAGCTCGGAGACATAGTCCCACCAGCGTGTCCTGGGTCCACGAGGCCTTGTCCCACTAGGACATGCCTGGAACACCTCCCGCGGGAGGCGACCAGGAGGTATCCGGAACAGATGCCCGAGCCACCTCAGCTGCTCCTTTCCACGTGAAGGAGCAGTGACTCTACTCCGAGCTCCTCCCGGGTAACTGAGCTCCTCACCCCCAGACACCCTGCGAAGGAAACTCATGTCGGCCGCTTGTATTCGCGATCTCGTCCTTTCGGTCATGACCCAAATCACATGACCATAGGTGAGGATCACATGACCATAGGTGAGGATCACATGACCATAGGTGAGGATCACATGACCATAGGTGAGGATCACATGACCACAGGTGAGGATCACATGACCATAGGTGAGGATCACATGACCATAGGTGAGGGTCACATGACCATAGGTGAGGATCACATGACCATAGAGGATCACATGACCATAGAGGATCACATGACCATAGGTGAGGATCACATGACCATAGGTGAGGGTCACATGACCATAGGTGAGGATCACATGACCATAGGTGAGGATCACATGACCATAGGTGAGGATCACATGACCATAGGTGAGGGTCACATGACCATAGGTGAGGATCACATGACCATAGGTGAGGGTCACATGACCATAGGTGAGGATCACATGACCATAGGTGAGGATCACATGACCACAGGTGAGGATCACATGACCATAGGTGAGGATCACATGACCATAGGTGAGGATCACATGACCATAGGTGAGGATCACATGACCATAGGTGAGGATCACATGACCATAGGTGAGGGTCACATGACCATAGGTGAGGATCACATGACCATAGGTGAGGGTCACATGACCATAGGTGAGGATCACATGACCATAGGTGAGGATCACATGACCATAGGTGAGGATCACATGACCATAGGTGAGGATCACATGACCATAGGTGAGGATCACATGACCATAGGTGAGGGCGGGGCCGACAGACCGATACAGCGACCGCATCACTGCTGACGCCGCACCGATCCGTCTGTCCATCTCACGCTCCATCCGTCCCTCACTGAGAACAAGACCCCGAGATACTTGAACTCCTCCACTTGAGGTAAGGACTCCCCACCGACCTGAAGAGGGGAAGGAGAACCATGGCCTCAGATGTGGAGGTGCTGATCCTCATCCCGGCCGCTACACACTCGGCTGCAAACCAGGGCAGCTGAAGGTCCTGGTTCGTTGAAGCCATCAGAACAACATCGTCCGCAAACAGCAGAGATGAGACTCTGAGGCTCCCAGACCGGACACCCTCCGGCCCCTCCGGCCCCTCCGGCCCCTCCGGCCCCTCCGGCCCCTCCGGCCCCTCCGGCCCCTCCGGCCCCTCCGGCCTCTGGCTGCGCCGAGAAACTCTGTCCATAAAAGTAATGAACAGAACCGGTGACAAAGGGCAGCCCTGAGGAGACCAACACGCACCGGGAACAGGTCTGACTTACTGCCGGCAATGAACCACGAGGGCCCCGGACCCCATACTCCCGGAGCACCCCCCACAGGGCACCACGAGGCCCCGGACCCCATACTCCCGGAGCACCCCCCACAGGGCACCACGAGGCCCCGGACCCCATACTCCCGGAGCACCCCCCACAGGGCACCACGAGGGCCCCGGACCCCATACTCCCGGAGCACCCCCCACAGGGCACCACGAGGGCCCCGGACCCCATACTCCCGGAGCACCCCCCACAGGGCACCACGAGGCCCCGGACCCCATACTCCCGGAGCACCTCCCACAGGGCACCACGAGGGCCCTGGACCCCATACTCCCGGAGCACCTCCCACAGGGCACCACGAGGGCCCGGACCCCATACTCCCGGAGCACCTCCCACAGGGCACCACGAGGCCCCGGACCCCATACTCCCGGAGCACCCCCCACAGGGCACCACGAGGGCCCGGACCCCATACTCCCGGAGCACCCCCCACAGGGCACCACGAGGGCCCGGACCCCATACTCCCGGAGCACCCCCCACAGGGCACCACGAGGGCCCTGGACCCCATACTCCCGGAGCACCTCCCACAGGGCACCACGAGGGCCCGGACCCCATACTCCCGGAGCACCCCCCACAGGGCACCACGAGGGCCCTGGACCCCATACTCCCGGAGCACCTCCCACAGGGCACCACGAGGGCCCCGGACCCCATACTCCCGGAGCACCCCCCACAGGGCACCACGAGGGCCCCGGACCCCATACTCCCGGAGCACCTCATATATATATACATATACGCCACAAACTCAGAGAGCACACGCCAGCAGAACAGCTGTTTACTGCTCCTGTTCTGTAGAGTGTTTACAACTGTAGGGAGCAAATCACTGCACATGTGACCATCTATATATATATATATATATATATATAGATATATATAGATAGATAGATAGATAGATAGATAGATAGATAGATAGATAGATAGATAGATAGATAGATAGATAGATAGATAGATAGATAGATAGATAGATATATAAGTAACATATAAAGTGTAATCTGCACATTCTTCATTATTCACTGAGTCAGTGTTTCTCTTATTCAGTGTCTCCTGTTTGTGGTAAACAGAGCATCAGTGCCGCGCGTGGACAGCAGGGGGCGCACTCCCCCCTCCCTCTCTCTCTCCTCTCTCTCCGTTAAAGCCGCTCTGTCCCGGCGGAGCTGCGCACGAGCACACCGGACTAACGCCGCTGCGCTTCGGCCTCAGACCCGCGCTCTGCCGCCTCCTCTTCCTCCTCTTCCTCATGGAGACCAGCGATTCACCGACGGAGGCGCGCGGAGCCGGGGGCGCCGCCGCGAGGAGCGTCCGCGCGGAGGTGAGTGCGCGGGGAGGATGATGGAGGGAGGATGAGGATGGAGCGGGTGGATGTGGCTGACGCGCGGCGGCTCGAGCTCAGACCGAGCGGACCGAGCGGACTGCGGGCCTCGCGCCGGGGGAGACAGGGGGAGACAGGGGGGAGACAGGGGGAGACAGGGGGGAGTCCGAGCCTAAACCAGGGCCAGAGCCGAGCGGGCCTGGAGGGGGGGCACAGAGGACAGACTCCCCCCGCGCTGCGTCAGGCAGGGGCACGAGGCGCTCCGCTGGGTCACGTACAGGAGCGTCACTGCGGATTCACCCGAAAACTGGCGCGAGGGCGAGGATGAGGAGGATGAGGAGGATGAGGAGGATGAGGAGGATGAGGAGGATGAGGAGGATGAGGAGGATGAAGGTGTTTGGAGGAGCTTCAGTTTGGGATGTTCAAGGGTCATTCTGTCCTCCCACGTGACCCTCTCACACATGTAGGAGCTCCTACATGTGTAGCGGACACATGTGCAGTGATTTGCTCCCTACAGTTGTAAACACTCTACAGAACAGGAGCAGTAAACAGTTGTTCTGCTGGCGTGTGCTCTCTGAGTTTGTGGCGTGTTGAAAGCTCAGTCATGGAAACATGTATGACTAATGTTTGTGTCGTGTCTAATAACATGTCCAAGAACAATCATCACATGTTCATGAGCTGAGATCATGGGCTCTACAACAGAATCATCTTGTAGAGTTTGTTGATCTGATGAAGGCTCTCTGAGTTGTGGTCCTGCTCTGCGTGTCCCTCTGGTCCCTCTGGTCTGTAGGATTTGACCACGTGGTCAGTCCTGAGGTCCAGCTGTTTATATAAACATCAGAAATGCACTGGAGCCATTGTTAGAATAAAGGTTTATGAGGACGTGTTATTTTCACGTGTGTAGAGACACATATGTCACACATGTTTCATTAAACTACAGAGTGTTGATGCGTTTTGTTGTTTGTTCGTCCTCATAGTTTATTGTTTATTGAAACAGGACAATGTACAAAACCATCAGTCATTTGGACACTTTAAATGTGACTCTGAGACTCAATAAACCAGTTTAGGATCAGTCTCCATCACGTCACAGTGTTTAAAGAGTTTAACACTGAGGCGGAGCCGCTGAGAATCATGCTAACTATGCTAACTATGCTAACTATGCTAACTATGGTCACTATGGTCACTATGCTAACTATGGTCACTATGGTCACTATGCTAACTATGGTCACTATGCTAACTATGGTCACTATGCTAACTATGCTAACTATGCTAACTATGCTAACTATGGTCACTATGGTCACTATGCTAACTATGGTCACTATGGTCACTATGCTAACTATGGTCACTATGCTAACTATGCTAACTATGGTCACTATGGTCACTATGCTAACTATGGTCACTATGGTCACTATGCTAACTATGGTCACTATGCTAACTATGCTAACTATGGTCACTATGGTCACTATGCTAACTATGCTAACTATGGTCACTATGGTCACTATGCTAACTATGGTCACTATGCTAACTATGGTCACTATGCTAACTATGGTCACTATGGTCACTATGCTAACTATGGTCACTATGGTCACTATGCTAACTATGGTCACTATGCTAACTATGCTAACTATGGTCACTATGCTAACTATGCTAACTATGGTCACTATGGTCACTATGCTAACTATGGTCACTATGCTACTATGGTAACTGTGGTAACTGTGGTATGTCTTTTGGTATAGATACAGACGGCATCTCTGGAATGGCCCATATATGGTCATTTTTGAAAACAGTTAAGGGGGAAACAATTTTGAAAAAATGTATATTTTCTCTAATTTTTCAAAAACTACTTTAACAAACGCTGAATTATGAATAAAGTTTCTACTAAATAATGATACAAAGACATGGGGAGGAGCAAAGTGGTTCAACAGCCCATAAATACATGAATAACGGAGAATGCTAACCTGATGCTACATGTTAGCATCGGGCTAATGCTAACGGTTAGCTAGCGCTTGCTACAACTGCCGTTTTTTCACTTCTACTGAACAATCTGCTGAGAGAAAATATCCATATGGACCCGATTTACACCTGACTTTATTTATGTGATAAATAAGTTCATATTCCATCAGAAAATGGTAAAAAGAGGAAAATTGTGTTTCTCTAAAGATTCTATTTTCCCCCTCGGCGAAGCCACGCCCCCTTCTATGACGAGATGCGTCTGTATCTATGGTTTAATGTCTCAGTCATGACCTGAAGAATCCGCATGAAACAAAAACTGTATCACAGTTGATCCTCTCCTCTGTCGGGACATCTGAGCCACGCTCTGATTGTTTCCTCATGGGCCGTCCCAAAGTGGAGCCATATCCAGAGCCATGACGGTGATGTTGGTCTGCAGAACCATCACAATCACACGTCAGGTTTGTGAGTTCAGTCCCAGAGAAGTGTCTGCTCATTATGACGTCATCACATCAGAGAGCGCGATCGAGGTTTTTATTTTATATTCGTTTTAAAATAAAAATCCTCCTGTGGCACTGAGAGAAAAGTGTCCCAAATAAAGGTGAGGTGAATAATGAAACATGTTTCTATGACGACGGGTTTTGTTTCCAGGTCAAAGTTTAAATGTCAGAGACGGAAACAAAACCTGAAGCCCTCCAGGCTCCGCCCTGCCCCTCATTTGAAAGCTAAGGCCTTAACTGGTTCAGAAGAGCAGAGAGAAGTCAAACTCTAGCCCAGCACTTTACTCCGGTTTAGCTTTACCCAAATCTGAAAGCAAAACAGTGGCAAACGAGTGACAACAACACGACTAAAGAGCGACGAAAACCACAGCCACAACAATGTCCACATCATTCCTGTAGGTCTTAGCTTTCAAATGAGGCGTGACTCTGGCTCTGGACAGTTGCTCTCCAGTCCAAAAGCTTTAGATTTGGGTAAAACTGGAGAAAATAAACTTGGTTAAGGCGGAGGGTCAAAGGTTAAAGGATGTTTCAGGGACACAGTTCTCTCGAGTGTTTCATGCAGTCCTTAAGTTTGAAGAGTTTAGTGGAGTTTAGTCAACAACACTCGGGAGAACTGTGTCCCTGAAACATCTTTGACCTTTGACCCTCCTCCAATTAGCGTCTTATTCTTTACGCTAATCTCTATTAGCGTAAAGAATAATTCCTAAATATTTCTCCTCTTGCCCCAGCTCAGTTCTCTCCTGTTTATTCAGACCTGCAGGGCTGTAGCCGGGGCTTTTTCGATGAAGAAACAAATGCACTTCCTGGTGTTTCGTGTGAGGCAGGAGTCCAGGAGCCAGTGGAGCAACGTGAACGACTGTGTTGTCAGCAAACATCTGCAGATGGACCTCTGGACAGACCTGTTAAACATCTGCAGATGGACTTCTGGACAGACCTGTTAAACATCTGCAGATGGACTTCTGGACAGACCTGTTAAACATCTGCAGATGGACTTCTGGACAGACCTGTTAAACATCTGCAGATGGACTTCTGGACAGACCTGTTAAACATCTGCAGATGGACTTCTGGACAGACCTGTTAAACATCTGCAGATGGATTTCTGGACAGACCTGTTCATGCACAAACTAAAGAGAATGGGACCCAGGACTGTTCCTCGGGGGATTCCCGTTGATGACTGGGTCGCTCTGAGGTCTGAGGGTCTGGTTCTTCTGTTTCTAAACCGTCCTCTGTTCCTCAGGACTCGTGGGCTGTGTCGCTGTGAGCCTTTTCTCCCGGAGAATGCAGCGCCGTGGGCCCGCCCCCTGACCCCGCCCCCGGCCCCGCCCCCTGACGGCGGAGCGATGATGATGCAGTGCTCGTGGAAGTCCGTGGTGCTGCTGGCGTTGGCGTCCGTGGCCATTCAGTACACGGCCATTCGGACGCTCAGCTCCACCTCCTACCTGCTCTGCCCCGCCCCCTCCAACAGCAGCCCCGCCCCCTTCTCCGCAGACCCCGCCTACGAGCGCGACGACCAGAGGTCAGTCAGTTCACTGTTACATTTACCCAATACCGGTTCTTTTTCATACTGATACGAAAACAGAAAACAGATGAATTATGTGAATTTATTCTTTTACATTTGTAACATTTACAAGAAACGTCCTTTAACGACAAAAGGGAAGAAACATCACTTTATCAGGTGTTCTTTTTTTCTCCCCCATTTTTAACCAAGTCCATTTCCATATTTATTTCCACTTTTTCCAAAGTTTTCTACATGTTCAACCCCCCCCCCCCCCCCCCTCATTTTCTTTTTTTCTCAACGATTTCATGAACAAACTGGTGCGAGGTTGAGCAGAGATGCACCGATCGTGCATTATTGTGGCGGTTATTCCTGTAAATTCATCTGGAACTAGTCTCAGGTAAAATATCTTAAAAAGTGAAACAGTTTCAGTTTGTGGGACTGAGGAGCCGAGCGTTAAAACCATAGACTGTAAAAAATAATGGACGTCTCCTCCTCACTCCGCCCCGTTTACCATAATGACCACGGCAGTGGGGCAATTCATGGCGGATTTACAGGCTCCTCCTCCCCAGCTCTGACGAAGCATGTTCCTAAAAAGGGCATAAGGGCGGGATCTTCACCGTAGACTCCGCCCTTGTGTGACGTGTAGCTCGCGCTGATGCTAACAGTCCGAGCCTCATTAAGTACCAGATTTCTCACATTCTTCTTATGAAAACCAGCCTGGTTTCATAAACTGTGACTCAGTGTGATCTCAGGAGGAAGATCAGCCTAGTCTAGTGTTGGAAAAATAAAGTAGTTTTTAACGTGTCTAAACTCCAATGCTTTTCAATGGGGGCCTAGTGGCGATATGGAGGTACTACAGCAATGGCGGAGCAATGGCGGCCTTTAGTGTCGTGGGCATAAAGCAGAGCAGCCGGCGGCCATTGGTTAAAACTGTCTAACACTCGGCCTCCCGGTGTTTAGTCCTTACTTCACCGATACCAAGAGGAGGATCCTCTTCAAGATCCAAGTCTGATCTTTTCTTGCAAACGAGACGTCACATTATTAATGAATAACATAAAAAAGGCTCTCCCACAGTGAGCTGATCATTACAAACCTGCTTCATGAAGTAAAAACACCGAGGCTTCACTGGAGTCTTTTATTTAGGGACCTTTAGTTCCTGTCCCTGCAGGAGCTGCAGAACCAGCAGCAGCTTCATTTCCTCTGAGCTTTTAAAGCGTCAGAGCCAAACAGGTGTCACTTCAGTATCCAATATATGTGGCCGATCCCCGATATCGTATTTTTCCAGTATCGGCTCCGATTTGAGCGGTTTAGTTTTAGCGAAGCTCCCGTAGCTTCACCACTTCAGGGGAACCTCCGCCTCAACCTGAACCTGAACCTCATGTTTCTGTCATGTTTTCCTCCTCGTTTTTGTCGCTATTTTGATGTGTTTTTAAGCGTTCAGATTTGGGTAAAGCGGAACTGTATGTGCTCGGTGAAGGCGGGGCTTCTGTTCATCCTGATCATGATTAATCCTGATTATGCATCGGTTCATTAGGTTCATCCGTCATTCCTCATTCTCCTAAATACATATATAACTGAGCACGGTGGCACAGTGGTTAGCATGTTCTTCTGTCTGTCCCCTACCACTAAAACATGTACAATGGCTTCCCCTCTGGGGCCAGGACTCCCCTGTAAAAGAGGTTCTTCCTGATTCAATGAAGGTTAAATAAATTAACATATTTACAAATGTCATTTTCCCCGTTTCCTAAAACATTAATTCAGCCCCAAAAAAATATGTTTGCATTTCCTTTTTTAAATGTGGAAAATATCACTTTTAATGTAAACAATAAAGTCACCGGAATACTCTCTCCCCTCCCTGGCTGAACTCTCCCCTCCCTGGCTGAACTCTCCCCTCCCTGGCTTATCTCCCCCCTCCCTGGCTGAACTCTCCCCTCCCTGGCTGAACTCTCCCCTCCCTGGCTGAACTCTCTCCGCTCCCTGGCTGACCTCCCTCTCCCTGGCTGAACTCCCCCCTCCCTGGCTGAACTCTCCCCTCCCTGGCTTATCTCCCCCCTCCCTGGCTTATCTCCCCCCTCCCTGGCTGAACTCCCCCCTCCCTGGCTGACCTCCCCCCTCCCTGGCTGAACTCTCTCCTCCCTGGCTGACCTCCCCCCTCCCTGGCTGAACTCCCCCCTCCCTGGCTGAACTCCCCCCTCCCTGGCTGAACTCCCCCCTCCCTGGCTGAACTCTCCCCTCCCCCAGGTGTGAGGAGTACCCGTCGAACTCCTCCAGGAGGCTCCAGGTGCTGCTCCTGACCACCACCCGCTGCGGCTCCACCTTCATCGGGCAACTCCTGAACCAACACCCGGACGTCTTCTACCTGTTTGAGCCGCTCTACCACGTCCAGATGAGCATCGTGCCGAGGATTCACCTGCCGTCAGAGAGACAGGTGAGCCCCGCCCACTGCACCTGCCGTCAGAGAGACACACCTGCCGTCAGGGAGACAGGTGAGCCCCGCCCACTGCACCTGCCCTCAGAGAGACAGGTGAGCCCCGCCCCTGCACCTGCCCTCAGAGAGACAGGTGAGCCCCGCCCACTGCACCTGCCGTCAGAGAGACAGGTGAGCCCCGCCCACTGCACCTGCCGTCAGAGAGACACACCTGCCGTCAGAGAGACAGGTGAGCCCCGCCCCCTGCACCTGCCGTCTGAGAGACAGGTGAGCCCCGCCCACTGCACCTGCCGTCAGAGAGACACACCTGCCGTCAGAGAGACAGGTAAGCCCCGCCCACTGCACCTGCCGTCAGAGAGACACACCCGCCGTCAGAGAGACAGGTGAGCCCCGCCCACTGCACCTGCCGTCAGAGAGACAGGTGAGCCACGCCCCCTGCACCTGCCGTCAGAGAGACAGGTGAGCCCCGCCCACTGCACCTGCCGTCAGAGAGACACACCTGCCGTCAGAGAGACAGGTGAGCCCCGCCCACTGCACCTGCCGTCAGAGAGACACACCTGCCGTCAGAGAGACAGGTGAGCCCCGCCCACTGCACCTGCCGTCAGAGAGACACACCTGCCGTCAGAGAGACAGGTGAGCCCCGCCCACTGCACCTGCCGTCAGAGAGACACACCTGCCGTCAGAGAGACAGGTGAGCCCCGCCCACTGCACCTGCCGTCAGAGAGACACACCTGCCGTCAGAGAGACACACCTGCCGTCAGAGAGACAGGTGAGCCCCGCCCACTGCACCTGCCGTCAGAGAGACACACCTGCCGTCAGAGAGACAGGTGAGCCCCGCCCACTGCACCTGCCGTCAGAGAGACAGGTGAGCCACGCCCCCTGCACCTGCCGTCAGAGAGACAGGTGAGCCCCGCCCACTGCACCTGCCGTCAGAGAGACACACCTGCCGTCAGAGAGACAGGTGAGCCCCGCCCACTGCACCTGCCGTCAGAGAGACACACCTGCCGTCAGAGAGACAGGTGAGCCCCGCCCACTGCACCTGCCGTCAGAGAGACACACCTGCCGTCAGAGAGACAGGTGAGCCCCGCCCACTGCACCTGCCGTCAGAGAGACACACCTGCCGTCAGAGAGACAGGTGAGCCCCGCCCACTGCACCTGCCGTCAGAGAGACACACCTGCCGTCAGAGAGACACACCTGCCGTCAGAGAGACAGGTGAGCCCCGCCCACTGCACCTGCCGTCAGAGAGACACACCTGCCGTCAGAGAGACAGGTGAGCCCCGCCCACTGCACCTGCCGTCAGAGAGACAGGTGAGCCACGCCCCCTGCACCTGCCGTCAGAGAGACAGGTGAGCCCCGCCCACTGCACCTGCCGTCAGAGAGACAGGTGAGCCACGCCCCCTGCACCTGCCGTCAGAGAGACAGGTGAGCCACGCCCCCTGCACCTGCCGTCAGAGAGACAGGTGAGCCACGCCCCCTGCACCTGCCGTCAGAGAGACAGGTGAGCCCCGCCCACTGCACCTGCCGTCAGAGAGACACACCTGCCGTCAGAGAGACAGGTGAGCCCCGCCCACTGCACCTGCTGTCAGAGAGACACACCTGCCGTCAGAGAGACAGGTGAGCCCCGCCCACTGCACCTGCCGTCAGAGAGACAGGTGAGCCCCGCCCACTGCACCTGCCGTCAGAGAGACACACCTGCCGTCAGAGAGACAGGTAAGCCCCGCCCACTGCACCTGCCGTCAGAGAGACAGGTGAGCCCCGCCCACTGCACCTGCCGTCAGAGAGACAGGTGAGCCCCGCCCACTGCACCTGCCCTCAGGGAGACAGGTGAGCCACACTCTTCTCTGTGTTGGGTAATGACTTAAAGGTCCTATATCTGCTATTTTAGCCATTCCAAAGTTAAGTATAGGCATGTATATGATATATTGTACCTCTACCACTATGGAGCACTCATTTATGTGATAAATATACGTGTTTTCTGGAGGTATTTTTCAAACCCGGAAGACACAACGCTTCGATTCAGTTAGCCCCGCCCCCTCTCTCCGCACATACTTTACCGTAATATAAATAAACAACAATAAGTGAAGTTACTTCACGATACAGTTATACGGAGTTGACATCTGCAACACAGCTTCATAAATGGCTAACACACATGCTAATATGCTAACACACACATGCTAATATGCTAACACACAAGCTAATATGCTAACACACATGCTTTATGCTAACACACAAGCTAATATGCTAACACACAAGCTAATATGCTAACACACAAGCTTATATGCTAACACACATGCTAATATGCTAACACACAAGCTTATATGCTAACACACATGCTAATATGCTAACACACAAGCTTATATGCTAACACACATGCTAATATGATAACACACAAGCTAATATGCTGACACACATGCTAATATGCTAACACACATGCTAATATGCTAACACACATGCTAATATGCTAACACACAAGCTAATATGCTAACACACAAGCTAATATGCTAACACACATGCTAATATGCTAACACACAAGCTAACCCGCGTTTGGATTGACTCACCCTCTGCTCCATCGCTGTTTACATTATGGGACTCACGTTGGTTATAAAAGTTAATCCACTTTGGTTCAGGTGAAGGTTCACCAAACATCCATCAGTGACAGTCACAGAAAAACAATATTTTGGTGAAAGTCGCTGAATCCCGGAGAAAAAAACAGCTGAGTGGCCTCTTCCTGAAAAAGGTTGAATAAACTCCTCGTCCTCGTAGCCAAACGCGCTTCTTTTTCTCCTTGACATTATCGTTAGGTAAGAATAAAGAACAGGTGTGTCCAGTTATAACGAGCTCCATCTTCAGCTGCAGCACAAACATGACTGATCAGACTCAGGGATGTGTTTGTTTTGGCCACAGCTGACCTGGAAGCACCTCGGGCACATCCTTTTTATTTATTTTTTCCTCTTTCATCTCTCTTACGACAGAAATAATGAAAAAGCTGTTTTACAAATTAAAATCAGGCCGTAAGCATAGAGTTAAGACATTACATTACAGACGTCGAGCACTTCCGTTCCGCTGTGACGACACAACTGAGCAGGTCAGTCGTTCACCAGGAGAGGGCGGAGCCTCAGAGAGCAGGAGGGCGGAGCAGCTGCTCAGAGAGCAGGATTCAGGAGGATTACTGAGAGCTGCGTGAATGAAGCCACAAACCACTGGGGGTGTTTTTCATAAGGAAACAGCATAACAACATGGCTAAAAGCTCTAAAAAGTCGATTTTGCAGGATATAGGACCTTTAAAGTTAAAGTGACACTCTTCTCTGTGTTGGATAATGATCTAAAGTTAAAGCGACGCTCTTCTCTGTGTTGGATAATGATCTAAAGTTAAAGCGACACTCTTCTCTGTGTTGGGTAATGACCTGAAGTTAAAGCGACACTCTTCTCTGTGTTGGATACTGACCTAAAGTTAAAGCGACACTCTTCTCTGTGTTGGATACTGATCTAACTCTTCTCCACAGCTGATGTTGGGCGCCAGTCGGGACCTGCTGTGGAGCCTGTTCCAGTGCGACCTCTACGCCCTGGAGAGCTACCTAAGACCCGCCCCCTCGCGCCACATGCTGGACACCATGTTCCGCCACAGCGCCAGCCGCGTGCTGTGCCAGGAGCCCGTGTGCCCCGCCTTCAGAGCCAACGACACCTGGGAGGAGTGGCAGTGCAAGAAGAAGTGTCTGCCCCTCAACCTGACCACGGCGTCGCAGGTGTGCAGAGAGAAGCCCTACGTCGCCATGAAGACGGTGAGGAACCAGGGCCTCATCGTGGACTCCTGAAACAAACCAGTCAAAACCAGACTCAGAGAGGCGTATCCATGTGTTAGAGACTGTAACGGCTGCAGAACATCCAGAACCAGGACACACCACCAGATTAGTCCAGTGCTCCGGTCTCTACACTGACTTCTCAGAGAAAAGACTTTAAAACAGCTCTGCTTGTTACAAGTCTTTAAAGGGTTGGTGTAAGGGTTGGTGTTAGTTCTAGGGTAACAGTTAGGGTTGTTGTAAGGGTTGGTGTTAGTGATAGTTCTAGGGTAACAGTTAGGGTTAGTGATAGTGATTGTTCTAGGGTAACAGTTAGGGTTGGTGTAAGGGTTAGTGATAGTTCTAGGGTAACAGTTAGGGTTGGTGTAAGGGTTGGTGTTAGTGATAGTTCTAGGGTAACAGTTAGGGTTAGTGATAGTGATAGTTCTAGGGTAACAGTTAGGGTTGGTGTAAGGGTTAGTGATAGTTCTAGGGTAACAGTTAGGGTTGGTGTTAGTGATAGTTCTAGGGTAACAGTTAGGGCTGATGTAAGGGTTGGTGTTAGTGATAGTTCTAGGGTAACAGTTAGGGTTGGTGTTAGGGTTGGTATTAGTGATAGTTCTAGGGTAACAGTTAGGGTTAGTGTAAGGGTTGGTGATAGTGATAGTTCTAGGGTAACAGTTAGGGTTGATGTAAGGGTTGGTGATAGTGATAGTTCTAGGGTAACAGTTAGGGTTGGTGTTAGGGTTGGTGTTAGTGATAGTTCTAGGGTAACAGTTAGGGTTGGTGTAAGGGTTGGTGTTAGTGATAGTTCTAGGGTAACAGTTAGGGTTGGTGTAAGGGTTGGTGTTAGTTCTAGGGTAACAGTTAGGGTTGTTGTAAGGGTTGGTGTTAGTGATAGTTCTAGGGTAACAGTTAGGGTTGGTGTTAGTGTTAGTTCTAGGGTAACAGTTAGGGTTGGTGTTAGTGTTAGTTCTAGGGTAACAGTTAGGGTTAGTGATAGTGATAGTTCTAGGGTAACAGTTAGGGTTGGTGTAAGGGTTGGTGTTAGTGATAGTTCTAGGGTAACAGTTAGGGTTAGTGATAGTGATAGTTCTAGGGTAACAGTTAGGGCTGATGTAAGGGTTGGTGTTAGTGATAGTTCTAGGGTAACAGTTAGGGTTGGTGTTAGTGATAGTTCTAGGGTAACAGTTAGGGCTGATGTAAGGGTTGGTGTTAGTGATAGTTCTAGGGTAACAGTTAGGGTTGGTGTAAGGGTTAGTGTTAGTGATAGTTCTAGGGTAACAGTTAGGGTTAGTGATAGTGATAGTTCTAGGGTAACAGTTAGGGTTGGTGTAAGGGTTGGTGTTAGTGATAGTTCTAGGGTAACAGTTAGGGTTGGTGTAAGGGTTGGTGTTAGTGATAGTTCTAGGGTAACAGTTAGGGTTGGTGTAAGGGTTGGTGTTAGTGATAGTTCTAGGGTAACAGTTAGGGTTGGTGTTAGGGTTGGTGTTAGTGATAGTTCTAGGGTAACAGTTAGGGCTGGTGTAAGGGTTGGTGTTAGTGATAGTTCTAGGGTCACAGTTAGGGTTGGTGTTAGGGTTGGTGTTAGTGATAGTTCTAGGGTAACAGTTAGAGTTGGTGTTAGGGTTGGTGTTAGTGATAGTTCTAGGGTAACAGTTAGGGTTGGTGTAAGGGTTGGTGTTAGTGATAGTTCTAGGGTAACAGTTAGGGTTGGTGTTAGGGTTGGTGTTAGTGATAGTTCTAGGGTAACAGTTAGGGCTGGTGTTAGTGATAGTTCTAGGGTAACAGTTAGGGTTGGTGTAAGGGTTGGTGTTAGTGATAGTTCTAGGGTAACAGTTAGGGTTGGTGTTAGTGTTAGTTCTAGGGTAACAGTTAGGGTTGGTGTTAGTGTTAGTTCTAGGGTAACAGTTAGGGTTGGTGTTAGTGTTAGTTCTAGGGTAACAGTTAGGGTTGATGTAAGGGTTGGTGTTAGTGTTAGTTCTAGGGTAACAGTTAGGGTTGGTGTAAGGGTTGGTGTTAGTGTTAGTTCTAGGGTAACAGTTAGGGTTGGTGTTAGTGTTAGTTCTAGGGTAACAGTTAGGGTTGGTGTTAGTGTTAGTTCTAGGGTAACAGTTAGGGTTGGTGTTAGTGTTAGTTCTAGGGTAACAGTTAGGGTTGGTGTTAGTGATAGTTCTAGGGTAACAGTTAGGGTTGGTTTAAGGGTTAGTGTTAGTGATAGTTCTAGGGTAACAGTTAGGGTTGGTGTAAGGGTTGGTGTTAGTGATAGTTCTAGGGTAACAGTTAGGGTTGGTGTAAGGGTTGGTGTTAGTGTTAGTTCTAGGGTAACAGTTAGGGTTGGTGTAAGGGTTGGTGTTAGTGTTAGTTCTAGGGTAACAGTTAGGGTTGGTGTAAGGGTTGGTGTTAGTGATAGTTCTAGGGTAACAGTTAGGGTTGGTGTTAGGGTTGGTGTTAGTGATAGTTCTAGGGTAACAGTTAGGGCTGGTGTAAGGGTTGGTGTTAGTGATAGTTCTAGGGTCACAGTTAGGGTTGGTGTTAGGGTTGGTGTTAGTGATAGTTCTAGGGTAACAGTTAGAGTTGGTGTTAGGGTTGGTGTTAGTGATAGTTCTAGGGTAACAGTTAGGGTTGGTGTAAGGGTTGGTGTTAGTGATAGTTCTAGGGTAACAGTTAGGGTTGGTGTTAGGGTTGGTGTTAGTGATAGTTCTAGGGTAACAGTTAGGGCTGGTGTTAGTGATAGTTCTAGGGTAACAGTTAGGGTTGGTGTAAGGGTTGGTGTTAGTGATAGTTCTAGGGTAACAGTTAGGGTTGGTGTTAGTGTTAGTTCTAGGGTAACAGTTAGGGTTGGTGTTAGTGTTAGTTCTAGGGTAACAGTTAGGGTTGGTGTTAGTGTTAGTTCTAGGGTAACAGTTAGGGTTGATGTAAGGGTTGGTGTTAGTGTTAGTTCTAGGGTAACAGTTAGGGTTGGTGTAAGGGTTGGTGTTAGTGTTAGTTCTAGGGTAACAGTTAGGGTTGGTGTTAGTGTTAGTTCTAGGGTAACAGTTAGGGTTGGTGTTAGTGTTAGTTCTAGGGTAACAGTTAGGGTTGGTGTTAGTGTTAGTTCTAGGGTAACAGTTAGGGTTGGTGTTAGTGATAGTTCTAGGGTAACAGTTAGGGTTGGTTTAAGGGTTAGTGTTAGTGATAGTTCTAGGGTAACAGTTAGGGTTGGTGTAAGGGTTGGTGTTAGTGATAGTTCTAGGGTAACAGTTAGGGTTGGTGTTAGTGTTAGTTCTAGGGTAACAGTTAGGGTTGGTGTAAGGGTTGGTGTTAGTGTTAGTTCTAGGGTAACAGTTAGGGTTGGTGTAAGGGTTGGTGTTAGTGTTAGTTCTAGGGTAACAGTTAGGGTTGGTGTTAGTGTTAGTTCTAGGGTAACAGTTAGGGTTGGTGTAAGGGTTGGTGTTAGTGTTAGTTCTAGGGTAACAGTTAGGGTTGGTGTTAGTGTTAGTTCTAGGGTAACAGTTAGGGTTGGTGTAAGGGTTGGTGTTAGTGTTAGTTCTAGGGTAACAGTTAGGGTTGGTGTTAGTGATAGTTTTAGGGTAACAGTTAGGGTTGGTTTAAGGGTTAGTGTTAGTGATAGTTCTAGGGTAACAGTTAGGGTTAGTGTTAGTGTTAGTTCTAGGGTAACAGTTAGGGTTGGTGTTAGTGTTAGTTCTAGGGTCACAGTTAGGGTTGGTGTTAGTGATAGTTTTAGGGTAACAGTTAGGGTTGGTGTAAGGGTTGGTGTTAGTGATAGTTCTAGGGTAACAGTTAGGGTTGGTGTTAGTGATAGTTCTAGGGTCACAGTTAGGGTTGGTGTTAGTGATAGTTTTAGGGTAACAGTTAGGGTTGGTGTAAGGGTTGGTGTTAGTGATAGTTCTAGGGTAACAGTTAGGGTTGGTGTTAGTGTTAGTTCTAGGGTAACAGTTAGGGTTGGTGTAAGGGTTGGTGTTAGTGTTAGTTCTAGGGTAACAGTTAGGGTTGGTGTAAGGGTTGGTGTTAGTGTTAGTTCTAGGGTAACAGTTAGGGTTGGTCTTAGTGTTAGTGATAGTTCTAGGGTAACAGTTAGGGTTGGTGTAAGGGTTAGTTCTAGGGTAACAGTTAGGGTTGGTGTTAGTGTTAGTTCTAGGGTAACAGTTAGGGTTGGTGTTAGTGATAGTTCTAGGGTAACAGTTAGGGTTGGTTTAAGGGTTAGTGTTAGTGATAGTTCTAGGGTAACAGTTAGGGTTGGTGTAAGGGTTAGTTCTAGGGTAACAGTTAGGGTTGGTGTTAGTGTTAGTTCTAGGGTAACAGTTAGGGTTGGTGTTAGTGTTAGTTCTAGGGTAACAGTTAGGGTTGGTTTAAGGGTTAGTGTTAGTGATAGTTCTAGGGTAACAGTTAGGGTTGGTGTAAGGGTTAGTTCTAGGGTAACAGTTAGGGTTGGTGTTAGTGATAGTTCTAGGGTAACAGTTAGGGTTGGTGTTAGTGATAGTGATAGTTCTAGGGTAACAGTTAGGGTTGGTGTTAGGGTTGGTGTTAGTGATAGTTCTAGGGTAACAGTTAGGGTTGGTTTAAGGGTTAGTGTTAGTGATAGTTCTAGGGTAACAGTTAGGGTTGGTGTTAGTGTTAGTTCTAGGGTAACAGTTAGGGTTGGTGTTAGTGTTAGTTCTAGGGTAACAGTTAGGGTTGGTGTTAGTGTTAGTTCTAGGGTAACAGTTAGGGTTGGTGTTAGTGATAGTTCTAGGGTAACAGTTAGGGTTGGTTTAAGGGTTAGTGTTAGTGATAGTTCTAGGGTAACAGTTAGGGTTGGTGTAAGGGTTAGTTCTAGGGTAACAGTTAGGGTTGGTGTAAGGGTTGGTGTTAGTGTTAGTTCTAGGGTAACAGTTAGGGTTGGTGTAAGGGTTGGTGTTAGTGTTAGTTCTAGGGTAACAGTTAGGGTTGGTGTTAGTGATAGTTCTAGGGTAACAGTTAGGGTTGGTGTTAGTGTTAGTTCTAGGGTAACAGTTAGGGTTGGTGTAAGGGTTGGTGTTAGTGTTAGTTCTAGGGTAACAGTTAGGGTTGGTGTTAGTGATAGTTCTAGGGTAACAGTTAGGGTTGGTGTTAGTGATAGTTCTAGGGTAACAGTTAGGGTTAGGGTTAGGGTTAGGGTTAGTGATAGTTCTAGGGTAACAGTTAGGGTTGGTGTTAGGGTTGGTGTTAGTGATAGTTCTAGTGTAACAGTTAGGGTTAGGGTTAGGGTTAGGGTTAGTGATAGTTCTAGGGTAACAGTTAGGGTTGGTGTAAGGGTTGGTGTTAGTGATAGTTCTAGTGTAACAGTTAGGGTTGGTGTTAGGGTTGGTGTTAGTGATAGTTCTAGGGTAACAGTTAGGGCTGATGTAAGGGTTGGTGTTAGTGATAGTTCTAGGGTAACAGTTAGGGTTGGTGTTAGGGTTGGTGTTAGTGATAGTTCTAGGGTAACAGTTAGGGTTGGTGTAAGGGTTGGTGTTAGTGATAGTTCTAGGGTAACAGTTAGGGTTGGTGTTAGTGATAGTTCTAGGGTAACAGTTAGGGTTGGTGTTAGGGTTGGTGTTAGTGATAGTTCTAGGGTAACAGTTAGGGTTGGTGTAAGGGTTGGTGTTAGTGATAGTTCTAGGGTAACAGTTAGGGTTGGTGTTAGTGATAGTTCTAGGGTAACAGTTAGGGTTGGTGTAAGGGTTGGTGTTAGTGATAGTTCTAGGGTAACAGTTAGGGCTGATGTAAGGGTAGGTGTTAGTGATAGTTCTAGGGTAACAGTTAGGGTTGGTGTAAGGGTTGGTGTTAGTGATAGTTCTAGGGTAACAGTTAGGGCTGGTGTTAGTGATAGTTCTAGGGTAACAGTTAGAGTTGGTGTTAGTGTTAGTTCTAGGGTAACAGTTAGGGTTGGTGCAAGGGTTGGTGTTAGTGATAGTTCTAGGGTAACAGTTAGGGTTGGTGTTAGTGATAGTTCTAGGGTAACAGTTAGAGTTGGTGTAAGGGTTAGTGTTAGTGATAGTTCTAGGGTAACAGTTAGGGTTGGTGTAAGGGTTGGTGTTAGTGATAGTTCTAGGGTAACAGTTAGGGTTGGTGTTAGTGTTAGTTCTAGGGTAACAGTTAGGGTTGGTGTAAGGGTTGGTGTTAGTGATAGTTCTAGGGTAACAGTTAGGGTTGGTGTTAGTGATAGTTCTAGGGTAACAGTTAGGGTTGGTGTAAGGGTTGGTGTTAGTGTTAGTTCTAGGGTAACAGTTAGGGTTGGTGTTAGGGTTGGTGTTAGTGATAGTTCTAGGGTAACAGTTAGGGTTGGTGTAAGGGTTGGTGTTAGTGATAGTTCTAGGGTAATAGTTAGGGTTGGTGTAAGGGTTGGTGTTAGTGATAGTTCTAGGGTAATAGTTAGAGTTGGTGTTAGGGTTGGTGTTAGTGATAGTTCTAGGGTAATAGTTAGGGTTGGTGTAAGGGTTGGTGTTAGTTCTAGGGTAACAGTTAGGGTTGGTGTAAGGGTTGGTGTTAGTGATAGTTCTAGGGTAACAGTTAGGGCTGGTGTAAGGGTTGGTGTTAGTGTTAGTTCTAGGGTAACAGTTAGGGTTGGTGTAAGGGTTGGTGTTAGTGATAGTTCTAGGGTAACAGTTAGGGCTGATGTTAGGGTTGGTGTTAGTGTTAGTTCTAGGGTAACAGTTAGGGTTAGTGTTAGTGATAGTTCTAGGGTAACAGTTAGGGTTGGTGTTAGGGTTGGTGTTAGTGTTAGTTCTAGGGTAACAGTTAGGGTTAGTGTTAGTGATAGTTCTAGGGTAACAGTTAGGGTTGGTGTAAGGGTTGGTGTTAGTGATAGTTCTAGGGTAACAGTTAGGGTTGGTGTTAGGGTTGGTGTTAGTGATAGTTCTAGGGTAACAGTTAGGGTTAGTGTTAGTGATAGTTCTAGGGTAACAGTTAGGGTTAGTGTTAGTGATAGTTCTAGGGTAACAGTTAGGGTTGGTGTTAGGGTTGGTGTTAGTGATAGTTCTAGGGTAACAGTTAGGGTTGGTGTAAGGGTTGTTGTTAGTGATAGTTCTAGGGTTACAGTTAGGGTTGGTGTTAGGGTTGGTGTTAGTGATAGTTCTAGTGTAACAGTTAGGGTTGGTGTAAGGGTTGGTGTTAGTGATAGTTCTAGGGTAACAGTTAGGGTTGGTGTTAGTGATAGTTCTAGGGTAACAGTTAGGGCTGATGTAAGGGGTGGTGTAAGGGTTGGTGTTAGTGATAGTTCTAGGGTAACAGTTAGGGTTGGTGTTAGTGATAGTTCTAGGGTAACAGTTAGGGTTGGTGTTAGTGATAGTTCTAGGGTAACAGTTAGGGTTGGTGTAAGGGTTGGTGTTAGTGTTAGTTCTAGGGTAACAGTTAGGGTTGGTGTTAGGGTTGGTGTTAGTGATAGTTCTAGGGTAACAGTTAGGGTTGGTGTTAGGGTTGGTGTTAGTGATAGTTCTAGGGTAACAGTTAGGGTTGGTGTAAGGGTTGGTGTTAGTGATAGTTCTAGGGTAACAGTTAGGGCTGATGTAAGGGTTGGTGTTAGTGATAGTTCTAGTGTAACAGTTAGGGTTGGTGTAAGGGTTGGTGTTAGTGATAGTTCTAGGGTAACAGTTAGGGTTGGTGTAAGGGTTGGTGTTAGTAATAGTTCTAGGGTAACAGTTAGGGTTGGTGTAAGGGTTGGTGTTAGTGATAGTTTTAGGGTAACAGTTAGGGCTGATGTTAGGGTTGGTGTTAGTGATAGTTCTAGGGTAACAGTTAGGGTTGGTGTAAGGGTTGGTGTTAGTGATAGTTCTAGGGTAACAGTTAGGGTTGGTGTAAGGGTTGGTGTTAGTTCTAGGGTAACAGTTAGGGTTGATGTTAGGGTTGGTGTTAGTGATAGTTCTAGTGTAACAGTTAGGGTTGGTGTTAGTGATAGTTCTAGTGTAACAGTTAGGGTTGGTGTAAGGGTTAGTGTTAGTGATAGTTCTAGGGTAACAGTTAGGGTTGGTGTTAGGGTTGGTGTTAGTGATAGATCTAGGGTAACAGTTAGGGTTGGTGTTAGGGTTGGTGTTAGTGATAGTTCTAGGGTAACAGTTAGGGTTGGTGTAAGGGTTGGTGTTAGTGTTAGTTCTAGGGTAACAGTTAGGGTTGATGTTAGGGTTGGTGTTAGTGATAGTTCTAGGGTAACAGTTAGGGTTGGTGTAAGGGTTGGTGTTAGTGTTAGTTCTAGGGTAACAGTTAGGGTTGGTGTAAGGGTTAGTGATAGTTCTAGGGTAACAGTTAGGGTTGGTGTTAGTGATAGTTCTAGGGTAACAGTTAGGGCTGATGTAAGGGTTGGTGTTAGTGTTAGTTCTAGGGTAACAGTTAGGGTTGGTGTAAGGGTTGGTGTTAGTGATAGTTCTAGGGTAACAGTTAGGGTTGGTGTAAGGGTTGGTGTTAGTGATAGTTCTAGGGTAACAGTTAGGGTTGATGTTAGGGTTGGTGTTAGTGATAGTTCTAGGGTAACAGTTAGGGTTGGTGTAAGGGTTAGTGATAGTTCTAGGGTAACAGTTAGGGTTGGTGTAAGGGTTGGTGTTAGTGATAGTTCTAGGGTAACAGTTAGGGTTGGTGTAAGGGTTAGTGATAGTTCTAGGGTAACAGTTAGGGTTGGTGTAAGGGTTGGTGTTAGTGATAGTTCTAGGGTAACAGTTAGGGTTGATGTTAGGGTTAGTGTTAGTGATAGTTCTAGGGTAACGGTTAGGGTTGGTGTTAGGGTTGGTGTTAGTGATAGTTCTAGGGTAACAGTTAGGGTTGGTGTAAGGGTTGGTGTTAGTGATAGTTCTAGGGTAACAGTTAGGGTTGGTGTTAGGGTTGGTGTTAGTGATAGTTCTAGGGTAACAGAGTGAGCCGCAAACTGAACCTGAAATGGCCTCAGTTGACCCTGTTCTCTGACATCGATACTAAACCTTGTTCTGATTCTTACCCGTCTTGCTGATTTTGACCCGTCTGGCTGCAGGTGCGAGTCCCGGTGGTGGGAGACCTGCGCCCCCTGCTCGAGGACCCGCGCCTCAACATTAAGGTGATCCAGCTGGTGCGGGACCCTCGGGGGATTCTCAGCTCGCGGATCGACACCTTCAGGGACCTGTACCGTCTGTGGGGCATCTGGCAGGCGACCGGCCGCCGCCCACACACACTGGAGACGAGGCAGTTCAGCACCATCTGCGACGACTTCTTCAGCTCCGTGTCCACCGCGCTCAGCCGGCCCGCCTGGCTCAAAGGTACGTCAGCCGGCCCGCCTGGCTCAAAGGTACGTCAGCCGGCCCGCCTGGCTCAAAGGTACGTCAGCCGGCCGGCCTGGCTCAAAGGTACGTCAGCCGGCCCGCCTGGCTCAAAGGTACGTCAGCCGGCCTGCCGGGCTCAAAGGTACGTCAGCCGGACCGTCTGGCTCAAAGGTACGTCAGCCGGCCCGTCTGGCTCAAAGGTCCCTCAGCCGGCCCGCCTGGCTCAAAGGTACGTCAGCCGGCCCGCCTGGCTCAAAGGTACGTCAGCCGGCCCGCCTGGCTCAAAGGTACCTCAGCCGGCCCGCCTGGCTCAAAGGTACCTCAGCCGGCCCGCCTGGCTCAAAGGTACGTCAGCCGGCCCGCCTGGCTCAAAGGTACGTCAGCCGGCCCGCCTGGCTCAAAGGTACATCAGCCGGCCCGCCTGGCTCAAAGGTACGTCAGCCGGCCCGTCTGGCTCAAAGGTACGTCAGCCGGCCCGCCTGGCTCAAAGGTACATCAGCCGGCCCGCCTGGCTCAAAGGTACGATGCGATCATGTCTGTGAAATGACGGTACATGTTAGTTGTTTTGGTCTCTAACCCTCATGTCGCCTACAGGACGGTACATGTTAGTTGTTTTTATATCTAACCCTCATGTCGCCCTTCAGGACGGTACATGTTAGTTGTTTTGGTCTCTAACCCTCATGTCGCCTACAGGACGGTACATGTTAGTTGTTTTTATATCTAACCCTCATGTCGCCCTACAGGACGGTACATGTTAGTTGTTTTGGTCTCTAATCCTCATGTCGCCCTACAGGACGGTACATGTTAGTTGTTTTGGTCTCTAACCCTCATGTCGCCCTACAGGACGGTACATGTTAGTTGTTTTGGTCTCTAACCCTCATGTCGCCCTACAGGACGGTACATGTTAGTTGTTTTGGTCTCTCACCCTCATGTCGCCCTACAGGACGGTACATGTTAGTTGTTTTGGTCTCTCACCCTCATGTTGCCTACAGGACGGTACATGTTAGTTGTTTTGGTCTCTAACCCTCATGTCGCCTACAGGACGGTACATGTTAGTTGTTTTGGTCTCTAACCCTCATGTCGCCTACAGGACGGTACATGTTAGTTGTTTTGGTCTCTAACCCTCATGTCGCCCTACAGGACGGTACATGTTAGTTGTTTTGGTCTCTAACCCTCATGTCGCCCTACAGGACGGTACATGTTAGTTGTTTTGGTCTCTCACCCTCATGTCGCCCTACAGGACGGTACATGTTAGTTGTTTTGGTCTCTCACCCTCATGTTGCCTACAGGACGGTACATGTTAGTTGTTTTGGTCTCTAACCCTCATGTCGCCTACAGGACGGTACATGTTAGTTGTTTTGGTCTCTAACCCTCATGTCGCCTACAGGACGGTACATGTTAGTTGTTTTGGTCTCTAACCCTCATGTCGCCTACAGGACGGTACATGTTAGTTGTTTTTATATCTAACCCTCATGTCGCCCTACAGGACGGTACATGTTAGTTGTTTTGGTCTCTAACCCTCATGTCGCCCTACAGGACGGTACATGTTAGTTGTTTTGGTCTCTAACCCTCATGTCGCCCTACAGGACGGTACATGTTAGTTGTTTTGGTCTCTCACCCTCATGTTGCCTACAGGACGGTACATGTTAGTTGTTTTGGTCTCTAACCCTCATGTCGCCTACAGGACGGTACATGTTAGTTGTTTTGGTCTCTAACCCTCATGTCGCCTACAGGACGGTACATGTTAGTTGTTTTTATATCTAACCCTCATGTCGCCCTTCAGGACGGTACATGTTAGTTGTTTTGGTCTCTAACCCTCATGTCGCCTACAGGACGGTACATGTTAGTTGTTTTGGTCTCTAACCCTCATGTCGCCCTACAGGACGGTACATGTTAGTTGTTCTGGTCTCTAACCCTCATGTCGCCCTACAGGACGGTACATGTTAGTTGTTCTGGTCTCTAACCCTCATGTCGCCCTACAGGACGGTACATGTTAGTTGTTTTGGTCTCTAACCCTCATGTCGCCCTACAGGACGGTACATGTTAGTTGTTTTGGTCTCTAACCCTCATGTCGCCCTACAGGACGGTACATGTTAGTTGTTTTGGTCTCTAACCCTCATGTCGCCTACAGGACGGTACATGTTAGTTGTTTTGGTCTCTCACCCTCATGTCGCCCTACAGGACGGTACATGTTAGTTGTTTTTATATCTAACCCTCATGTCGCCCTACAGGACGGTACATGTTAGTTGTTTTGGTCTCTCACCCTCATGTCGCCCTACAGGACGGTACATGTTAGTTGTTTTTATATCTAACCCTCATGTCGCCCTACAGGACGGTACATGTTAGTTGTTTTGGTCTCTCACCCTCATGTCGCCTACAGGACGGTACATGTTAGTTGTTTTGGTCTCTAACCCTCATGTCGCCCTACAGGACGGTACATGTTAGTTGTTTTGGTCTCTCACCCTCATGTCGCCTACAGGACGGTACATGTTAGTTGTTTTTATATCTAACCCTCATGTCGCCCTACAGGACGGTACATGTTAGTTGTTTTGGTCTCTAACCCTCATGTCGCCCTACAGGACGGTACATGTTAGTTGTTTTGGTCTCTAACCCTCATGTCGCCTACAGGACGGTACATGTTAGTTGTTTTTATATCTAACCCTCATGTCGCCCTACAGGACGGTACATGTTAGTTGTTTTGGTCTCTAACCCTCATGTCGCCCTACAGGACGGTACATGTTAGTTGTTTTGGTCTCTAACCCTCATGTCGCCCTACAGGACGGTACATGTTAGTTGTTTTGGTCTCTAACCCTCATGTCGCCCTACAGGACGGTACATGTTAGTTGTTTTGGTCTCTCACCCTCATGTCGCCCTACAGGACGGTACATGTTAGTTGTTTTGGTCTCTCACCCTCATGTTGCCTACAGGACGGTACATGTTAGTTGTTTTGGTCTCTAACCCTCATGTCGCCTACAGGACGGTACATGTTAGTTGTTTTGGTCTCTAACCCTCGTGTCGCCCTTCAGGACGGTACATGTTAGTTGTTTTGGTCTCTAACCCTCATGTCGCCTACAGGACGGTACATGTTAGTTGTTTTGGTCTCTAACCCTCATGTCGCCTACAGGACGGTACATGTTAGTTGTTTTGGTCTCTAACCCTCATGTCGCCCTACAGGACGGTACATGTTAGTTGTTTTGGTCTCTAACCCTCATGTCGCCTACAGGACGGTACATGTTAGTTGTTTTGGTCTCTAACCCTCATGTCGCCTACAGGACGGTACATGTTAGTTGTTTTGGTCTCTAACCCTCATGTCGCCTACAGGACGGTACATGTTAGTTGTTTTGGTCTCTAACCCTCATGTCGCCTACAGGACGGTACATGTTAGTTGTTTTGGTCTCTAACCCTCATGTCGCCTACAGGACGGTACATGTTAGTTGTTTTTATATCTAACCCTCATGTCGCCTACCGGACGGTACATGTTAGTTGTTTTGGTCTCTAACCCTCATGTCGCCTACAGGACGGTACATGTTAGTTGTTTTGGTCTCTAACCCTCATGTCGCCCTACAGGACGGTACATGTTAGTTGTTCTGGTCTCTAACCCTCATGTCGCCCTACAGGACGGTACATGTTAGTTGTTTTTATATCTAACCCTCATGTCGCCTACCGGACGGTACATGTTAGTTGTTTTGGTCTCTAACCCTCATGTCGCCCTACAGGACGGTACATGTTAGTTGTTTTGGTCTCTAACCCTCATGTCGCCTACAGGACGGTACATGTTAGTTGTTTTTATATCTAACCCTCATGTCGCCTACAGGACGGTACATGTTAGTTGTTTTGGTCTCTCACCCTCATGTCGCCTACAGGACGGTACATGTTAGTTGTTTTGGTCTCTAACCCTCATGTCGCCCTACAGGACGGTACATGTTAGTTGTTTTGGTCTCTAACTCTCATGTCGCCTACAGGACGGTACATGCTGGTGCGTTACGAGGACCTGTCACGGCGCCCCCTGGAGAAGACACGGCAGATCTACGAGTTCCTGGGGTTGCGCATGACGGCGAGTGTGGAGACGTGGATCCAGGCCAACACTCGGGGCACCAGCGAGGCTCAGGCCAAGGACAAGTACGGGACCACGCGGGACTCGGCTGCCAACGCCGAGAGCTGGCGACTCAAACTGCCCTTCGACATGGTGGAGTACTGCCAGGGCGTGTGCCAGCGCGCCATGAGGCAGCTGGGGTACCGCGACGCCCACTCCGCGGACCAGCTCAAGGACATGAACACCTCGCTCGTCCAGGACAAAACCTTTCTACCCTTTTTGTAGAGACTTTTTGGATCCGGTCTGCAACGCTGAGTCCGAGTCTGACAGGTGTCCCGGCTCAGAGGACTCAGAGACACATAGACGAGATTTATTTTTAAAAGTTGCTCCAAACAAAAGCATCGTCGCTGTGGCCGTTTTGGTGAAGGACGTCCAGGCGCCGCGTGGCCCACGAGAGTCGAAGCTGGGAATGAACCGGACTGTCCCACTCTGTCCCAGACACGGGGGCCGTCGCTGCTCTGGGAATAACCCGGACTGTCCCACTCTGTCCCAGACACGGGGGCCGTCGCTGCTCTGGGAATGAACCGGACTGTCCCACTCTGTCCCAGACACGGGGGCCGTCGCTGCTCTGGGAATGAACCGGACTGTCCCGCTCTGTCCCAGACACGGGGGCCGTCGCTGCTCTGGGAATGAACCGGACTGTCCCTCTCTGTCCCAGACACCCGGGCCGTCGCTGCTCTGGGAATGAACCGGACTGTCCCGCTCTGTCCCAGACACCCGGGCCGTCGCTGCTCTGGGAATAACCCGGACCGTCCCGCTCTGTCCCAGACACGGGGGCCGTCGCTGCTCTGGGAATGAACCGGACCGTCCCACTCTGTCCCAGACACCGGGGCCGTCGCTGCTCTGGGAATGAACCGGACTGTCCCACTCTGTCCCAGACACCGGGGCTGTCGCTGCTCTGGGAATAACCCGGACTGTCCCGCTCTGTCCCAGACACGGGGGCCGTCGCTGCTCTGGGAATAACCCGGACTGTCCCACTCTGTCCCAGACACGGGGGCCGTCGCTGCTGTGGGAATGAACCGGACTGTCCCACTCTGTCCCAGACACGGGGGCCGTCGCTGCTCTGGGAATAACCCGGACTGTCCCACTCTGTCCCAGACACGGGGGCCGTCGCTGCTCTGGGAATGAACCGGACTGTCCCACTCTGTCCCAGACACGGTCGGACACAGTATTTTTGTACCTGAGTGTTGCCTTACGGTCGTCTGTCACTGACTGCAGTTAAAGCACAGCTCTGTCGCTCTGTTCTTTTTCACACGTGCAGGAAGTTCCCCTGTTTCTCCACATGTTTGTCGAAGTTATTTGTGTTTAGTCAGACCCAGAGGAAACTTTCTGCTCTAGAAGGAAAAAAGAACAAAACTTGATTTCCTCGATTGGATTCAGGGACAGTTTCACGGCTCAGGTTGAACCCATTTTGGAGAAATCAAAAGTGTTCAGTAATTACAAATGTGTCAGAGTCATGACAGGAAAAACCCGTGACTGTAGTTCTAACGGCCCTAAAGGGACGGTCCATATTTCTTAATGTTTGTGTCTGTGGTGTGTGTGTGGCATGTGTGTCATCATCACTAACCACTAAGCTGGAGGCTCCACCTGCACAAACACAAGTCCAGACAAACCAGACAAACATCCTGGACAGAATCCGCCTCAAAAGCTTTGTTTAATTTTCTGCTTTGGATTATTTTTGACACTGAAAAAACATATTCTTTGTCCTCGAAGTGTTTTAAATTTAACATGAACAATTCACCTCTGCAACATTCACTGCAATGTTTTTCAATATTTCTAAATTCAGAAAGAAAAAGAATTAACAATGGAAATATTATTAAACAAATATTATTGAACACTTCAACAACAAACGGGACCAATCAGAACTCTTAGGTTTGACTCAGACACAAACCAGAGTCTCAGATCTTGGATTATTATTTTTTAATTTTGCCGACATTTCGAGAATCATCCATTTTTAAATATAATCAGAGTTTGGCAAGTTTTCCCTGTTGACTGAGCGATCTCCAACACCTGTGCACTGGAGTATGTGACCGCCCACTCTGAGTCTGACTGAAAGCAGGACTAAGTAACTAAGTTAACTGAATAAATCCTGTCCCTCTGGGGTAAACGTGTTGATGGGATGATGGGGGGTCTTCCATCTCCCCGGGGTCTGCGCAATTTACAATCAATATTTAAAAGCTGAGCTTTGAACAATATGCACTGAATGTTCAGTGACTGAAATACACATTTAAAATACACATTTCAAATACACATTTAAAATACACATTTCAAATACACATTTAAAATACACATTTAAAATACACGTTTGAAATACTCACTAAAAACCTTCTGTTCTAACGGTTCTAACTGACAGTGATGTTTCAGAGAGCTGTGGAGTTTCTGCAAACTTTATTCTTTAAACTTTAGTGTCTGAAATGGGACACAGTGCGAACATTAAACTTAACCATAGATACAGACGCATCCCGTCATAGAAGGGGGCGGGGCTTCATCGAGGGGGAAAACAGAATCTTTAGGGAAACACAATTTCCCGCTCTTTTTAGATACTTTCTGGTGGAACTTATTTATCACACACATATACAGTCAAGTCTAAATCAGGTCCATGTGGAGGTTTATTGTTCAGTATAAGTGAAAAAATAGCAGTCGTAGCGAACGCTAGCCAGTGTTAGCATTAGCACGATGCTAACATGAAGCATCATGTTAGCATTCTTTGTTATTTATGTTGAACTCTCCATGTCTTTGTATCTTTATTTAGTATAAAACTCTATTCATAATTCAGCGATTTCTCCAAAGGCGGCGTTCATGTGACATCCCAACATCCCAGAGCCTCTAGTTTAAAATGGAGACGGAGCAAGTCCATGATCTCCTCTGTCAGCACTTATGAACTAATGTTTTCTCCCAAAAACTTCAAAAAGTGGTGACAAAATGCGAAAACATGAGCGTGATGTTGACCAATAGAAATAAAGTAAATACAATTAATATCACAGGTTTGTGAATCCAATAACGATCAAACACTGATGAGGGAAAACATTTGTCATTCTTCATTTTGGAGATTTCTTACAAAAACTGCATTTCTCCCATAGAGCTGTATTGGCCCCGCCCTCCACCTGACACTATGACATCATCACATCTGAATGGTGAGCGCCACCTATTGTTTTCCCCTTCAAAATGACCATAAGGGCGAGTCTGAGTCTGTGTCTTTAACTGGAGGGTCGTGAGCCTAAAAACGGCCCAAACTTCAGCTTCAGGCGTTTGTTTCATGTTTGTTTCATTCATTTGTGGAGAAAACACAGTATTTCACGTCACATTCTTTGGCTGGCAGAAGAATGATCTGACCGTGAGGATGAGTGTGACTCTGACACGGAGACTCTAAAGTTTAAAGTGAAGGATCCGCTTTCAGACAGAGCTGTGCTTTAAACTCCTGAATCCACACGTTTCGTCCGAAAGTGAAACTGAACCATCGACTGCATGTGTCACTGTCACACGTCACCGAGGGAGGGGGGACGCCCTGTTTGTGGGGGGGGGGGGTGTTTTGGGTGGAGGGTCAAAGGCTTTGTGCAATAAAAGCTGAATGTTGCAGCCTCTGTGTTTGTGTTTGTGTCTGTGAGGGTTTAAAGGTTTATGAGCACGGATGAGGAAACAGTCAGAGAGAATCATGACACGCTAAGAGAATCATGACACGCTAAGAGAATCATGACACGCTAAGAGAATCATGACACGCTAAGAGAATCATGACACGCTAAGAGAATCATGACACGCTAAGAGAATCATGACACGCTAAGAGAATCATGACACGCTAAGAGAATCATGACACGCTAAGAGAATCATGACACGCTAAGAGAATCATGACACGCTAAGAGAATCATGACACGCTAAGAGAATCATGACACGCTAACATATATACAGAGCCTCTCGTAAGTGTTCATACACCTTGAACTTTTGCACATTTTGTCATGTTTACAGCCCTAAACATAAAGATTTTATTTTTATTGTTTTACTGAACGTTCACACACAAGTAACAGACAACTGTGAAGTGAAAGCAAAATGATACATGATTCTGTTATTTTTCAAAAAATAGAAAAGTGAAAAGTAGGGCGTGCATAAGTATCATACAGATGAATGAATACTTTGTTGAACCCCCTTTTACTGCAATAACAGCACAAGTCTTTTGGGGTTTGACTCTACAAGATTTGCACATGTAGAGACTGACATTTTAGCCCATTCCTCTTTACAAAACAACTCAAGCTCTGTCACATTAGAAGGAGAGCGTTTGTGAACAGCAGTTTTCAGGTCTTTCCACAGATTTTCAATAGGATTTAGGTCAGGACTTTGACTGGGCCGTTCTAACACATTAATATGTTTTTATTGAACCATTCCATTGTAGATTTATCTTTGTGTTTAGGGTCATTGTCCTGCTGAAGGTGAAGCTCCGCCCCAGCCTCAGTTCTCTTGTGACTCCAGCAGGTTTTCCTCCAAAATGTCTCTGTGTTTGGCTCCATCCATCTTCACAACTATTCTCACAGTCTCCCCAGTCCCCGCTGAGGAAAAGCAGCCCCACAGCATGATGCTCCCCCCCGTATATCTGACACTGGGGATGGTGCACTCAGGACCATGAGCAGTGTCAGGTTTGCTCCATACATAACGTTTGTCTCATCTGACCAAAGCTCCTTCTTCCACATGGAGCTGTGTCCTCCATATGACTTCTACAAACTTCAAACAGGATTTCTTATGTTCTCCTTTCAATAATGTCTTTCTTCTTCCACTCGTCCATGAAGGCCAGATTTGTGTAGATACGACTTATAGTTGTCCCATGTCCAGATTCCCCCAGCTCAGCGGCAGGACTTCACAGCTCCTCCAGAGTTATCTTGGGGCACTTGGTTGTATTTCTGACCAGTGTCTCCTTGTTCAGTTTGTTAGTTTAGGTGAACAGCCGTGTCTTGGTAAGTCTGCAGTGGTGCTTTACTCTTTCCATTTCTGAATGATGGATTGAACAGTTGCTCCGGGAGATGTTTAAATCTTGGGAAATCTTTGTATAACTTAATGCTGCTTTAAACTTCTCCACAGCTTTATCCCTGACCTCTCTGGTGCTCCTGGACCTTCATGATGTTGTTTAGTGACCACAGCTCTGAGGGCCTGAAAGAACAGCTGTAATTATACTGAGAGTAGATCACACACAGGTGCCTCTATTTAACCGTTAGGCCAAGCTGTGAACATTCTGGAGTCATTAGGAATGTTTTAAAGGCAATTTAATGCACTCAGAAAATGCTGTATGATACTTATGCAAGCTCCACTTTTCACTTTTCTATTTTTTTTTAAAATAACGGAATCATGTATCATTTTGCTTTCACTTCACTTTCACTTTTCCGGACATTGTGGTGGTGACAAAGAGCAGAGGAGCCGCTGTGGTCGACATAGCAACACCAAGACTTCAACATCAGGAAAAAGGAACATGAGAAACTAGAGAAACACCAGGGGCTCAGAGAAGAGCTGGAGAAAACCTGGAGGGTGAAGCATCAGTGGTGCCCGTGGTCGTTGGGGCACTCGGGGCAGTGACCCCCAAACTGGAGGAGCGGCTCCAGCAGATCCCAGGAAATACATCAGACATCTCGGTCCAGAAAAGTGCAGTTCTAGGAACAGCAAAGATACTGCGCAGAACCCTCAAGCTCCCAGGCCTCTGGTAGAGGACCCGAGCAGGAGGAAAAAGAGAGAGACCGCCCGCGGAGGGTGAGGAAGAGTTTTTTATATATATATATATATATATATATATATATATATAATGTACACCAAAAGTCATCTCAGGGATAATTGTAGCCTAGCTGGATGATGAAGCGTACAAGTGGATGTGTTTGTCTTTATTTTCCATAGAGTACACAATACCACCGTAAGAGTAACATAACATAACATATAACATATGTCAGTTCAACCAATTCAATAAACATAACCGTTGTACAATCAAAGTGACCTTTTATCCCCTTTCAGCAGGAGCTGAGAGTAAGTCACATGATGCCTTCCTCCCGCCGTGTCAACATACACACGTTTAAACACTTCCAACCATGATTACCGGAAATGACATGTGCAGGAAACACGTCCAATTAAAACAATCCCTTACAATAATAATAATTATCTCATTCTCTCATTATCTCATCCAACAGTTTTTTTTACCCCCAAATGTGTCTGAGTCCCTCTCAGGGCTCCGCACGGACCCGCCCCGGCAGCCTCAGTCTTCAATCATCTTACATCGTTTATAGTAAAAGATCTCACCTGGCGACTCCAGACAATGAAAAACTATCATCATAATGTTTAACTGTACGATGACAGCCTGGCCCTCAGCAGCTCAACCTCTCTGAACCAGGAGAGTGTGGCCCGGGGGCCAAATGTGGCCCTCAGGCTCGTTTCACCAGAAACCTCATGAAGTACCACTGCTGTCAGACACAGCGGCGTTATGGTTCTACGCCCACAGACCGGAGTGAGGTCCAGGTTTAACCTCTGAAGTAAACCAGCTCTGTGTATGTGTCACTGTGTGGTCGTCCGGACACCCCTGGTTCAAACAGAGGACGTGGAACTTTCAGGACCCTCTTAAAGCAGAATAAGTAACTCCTGCCCCCAGAGGCCGTAAGCGTCACTGCAGGTGTCGTACATGTTTGTTTTTTACTCATGAATCGTCCGTGAGAGTAAATCCTGCACTGACAGGAAAGACAAAGGGACAGAGGGATGTTGTTCATCCAGTCACACAACGGAGATCATTAACTTCACTCAGACTTGGCTGTAAACACTGTTTAAGCAGCGCTAGCCCACAGTTAGCTTTGCCCGTTAGCCTGTTAGCTCCTTCTTCTGATTCCATTAGTGTGTATTGGGGAAAGCTGCAATTGTGGTTTTGTGTCCAGAGACACCAGGGGGCGCTGAAAGACTGTATCCCCCCAGAGGGACGAGGGGAAGGGTTTATTAAGGGAAAGACGTTACTCAAAGTCGTAAGGAGGAACTCTTCTACACTGATATGTTTAAATACTCAGAGAGACCCCTTTGGCCGGTCCGTCCATGGGAGTGGATCTCTCCTTCTGTGGTTCTCCCCGAGGTTTCTCCTTTTTCCCGCTGGGTTTTTGGGTTTTTCCTGGCCGTGCTGGAGAGTGAGGACGGCGCACCCTGAGGTTTGCAGTGAGTGTTTAGTGGGACGTCCCGTGTGATCCTGGCCTGTACAAACGCACTGACTGATTATATAAGCATGTATGTGACGCCGCAGAACAATCTAAAATGTCGTCCCGCGGCGCCGGGTCCTGCTCCGCCTCCCTTTAACCCGCGGGACACTGGCCCGTATTGTGCGGCCGCTCGGATCACGTAGCGTCGCAGCGAACGCCGTCGGGACGAAGAGGGTTTAGATTTCTGCAGGAGAAGGAGCCTTTGTGTCCTAATCTGTGTCCCCTGCCCTCCCCCGGCCCCTCCATATACACTTTACTTCATTAGTCATGCACCGGGGGGGGGACCGGGGGGAGAGGGGTGATCTGTGGTCTGTGTCCCCCTGCCCTCCAACATCTACACTCGCTTTACTTCATTAGTCATGCACCGGGGGGGGGGAGGGGGAGGTCTGTCAAAGCCGGTTTGCTGTGGAGAAGCAGATAGAAAGATGTTTGTCCCGTGCATGCAGGGAGGATGGAAGGGCATCAGGAGTTTCCTTAAAAAGAGGCTGCACCACCAGCTCCTGCTCATTGGCTCGTGATGACCAACTTACAACAGGATTATTATTTATTATTTATTATTCAGAACCAGAGCAGACGTAAACACGGCCTCAGATAAGAACAGACCAAACGATGTCCCAGAAGTTTGGAACAGACATGAGACATCAGACATGAGAGTCTCTGGTTTAAGCCACGCTTTGAGTTTGAAATAAAGGAGAAGTCCTGGCTCTGGACTGAACCCCGTGAGCTCAGGTTCTCGCCGCGGGTCCAGGCTTTGAACAACAGGGGAAACACTGATATAATCTTTAAAGACGTGGACAGAGAACACTCGGATCATTCTGAGCACCAGAGTCCCAGAGGAGAGTCAGAGCCAGGCCAGGACCAGAGGCTGCAGGTCCCACAGGGAGACAGGAGACCCTACCCCCAGGAGACCCTACCCCCAGAGGAGAGTCAGAGCCAGGCCAGGACCAGAGGCTGCAGGTCCCACAGGGAGACAGGAGACCCGGAGACCAGGAGACCAGGAGACCCTAACCCAGGAGACCCTACCCTCAGGAGACCCTACCCCCAGAGGAGAGTCAGAGCCAGGCCAGGACCAGAGGCTGCATGGAGCCAGGAGACCCGGAGACCAAGAGACCAGGAGACCCTACCCTCAGGAGACCCTACCCCCAGAGGAGAGTCAGAGCCAGGCCAGGACCAGAGGCTGCAGGTCCCACAGGGAGACAGGAGACCCGGAGACCAGGAGACCAGGAGACCCTACCCCCAGAGGAGAGTCAGAGCCAGGCCAGGACCAGAGGCTGCAGGTCCCACAGGGAGACAGGAGACCCGGAGACCAGGAGACCCTACCCTCAGGAGACCCTACCCCCAGAGGAGAGTCAGAGCCAGGCCAGGACCAGAGGCTGCACGTCCCACATGGAGACAGGAGACCCGGAGACCCGGAGACCCTAACCCAGGAGACCCTACCCCCAGAGGAGAGTCAGAGCCAGGCCAGGACCAGAGGCTACATGTCCCACGTGGAGACAGGAGACCCGGAGACCAGGAGACCAGGAGACCCTAACCCAGGAGACCCTAACCCCCGAGGAGAGTCAGAGCCAGGCCAGGACCAGAGGCTGCAGGTCCCACAGGGAGACAGGAGACCCGGAGACCAGGAGACCAGGAGACCCTAACCCAGGAGACCCTAACCCCCGAGGAGAGTCAGAGCCAGGCCAGGACCAGAGGCTGCAGGTCCCACACGGAGACCCGGAGACCAGGAGACCCGGAGACCAGGAGACCAGGAGACCAGGAGACCAGGAGACCCTACCCTCAGGAGACCCTACCCCAAGAGGAGAGTCAGAGCCAGGCCAGGACCAGAGGCTGCAGGTCCCACACGGAGACAGGAGACCAGGAGACCCGGAGACCAGGAGACCCTACCCTCAGGAGACCCTACCCCCAGAGGAGAGTCAGAGCCAGGCCAGGACCAGAGGCTGCATGGAGCCAGGAGACCCGGAGACCAAGAGACCCTAACCCTCAGGAGACCCTACCCTCAGGAGACCCTAACCCTCAGGAGACCCTACCCTCAGGAGACCCTAACCCCAGAGGAGAGTCAGAGCCAGGCCAGGACCAGAGGCTGCACGTCCCACATGGAGACAGGAGACCCGGAGACCAGGAGACCCTAACCCAGGAGACCCTAACCCTCAGGAGACCCTAACCCCCGAGGAGAGTCAGAGCCAGGCCAGGACCAGAGGCTGCACGTCCCACGTGGAGACAGGAGACCCAGAGACCAGGAGACCCTAACCCAGGAGACCCTAACCCTCAGGAGACCCTAACCCCCGAGGAGAGTCAGAGCCAGGCCAGGACCAGAGGCTGCATGGAGACAGGAGACCCGGAGACCAAGAGACCCTACCCTCAGGAGACCAGGAGACCCTAACCCTCAGGAGACCAGGAGACCCTACCCCCAGGAGACCAGGAGATCCTAACCCTCAGGAGACCAGGAGATCCTAACCCTCAGGAGACCAGGAGACCCTACCCTCAGGAGACCCTACCCTCAGGAGACCCTACCCCCAGGAGACCAGGAGATCCTCACCCTCAGGAGACGAGGAGACCCGGAGACCAAGAGACCCTACCCTCAGGAGACCCTACCCTCAGGAGTCCCTACCCTCAGGAGACCAGGAGATCCTAACCTCTCTAAGTCCAACTCTAACTAACTTGAAAGCTAAGACCTGCCAAAGTGATTGTAACTTTTTGTCACGTTTTTTGTCGTGTTTTCATTACTTTTTTTGTTACTTTTTTATTCCGTTTTCATCTTCGTTTTCGTGGCTATTTTGATGCTTTTCTTCGTGTTTTGATTTGGGTAAAGCTCGATTAAGGCGAGGGGTCAGAGGTTAATGAGAACATTGAGAGGTCAGACCAGTGGCCTTTATGTGTTCTACCAGAATAGAGGATATATTATAATAATGATATCTGTATCCTCCTCCTTTCTCCTCTTCTTTCCTCTTCTCTCTCTCCTCTCTCTCCTCTCTCTCCTCTCTCTCTCCTCTCTCTCTCCTCTTCTCTCCTCTTCTTTCCTCTCTCCTCTCTCCTCTCTCTCCTCTCTCTCTCCTCTCTCTCTCCTCTCTCTCCTCTTCTTTCCTCTCTCCTCTCTCCTCTTTCCTCCTCTCTCCTCAGGGTAACCAGAGCACAAACAGGTGCAGCCACAATCGGGAAAGCTACATCCAGAACAAAACAGCTCCAAAACTACAACAGAAGAAGGAGGAGGAGGAGGAGGAGGAGGGGGAGGAGGAGGGGGAGGAGGGGGAGGAGGAGGAGGAGGAGGAGGAGGAGTCCTGCTTTGTTCCCTCTCTCTGGCTGTGTGTGGCGCCCCCTGGTGTGACTGTGAGGAGCTGCAGACAGACATCCGTGTCCTTCTATCTGATCATGTCTGTGGGTCATTTGTGACTTTTGTGACTCGGGTTTTCTGTCTTTGACCTTTGACCCCCCGCCTGGACCCAGCACTTCCTCCAGTCTGACCCAAACAGCTTCAAAAGAGCGTGGCTTTGTAGGTCTTAGCTTTCAAATGGAGGTGCCTCCTGAACGTGGGGGGTCCTGGAGCTCTGTGCGGGGGCGTCGGGCCTCTGTGGGGTCTCCAGGACAAACAGGTCCTAAAGCAGACGGGTCAGGAGATCCTCATGAGACCATTTGGTTTATGAAGCTCGAGGGAGAGGGAGTAATCAGCTGATGAGGTCGCTCAGAAAATCCTCTTAATCCGCCCTGATCCTCACAGACGGCTCTTTTTAATCACAGGCTCCCTGCCCCGCTAAGCACACATCATCTGGAACATCAGGAACATCAGGAACTACAGCAACATCAGGAACATCAGGAACTACAGGAACATGGGGAACATGGGGAACATCAGGAACATCAGGAACATCAGGAACATCAGGAACATCAGGAACATCAGGAACATCAGGAACATCAGGAACTGCAGGAACTACAGGAACATCAGGAACTACAGGAACTGCAGGAACATCAGAACATCAGAACATCAGGAACTACAGGAACATCAGGACCATCAGGACCATCAGGAGCCACGGTAGCGCAGCGTTTAGCGCCTCCGCTTCACAGCTAGAAGGTCCCATGTTCGATTCCCACCAGGACGAGGCCTTTCTGTGTGGAGTTTGCATGTTCTCTTAGGTTTCCTCCGGGTACTCCGGTTTCCCCTACCACTAAAAACATGTACAATAGGTGAATCCTCCAGCCAGGTGATTCTGACCATCAGCCTGGCCCCCTCAGGACACAAATCAAATAACAGAAGAAGTCAATTCTACAGCAATCTGTACAGGAACACGTTTCAGAGTGAAAAATATAGACAAACATGTCAAAAAACGTTCAGAGGAAGATAAATTACTAGAAAGAGATGGAACTTTAATAGAATCAGCTTTAAAACAAATGAAAAAGGGTAAATCACCGGCACTGACGGTTCATCGATAGAACTTTTTCAAGACTTTTTGGACAAATATAAAGAATTGATTATTTAACGAGTATCTCGATTGCATAAAAAATGGTGAATTATCCCCAACAATGAAAACTGCTCTGAAAACCCAATAAAGACTTATTACTATTAGATCATTGGAGACCTGTAACTTTGTAATGATTATAAATGTCTTTGGTTTGTGCGAACAGTAAAACATGTCTTGATTAAGTTAATAGAAGAATGTCAGTCAGCCTTTATTAAAGACATATCATAACAATGTGAGACTAATTATGGACATGTTAGATTATCACAGCCTTATTAACACAGAAACTTAATATTGTTTATTGATTTTTTTAAGGCATTTGACTTTTTATTGAAATTACTACAACTTCTGGGTTTGGCAACGACTTTTGTAAAGTAATTATAATGTTTTATGACCAGATATCCAGTTATATTTCACTTCCATCAGGCTTCACTCCAAGAATCAGTGTCTCCTGTGGAACAAGACAAGGACGCCCCATTTCACCTGAACTATTCATTCTCTGTGCGCAGCTTTGGCCTGTTCTGTAGTAAATAATAAAGACATAAAGATAAACGTTTGTGACACAGAATTGAAAATAAGCCACTTTGCTGACGATACAGTGATATTTGTAAAAGACAAATCGATTCTTCAGAAGCTTTAAATGTGATGTGTGTTTTCTCCAGGGCATCAGGGCTTTACCTCAATCTAAAACATGTGAAATATTACTGTTGTAAAACTGCACTGAGACCGACTTGGAGATGATTCCAGTAAAACTGATGTGAAATACTTGGGCTTCATCTAAAAACTTGGAAATAAGAGAGTCCAAAATATCACAGAGAGATTTGAAGAAATAAAAAGAAACATAAATCACTGACCAGAGACTGAACTATTTTAGGACGTGACCTCTTGTCAAAATCAGAAGGGATTTGATTTATCCAAGTTTCTCTCTTTATATTAGTCCACAAAACATAAGAAAAGCAAAGACTATAATGTACCAGTTCATACGGCGTAATAACACGTATGACTTAAAACAATCACAGCTGGTAAAGGATCATAACAAAGGATCTGTGGTGGAGTTTTTAGAGGAAACTGGATCAAAGCTTTTTAGATAAACCTGATTCTTTATGGTTCCATTTTCCTGAAAGAGTTTCTGCTAAAGTGGGAGGTTTGTGTGATTTCCAGGTTTCCAAACTGCCGGTGAAACTGTCTGAATATCATGAGCAGGTTCTGCATTAGTGAAGATGGTATTTGCTTTACAGCACATGGCTCCCCCTGGTGGAACAACAGAGTCATGACAATCAGCAGAAAAACGCTTTTTTTCAGAAGTTGGTTTGAAAAAGGAATAATGTTTATCACAGATATATTAGATGAACAAGGTCATTATTTAGATTTAAGGATTTTAAAACAAAATTCAATCTACAAAGTTCAGTCAGAGAGAATAATAATGTGTAAAGCAAAACCAAGAGCCTTATTAAATATGATACAAAACTATTCACATTATTCTAAAAGTCAAATAAACCAGACTCCTTTAAATAGTAAAAAGTGTAACAATAATGATATTAGTAAAATATTCAAATATAAAGTGTTTCATGATTTTGACCAGAATGTAAAAATAAGACACTATGACGACAGAATAACATTTAGGCCATTCCTTTGGTTAGTTATGAAGTTACCGAGTGGCCGCAGAGCTCACGGAGCCCGAGTCAGAGGCCGGTGTTGAGTGGGGGTCGAGTTAAAGTGAGACGTCGACCACACTGGTTTAGATCATTGACGGTGAGTCTAGAGCCTGATCTACTAAAGGACAGTATCGAAGAGAGACAGTAGTTGTGCGTAAAACTGATTAGATCAATCCTACAGTTTTCTAAAACATATTTTCGTGTCTCTCCAGCACTTTTCATCAGACCTTTGCTAACTTGAGATGAAAGTGAATGTGTTCCTCCCTTGCTTTGCTAACAGGCCATTGATGACAGAGAAAACCATGCTCTTTGGTTCACACCAGTGCCTCACTGTGCACAAAGGAGACCCCAGACTCCGGCCTCGTATAAAGATTATTATTGCCATCATTCCTGTCATAGAATCTATAGTGTCTGCTGCACCAAAGGAACGGCCTAAAGGTGCCGATACAGCGGCAACACTTCGAGCCTCAGGCCGACAATCACAAGCAAACAGCACCTTCATATAAGAGGCGTTTAGATTCAGCGCTCTTAGAGCACAAATATGACAACTTCCGGCTACATAAACCAAAATTGTGTTGTTTTTCGTTTTCGTCTTCATTTGTTTTTTTGTTTATTAAATATGCAGTGAAAACATGAAAATCAGCTTCATCTTTAAAAACGTTTCATCCACTTGAAAAATGGCTGTTTTTTTCATGTTTCGTTTTTTGATTTTAAACCAAAATTGAAAAACAATTATTTATGCATTTGTGCACCTGGCCACTAGAGGGCGGCACATTCATTATTTATTATGTATTATTTATGCATTTGTGCACCTGGCCACTAGAGGGCGGCACATTCATTATTTATTATGTATTATTTATGCCCCGCGGGAGGTGTTCCAGGCATGTCCTAGTGGGACAAGGCCTCGTGGACCCAGGACACGGGGGTGGGACTATGTCTCCGAGCTGGCCTGGTGTCGCCTCGGGGTCCCCCCAGAACAGCTGGAGGAGGTGTGGCCTCGGGGTCAGAACAGCTGGATGAGGTGTGCGTGGATCGGGAAGTTTGGGCATCTCTGCTGAGACTGCTGCCCCCGCGACCCGGCCCCGGATAAAGCGGAACAAAATGGATGGATGGATGGATATTATTTATGCATTTGTGCACCTGGCCTCTAGAGGGCAGCACATTCATCATTTATTATGTATTATTTATGCATTTGTGTTCTGTTTTCTTCATAATGACTTTCCCTCGACCTGCCTTGGAGCCGATGAAACATCTGGAGACACAAACACAAACTGATGAGCAGCATGTTTACAGTTTGTTTGATTGTGTTTCCTCACAGTAACTCTGCATTTAGATTGTGATATTTTCATAGCTCTGAGTTTCGAGCTCAGAGAAACTTCCTCTTGGTATTTGAGGTTGAAAAGATGCAGAAAGACCAGACTGGAAGCTTCACTTTGGTAAATCTCTCGGCCTCAAGAACATCCACTCGCCAGGGACTGAACTAACATGTATGATCTAAAAGAATGAATCAGGACACATGTTAATTCATCTGATACACAACGCTCCTGTCGACTCATGGAACTCAAGCCAAAAACCATCCAGTGTTTAGCTCGTGTTCAGCTGCTGTCAGAGAGAAACCCCCTCTCATCTCACTGGGGGGCGCTGTGGCCGAGCAGCCTTCTCCTCCTTCTGCAGCGTTTGCTTGTTTTACCCAGAGAAGTGAACGTTCAGCCAACTACTGAGAAAAGTAGAGTTGGGATTTCTTTAGTGTCACACAGGTCAGTCCCCACTGAACCAACAAACATCACATATACTAAAATACACTCCCACTGGATTCATGTTGAGACCAAAGGCTGTCTGAATAAAACCATCATTTCAAAAACTGTCTCTTAGTGGATGAAGAAACTGTCTCTCAGTGGATGAAGAAACTGTCTCTTAGTGGATGAAGAGTGGAGACAGTGACACCAAAAGCATGTGCCACATATAGAGAAAACATTTACCTGATTTCTCAAGAGGAAAGCACTGATCCATGTGAGAATCCTTCTGTCTTCCTCCTTCTGTCTGCAGCTGCAGCTCCTCATGATGGTCCTCAGATGAGCGGAGATGTTCAGACGACAGGAGGCTTGAGTATGTGATAAATATTGTATTATGCTGTAAAGTTTAAACTTCCTGAACATATGTTTGTGTCATTTCCTGTGGGAGTTTACGGTGATCAGCTGCTTCTTAAGAACACGCTTTATTACTGTAAAACATGACCATATTTCTACGGTCGTTTCGTTTAGATTTGGGTAAAGCTCGGTTAAGGCTGTGAGGAGTGAAGCTTCATGAACAGTTGAAGAGAATAATGTGTCCACAGTGACATCTAGTGGCAAAGTGCCATTACAGCAAGCACAGAGATCAGGACTGAACCGTGTGTTATTGATCCGTTATTGATCCGTTATTGATCCGTTATTGATCCGTTACTGAATTAATTAATTTCAAAGATTTGGCTTCATTCAATTTTTCCAATTAACATTTATTATAAATGATTAATAAGAGAAAAATATACAAAATTGAATCATAAATAGAATATTGGTGCAGTCAACTATTATATATAAACAAATAAATAAAAAACTCTTCCTCACCCTCCGCGGGCGTCTCTTCCTCCTCCTGCTCGCCTCCTCTCCCGTCGGCCTGGGACCTGAGGGTTCAGTATCTTTGCTGTTCCTAGACGTGCACTTTTCTGGACCAAGATGTCTGATGTATTTCCTGGGATCTGCTGGAGCCGCTCCTCCAGTTTGGGGGTCACTGCCCCGAGTGCCCCAACGACCACGGGCACCACTGATGCATATATATATATGTATATATATATATATATATATATATATGCATATATATATATTAGGGCTGTCAAATTTAACGCGTTAACGCATGCGATTAATCGTTCTAAATTGACGCATTCGCTATTTTTTAACGCGGATTAATCGCATTGCCAAGTATGACGGTCTAATGCCATCCCGTATATTTAGCGCGGAGGTGTACCTGAAAGGCGGAGCAGGTTGTGATAAGGTCACTGGGACTGTGATCAGGTCAATCACTACGTGAGTACAACAAGCATGGACGATGAGACCAAAAGCGGTGAGCTGCTCGGTGGCAAATTTCGCTTCAAAAAACGCCCTGATGGGACTCTCGATAAGAACAGGGTGCAGTGCACATATTGCAAAGATGAGTTCTCTTATCACCGGAGTTCAACAAGTTTGAGATACCACCTTCGAGCCAAACATGTGTTTGATGAGGCTGAGGCTAGCAAGGAAAGAAGCAAAGATGCTACGACGACAACAACAACAAGCCACGCTCGCCAAGCAACGCTGGAGGAGTGCACCCGCGGCAATATCAACAAATCTACAGCAGAGAGGTTAACCAAATCAATTGCAAAATGGATCGCGACAGAATGTAGACCAATAAGTATTGTTGAAGACCAGGGGCTCCGAAGCGTCTTGCACATCGCAACAGGTGACCCGTCGTACAAACTGCCTTCGAGGGCAACTATTACTACGAGAATACACGAACTGTACGACGTCAATAAAGCTGCTAAAGTTCAACTGCTGGCTGATAGCACTTGTCTTTCGCTTACCGGAGACCACTGGACCTCAGTGAGTAATCACAATTACCTTGGGGTTACTGCTCATCTAATAGATGAAAATTGGAAGCTACAGTCCTTTGCTTTGGGCGTGTTAAAAACAGAAGAAAGACATTTTGCCACTGCTTGCGCTGATCAATTCCTTCAAGTTGCAAATGATTGGAATATTGCTGACAAAGTCTGCACATTAGGCACAAACAGCGCTCCCAACATGGTAGCTGCTGCTAGAGTTTTACCTTATCAACATCTCCCCTGCGTAGCCCATGCTATACAACGAGTGATCACCGTAGCTTTTCGAGAGGGTGGCTTTGACGTGCCCTTAGCCAAGTGTCGCAAAATCGTGGGACATTTTAAGCACAGCCCTGCAAATACATCAGAGCTGAGAGCACAACAAGCTGCCCAAGAGCTTAACGTAGAGTCCCTTGTCCAGGATGTACCGACACGGTGGAATTCTACTCTGGAAATGAACAAACGAATCCAACGCAACAAAGAGCCACTAACAACAACTATTTTTTCCCCCTTTTTTTCTCTCTCCCTCTTCTGGTATTCACTCATTGAATTAATGGTGTGTTCTTGTGCTTTACTCCACAGGTACATCACAGAGCTTTTAGGTGGCGAAAAGTATGTGTCGTGCTCTGTTGTCCTGCCTGCGCTCTGCCATCTTCTGCGTACCATGGAAGTGTCAGATGTTGATCCAGCCTACATAGTCCGCTTCAAAAATGCTTTCACAAAGGATCTCAACAAAAGAAAAGACAACATGAACCTGGCCTGGTTAAAGTTAGCAACAGCTTTAGATCCCAGGTTCAAGGACCTCAGGGGAGAGGTTTGGCAAAATCTGAGTGAAATGCTGAAAGAAGGAGAACCTGCTGCCCAAAGGTCCAGAGATGACTTTGTGCAAGAACCTCCACAGAAAAAGATGTCTCTTCTACTCATGGGGTCAGAGTCAGAATGTGAGGATGAGGGATCAGCCACAGACAACACACTAGAGAGGTACAAAGCAGAGCCCTGTGTGAGCATGGATGCATGTCCTTTGGAGTGGTGGTCAGCACACAGTGGTGCCTACAGTAAGCTGGCCCAAGTTGCACAGAAGTACTTGGGTGCACCTGCTTCCACAGTACCTTGCGAAAGACTTTTTTCTTTGGCTTGGCACATTGTGCAAAAGAAAAGATCAGCTTTGTCATCTGAAAATGTTAATAAGCTCGTTTGCTTGAGTAACTGGTTGTAGCAAGATAGTATTATGTGTGATGTGATTGCAAGTACTTAAATAGCAGTACAGAACGGAAATGTTTACAGTTATCCTATGTTTATATTAGCACTTTCTTGTGCAATATTGCAGAATTGTTCAAGATGTCTGCCTGGCACTTTGAGAAATGCAGAACTGTACTTAAATAGCAGCTCAGAACTAAAATGTTTACAAAACTAAAATGTTGTGTTGATGTACAACCAATGGTTACAGTTTTGTTTTTTTACTGTAGGTTTATGTCAGCACTTGTTTTTGCAATATTGCAGCATTGTTCAAAATGTCTGCCTGGCACTTTCAGAATATGTAAAATAAAAACAGAACTTTTTTAAAAAACTGGCCCCTCTTTTCTTTAGACACATGCAAATAAAAAACTGTGATTAATCGCGATTAAAAAAATTAATCGTTTGACAGCTCTAATATCTATTATAGAAAACGCTATCTCAATGGCCGCCGCCTGGGCGCCGCCATGTTTATTTCCCATACCGACTTTGAAGCTAAGCAGGGAAGTGCCTGGTTAGAACTGGGATGGGAGACCGTTCCTCCGATGCTAAGCAGGGAAGTGCCTGGTTAGGACTGGGATGGGAGACCGTTTGGGAACACCAGGAAGCCTGGCGACAGTAGTGACTCTGTGCGTGGACATCCGCGGCCGGCCCCCACGTGACGGTCCCACCGGCCGCGGGCATTGGCCACGGGTACATATGGACCGCGGTGCTGCTGTCCGAGGACAACCCGCTGTCACACAAACGCGAGTGCACGAGATCTGACTGCCGTGCGTGTGCGCGCATCCAAACAGGCCGATGTGTGTGTGCGCGTGTGTGCGCGCGTGTGTGCGTGTGTGTGCGTGTGTGTATGTGTGTGCGTGCGTGCCCAAAACCTGCTCAAACACGAGCCTCTAATCAAACGCGCTGCTCCGACTGATTTCTCCTCCGTGTGAGTCAAAGCGAAAATGAAACCACTTAACGAGCGCATGGCCTGCACTGCGTAGTTTTTTTTCCTTTTTTTTTTTACTTTGCTGCTGGACCATTTGTTTTCTATTTTGCTTTCACGTATTGTGAGCCCAGAGGTACATTTGATTCTAAAGCAGCTTTGAAAGCATTGCCAATTTTATTGTAAGGTTATAACTACTGTCTAACAACGATCATTAGGCTATTTCAGTTCAAAACCTACTCATTCTTTTTTTTTTTTTTACACTACCGTGATGCACCAAACCACGGGTCCTGCAACGTGACCCAAACCGTTACAGCTGAACCCCTAATATTTATCCATAATTATTCCACTGTCTCTTGAATCCTGTTCCCTGAGTTTAGCAAAAATATTGTCGTACTTTATAAGAAAGGAGCACGGGTGCATCAAACACTCCAATTGCAGTTTGTTTGAAATTGTTTTTTGCCTTCATTCTTTTACTCATTTGTAGTGGCCATAGTTTTTGGAATGGGTTGGGAACCACTGGCCTACAGCTGAACTGTGTGACGGGTTGGACATTTCTTTGTAATCACTCATAATCTCTGAATATCAAATGTGGAGACTAGCGAGGCCCGGCCGAATATATATATATATATATATATATATATATATAAATATATATATATGCATATACATATATATATATATATATATATATATGCATATATATATATATATAATCTAAGGAGGAGAGGGAGATTGTCCCGCTGCTCTGTGGAGACTTGTGTTATGAGGAATGTGCTCAGACAATCGGATTAAGACGGACTTTAAGCCCCTCAGACACTGACACCATGACCCTCCCCCCCTCCCCCTCATGTATTTAGTACCGATTGTGTATTTTGTGTTCTTTATGTTGAAGCTTTTAAATAAAAATCACTTAAAACATGGGCCTATATATGAGTATCGTCTCTTCTGTGGATGTGCAGACTCATCACTGTCCCTTTAATGGTTAAAGGCATTGGTTAAAGTCTGTAAACCCGCCTCTCAGACAGGACAGAAGGAGCAGATGGTTCCAGATGTTTCCAGCTGATGTTTCCAGCTGATGGTTCCAGATGTTTCCAGCTGATGTTGCTCTCTCTGCGCCCACACCTCTAAAATGGCGGATGACTAAGTGTCTCCTGAGGGCGATCTCTGGACCAATGAGATCGTCTGAATAAACAAAATCAGACCTGAGGAAACTCCCGCTGGATAATCCCGCCTTAATCCCGCCTTAATCCAGGGAGATCTGCGGCCGATAAAAGAGTCCCTGAAGATAAAAGCAGACGACACCAGGACCAGGACCAGGGCCAGGACCAGGACCAGGACCAGGACCAGGACCAGGGCCAGGACCAGCACCAGGACCAGGACCAGGACCAGGGCCAGGACCAGGACCAGGACCAGGACCAGGAGGCCGAGCGAGGACCCAGAGCCCCCACCGTCTGCCGACCATGGAGCCCCGGGAGAGGCCACAGTGAGGTCTGTGTGAGGTTTTAAAGGGTCTGAGGGTCTGAGGGTCTGAGGGTCTGAGGTTCAGAGGTTCAGAGTTCTGGATCCGGGAGCAGGTGAAGAGTCTTAACGAGAGGATTTCAGGACGATTCCACCAAACTCTCCTTTTCTCCTGCCGAGAGGAAAGGGCTCAGAGTTTAGACCAGAGACATTTTAAACATTAGCCCTGACAGAGGCATGCTGGGTAATCAGGGCCAGAGAGAGAGTCAATCTGCCACAGGAGGCGACGTGAGGTTAATGACCGAGAGCAGGAGAGTCCAGGGCTTCCTTCTCCTTTGAGAGGCCTGTGCCTTAGTGACTGATGTGTCTGAACTCATTCCTAGCTCTCCGAGGTGCAGAGGTGCTAGTGGTACTTTGTGTTTGCTCATCGTGTTAAAGGGTCATTGATGATCAGAAAACCCTCGTACAGTTATTCTGCACTGCTGATTAGAGGCTCGAGAACAACAACTTTGGAATGTTATTGAGCTGATGCTTCTTCTGAAACTGCTGCTAAACGTCACCGTGCTCAGTTTTTACATTTCAGCTTCATCAGCAACAACATACAAATCCCTAAGAGGCAAAAGGGATCGTGTGGACTCGTCTAAAACATCCTTAGTTTGAATCATTTTCTAATGAACATGTCGCTCTGTTCTCCCTCAGGCTCCACATGACCTCCAGGACCGACCCATCCCCTCAGGAAGGTGAAGCTAATGCTGAGCTAACGCTAGCTTATCAAAGAGTGCATCACAATGGTCACAACAATGTTGGTGGGCTGAGGAGCTGCCTGTGGGCTGAGGAGCTGCCCCTGCCTGTGGGTGAGGAGCTGCCCCTGCCTGTGGGTGAGGCGCTGCCCCTGCCTGTGGGTGAGGAGCGGCCCCTGCCTGTGGGTGAGGAGCTGCCCCTGCCTGTGGGTGAGGAGCGGCCCCTGCTGGTGGGCTGAGGAGCTGCCCCTGCTGGTGGGCTGAGGAGCTGCCCCTGCCTGTAGGTGAGGAGCTGCCCCTGCTGGTGGGTGAGGAGCTGCCCCTGCCTGTACAGTGAGGAGCTGCCCCTGCTGGTGGGGTGAGGAGCGGCCCCTGCCTGTACAGTGAGGAGCTGCCCCTGCTGGTGGGTGAGGAGCGGCCCCTGCCTGTACAGTGAGGAGCGGCCCCTGCCTGTACAGTGAGGAGCGGCCCCTGCCTGTACAGTGAGGAGCTGCCCCTGCCTGTGGGTGAGGAGCGGCCCCTGCTGGTGGGCTGAGGAGCTGCAGCCATGGGTCAGGCGCAGGACACGGAGCGCCCGGAGGACCCCGACGCCCCCGAGGCCCCGGTGGACCCGCAGCACATGGACGTGGCGGCGCTGCAGGACATGTACCGGCGCTTCGTGACGGAGTGTCCCAGCGGGCTGCTCTTCCTGCATGAGTTCAAGCGCTTCTTCGGCGTGGACCCGACGGGCGAGGCCTCGGAGTACGCCGAGAACATGTTCCGCGCCTTCGACAAGAACGGGGTAAGAAACATCCTTCACCTCTTTAACTGTTTATAAAGGGGGGGGGGGTTATGCATGTGTTTCTGTCACCCCCTCATTAAAACAGGCCTGAAATGTTGTTGTTTGAGTCGTCTGTTGTCACATGACATGGTGACATGGTGGGAATATTGAGGGGAAAAGTGCCAGCTCTGCCATGTGTCCTCTGTCTCCAGGACAACACCATCGACTTCCTGGAGTTCGTGGCAGCGCTGAACCTGGTCTTTAGGGGGAGTCTCGAGCACAAACTGCGCTGGTCGTTTAAAGTCTACGACAAAGACGGGAGCGGCTTCGTGGACCGCGAGGAGCTGCGAGCCATCATGGACGTGAGTGCTCAGTGTGTGGCACAGGGGTTAGACTGTGGCACAGGGGTTAGTCTGTGGCACAGGGGTTAGTCAGAGGCACAGGGGTTAGTCAGAGGCTCAGGGGTTAGACTGTGGCACAGGGGTTAGTCAGAGGCACAGGGGTTAGTCAGAGGCACAGGGGTTAGACTGTGGCACAGGGGTTAGACAGAGGCACAGGGGTTAGACTGTGGCACAGGGGTTAGTCTGTGGCACAGGGGTTAGTCAGAGGCTCAGGGGTTAGTCAGAGGCACAGGGGTTAGACTGTGGCACAGGGGTTAGTCAGAGGCACAGGGGTTAGACTGTGGCACAGGGGTTAGTCTGTGGCACAGGGGTTAGTCAGAGGCTCAGGGGTTAGTCAGAGGCACAGGGGTTAGTCTGTGGCACAGGGGTTAGTCAGAGGCTCAGGGGTTAGACTGTGGCACAGGGGTTAGACTGTGGCACAGGGGTTAGTCAGAGGCACAGGGGTTAGTCAGAGGCTCAGGGGTTAGACTGTGGCACAGGGGTTAGTCTGTGGCACAGGGGTTAGACTGTGGCACAGGGGTTAGTCAGAGGCACAGGGGTTAGACAGAGGCTCAGGGGTTAGACTGTGGCACAGGGGTTAGTCAGAGGCACAGGGGTTAGTCAGAGGCACAGGGGTTAGTCAGAGGCTCAGGGGTTAGACTGTGGCACAGGGGTTAGTCAGAGGCACAGGGGTTAGTCAGAGGCACAGGGGTTAGTCAGAGGCACAGGGGTTAGACAGAGGCACAGGGGTTAGACAGAGGCACAGGGGTTAGTCAGAGGCACAGGGGTTAGACTGTGGCACAGGGGTTAGTCAGAGGCACAGGGGTTAGACAGAGGCACAGGGGTTAGTCAGAGGCACAGGGGTTAGTCAGAGGCTCAGGGGTTAGACTGTGGCACAGGGGTTAGTCAGAGGCTCAGGGGTTAGTCAGAGGCACAGGGGTTAGACTGTGGCACAGGGGTTAGACTGTGGCACAGGGGTTAGTCAGAGGCACAGGGGTTAGACTGTGGCACAGGGGTTAGACAGAGGCACAGGGGTTAGACAGAGGCACAGGGGTTAGACAGAGGCACAGGGGTTAGACAGAGGCACAGGGGTTAGTCAGAGGCACAGGGGTTAGACTGTGGCACAGGGGTTAGTCAGAGGCACAGGGGTTAGACTGTGGCACAGGGGTTAGACAGAGGCACAGGGGTTAGTCAGAGGCACAGGGGTTAGACAGAGGCACAGGGGTTAGTCAGAGGCACAGGGGTTAGTCAGAGGCACAGGGGTTAGACAGAGGCACAGGGGTTAGACAGAGGCACAGGGGTTAGACTGTGGCACAGGGGTTAGTCAGAGGCACAGGGGTTAGACAGAGGCACAGGGGTTAGTCAGAGGCACAGGGGTTAGTCAGAGGCACAGGGGTTAGTCAGAGGCACAGGGGTTAGTCAGAGGCACAGGGGTTAGTCAGAGGCACAGGGGTTAGTCAGAGGCACAGGGGTTAGTCAGAGGCACAGGGGTTAGACTGTGGCACAGGGGTTAGTCAGAGGCACAGGGGTTAGACTGTGGCACAGGGGTTAGTCAGAGGCACAGGGGTTAGTCAGAGGCACAGGGGTTAGACAGAGGCACAGGGGTTAGACTGTGGCACAGGGGTTAGTCAGAAGCACAGGGGTTAGTCAGAGGCACAGGGGTTAGTCAGAGGCACAGGGGTTAGTCAGAGGCACAGGGGTTAGTCAGAGGCACAGGGGTTAGACAGAGGCACAGGGGTTAGTCAGAGGCACAGGGGTTAGTCAGAGGCACAGGGGTTAGTCAGAGGCACAGGGGTTAGTCAGAGGCACAGGGGTTAGTCAGAGGCACAGGGGTTAGACTGTGGCACAGGGGTTAGTCAGAGGCTCAGGGGTTAGACAGAGGCACAGGGGTTAGACTGTGGCACAGGGGTTAGACTGTGGCACAGGGGTTAGTCAGAGGCTCAGGGGTTAGTCAGAGGCACAGGGGTTAGACTGTGGCACAGGGGTTAGACTGTGGCACAGGGGTTAGTCAGAGGCACAGGGGTTAGTCAGAGGCACAGGGGTTAGTCAGAGGCACAGGGGTTAGACAGAGGCACAGGGGTTAGTCAGAGGCACAGGGGTTAGACAGAGGCACAGGGGTTAGTCAGAGGCACAGGGGTTAGACAGAGGCACAGGGGTTAGTCAGAGGCACAGGGGTTAGTCAGAGGCTCAGGGGTTAGACTGTGGCACAGGGGTTAGTCAGAGGCTCAGGGGTTAGTCAGAGGCACAGGGGTTAGTCAGAGGCACAGGGGTTAGTCAGAGGCACAGGGGTTAGTCAGAGGCACAGGGGTTAGTCAGAGGCACAGGGGTTAGTCAGAGGCACAGGGGTTAGACTGTGGCACAGGGGTTAGTCAGAGGCTCAGGGGTTAGACAGAGGCACAGGGGTTAGTCAGAGGCACAGGGGTTAGTCAGAGGCACAGGGGTTAGTCAGAGGCACAGGGGTTAGACAGTGGCACAGGGGTTAGACTGTGGCACAGGGGTTAGTCAGAGGCACAGGGGTTAGTCAGAGGCACAGGGGTTAGTCAGAGGCACAGGGGTTAGTCAGAGGCACAGGGGTTAGACAGAGGCACAGGGGTTAGTCAGAGGCACAGGGGTTAGTCAGAGGCACAGGGGTTAGACTGTGGCACAGGGGTTAGTCAGAGGCACAGGGGTTAGTCAGAGGCACAGGGGTTAGTCAGAGGCACAGGGGTTAGTCAGAGGCACAGGGGTTAGTCAGAGGCACAGGGGTTAGTCAGAAGCTCAGGGGTTAGACTGTGGCACAGGGGTTAGTCAGAGGCACAGGGGTTAGACTGTGGCACAGGGGTTAGACTGTGGCACAGGGGTTAGTCAGAGGCACAGGGGTTAGTCTGTGGCTCAGGGGTTAGTCAGAGGCACAGGGGTTAGACTGTGGCACAGGGGTTAGTCAGAGGCACAGGGGTTAGTCAGAGGCACAGGGGTTAGACAGAAGCACAGGGGTTAGACAGAGGCACAGGGGTTAGTCAGAGGCACAGGGGTTAGTCAGAGGCACAGGGGTTAGTCAGAGGCACAGGGGTTAGTCAGAGGCTCAGGGGTTAGACAGAAGCACAGGGGTTAGACTGTGGCACAGGGGTTAGTCAGAGGCACAGGGGTTAGACTGTGGCACAGGGGTTAGACTGTGGCACAGGGGTTAGTCAGAGGCACAGGGGTTAGACAGAGGCACAGGGGTTAGTCAGAAGCACAGGGGTTAGTCAGAGGCACAGGGGTTAGTCAGAGGCACAGGGGTTAGTCAGAGGCACAGGGGTTAGTCAGAGGCACAGGGGTTAGTCAGAGGCACAGGGGTTAGTCAGAGGCACAGGGGTTAGACAGAGGCACAGGGGTTAGACAGAGGCACAGGGGTTAGACAGAAGCACAGGGGTTAGTCAGAGGCACAGGGGTTAGTCAGAGGCACAGGGGTTAGTCAGAGGCACAGGGGTTAGTCAGAGGCACAGGGGTTAGTCAGAGGCACAGGGGTTAGTCAGAGGCACAGGGGTTAGACAGAGGCACAGGGGTTAGACAGAAGCACAGGGGTTAGTCAGAGGCACAGGGGTTAGTCAGAGGCACAGGGGTTAGTCAGAGGCACAGGGGTTAGTCAGAGGCACAGGGGTTAGACTGTGGCACAGGGGTTAGACAGAGGCACAGGGGTTAGTCAGAGGCACAGGGGTTAGACAGAAGCACAGGGGTTAGTCTGTGGCACAGGGGTTAGTCAGAGGCTCAGGGGTTAGTCAGAGGCACAGGGGTTAGACTGTGGCACAGGGGTTAGTCAGAGGCACAGGGGTTAGTCAGAGGCACAGGGGTTAGACAGAGGCACAGGGGTTAGTCAGAGGCACAGGGGTTAGACAGAAGCACAGGGGTTAGTCTGTGGCACAGGGGTTAGTCAGAGGCTCAGGGGTTAGTCAGAGGCACAGGGGTTAGACTGTGGCACAGGGGTTAGTCAGAGGCACAGGGGTTAGTCAGAGGCACAGGGGTTAGTCAGAGGCACAGGGGTTAGACAGAGGCACAGGGGTTAGTCAGAGGCACAGGGGTTAGTCAGAGGCACAGGGGTTAGACAGAGGCACAGGGGTTAGACAGAGGCACAGGGGTTAGTCAGAGGCACAGGGGTTAGTCAGAGGCACAGGGGTTAGTCAGAGGCACAGGGGTTAGACAGAGGCACAGGGGTTAGACAGAGGCACAGGGGTTAGTCAGAGGCACAGGGGTTAGTCAGAGGCACAGGGGTTAGTCAGAGGCACAGGGGTTAGTCAGAGGCACAGGGGTTAGTCTGTGGCACAGGGGTTAGTCAGAGGCACAGGGGTTAGTCAGAGGCTCAGGGGTTAGTCAGAGGCACAGGGGTTAGTCAGAGGCACAGGGGTTAGACTGTGGCACAGGGGTTAGACAGAGGCACAGGGGTTAGACTGTGGCACAGGGGTTAGTCAGAGGCACAGGGGTTAGTCAGAGGCACAGGGGTTAGTCAGAGGCACAGGGGTTAGACTGTGGCACAGGGGTTAGACTGTGGCACAGGGGTTAGTCAGAGGCACAGGGGTTAGTCAGAGGCACAGGGGTTAGTCAGAGGCACAGGGGTTAGTCAGAGGCACAGGGGTTAGTCAGAGGCACAGGGGTTAGTCAGAGGCACAGGGGTTAGACTGTGGCACAGGGGTTAGTCAGAGGCACAGGGGTTAGTCTGTGGCACAGGGGTTAGTCAGAGGCACAGGGGTTAGACTGTGGCACAGGGGTTAGTCAGAAGCACAGGGGTTAGTCAGAAGCACAGGGGTTAGTCAGAGGCACAGGGGTTAGACTGTGGCACAGGGGTTAGTCAGAAGCACAGGGGTTAGTCAGAGGCACAGGGGTTAGTCAGAGGCACAGGGGTTAGACAGTGGCACAGGGGTTAGACTGTGGCACAGGGGTTAGTCTGTGGCACAGGGGTTAGTCAGAGGCACAGGGGTTAGTCAGAGGCTCAGGGGTTAGACTGTGGCACAGGGGTTAGACAGAGGCACAGGGGTTAGTCAGAGGCACAGGGGTTAGTCAGAGGCACAGGGGTTAGTCAGAGGCACAGGGGTTAGTCAGAGGCACAGGGGTTAGTCAGAGGCACAGGGGTTAGACAGAGGCACAGGGGTTAGACAGAGGCACAGGGGTTAGTCAGAGGCACAGGGGTTAGACAGAGGCACAGGGGTTAGACAGAGGCACAGGGGTTAGTCAGAGGCACAGGGGTTAGACAGAGGCACAGGGGTTAGACAGAGGCACAGGGGTTAGACAGAGGCACAGGGGTTAGACAGAGGCACAGGGGTTAGACAGAGGCACAGGGGTTAGACAGAGGCACAGGGGTTAGTCAGAGGCACAGGGGTTAGTCAGAGGCACAGGGGTTAGACAGAGGCACAGGGGTTAGACTGAGGCACAGGGGTTAGACAGAGGCACAGGGGTTAGTCAGAGGCACAGGGGTTAGACAGAGGCACAGGGGTTAGACTGTGGCACAGGGGTTAGTCAGAGGCACAGGGGTTAGACAGAAGCACAGTGCTCAGCCCTGATACAGTAGTAGTACTGCTCTAAACACTGCCCCCTGCTGTTCCTGCAGAGCATCTACCGGGTGAAGCGGGGCCGTCAGACGGACCGCAGCGACATGACCGTGGACCAGGCGGTGGACCGGCTGCTGAGCGCCGTGGACGCCGACGGCGACGGTAACGCGCCTCAGTGTGGCGCCTCAGTGTGGCGCCTCAATAGTAGTTATATTGTACTTCATGTACTTTGTAGGATATTTGAAGAGAAAGTACTTTGTGTCATGGCCGCCCTCTGTCCCGCAGGAAACATCAGTCTGGAGGAGTTCCTGCAGGGGGCGCAGCAGGACCCCTGGGTGCTCAACATGCTGAAGCTGGACATGAACCCGGCGTCCTGGATCCTGGAGCAGCGGAGGCGGAGCGCGCACTTCTGACCACGCCCCCACAGAGGAGGCGGAGCTCTGACCTCTGACCACGCCCCCACACAGGAGGCGGAGCTCTGACCTCTGACCACGCCCCCACACAGGAGGCGGAGCTCTGACCTCTGACCACGCCCCCACAGAGGAGGCGGAGCTCTGACCTCTGACCACGCCCCCACAGAGGAGGCGGAGCGCGCACTTCTGACCACGCCCCCACAGAGGAGGTGGAGCTCTGACCTCTGACCACGCCCCCACAGAGGAGGTGGAGCTCTGACCTCTGACCACGCCCCCACAGAGGAGGCGGAGCTCTGACCTCTGACCACGCCCCCACAGAGGAGGCGGAAGATCGTTGACTGATCTGAAAACAGGATTATTTAAAGTCAGATGCTTTGGTGACGACTCAGATGTTTCTTTTCTCCATCCATTCTCCTCTTTATCCGGGGCCGGGGCGGGGGCAGCGTCCCAGCAGAGATGCCCAGACTTCCCCATCCACGCACACGCACACGCCAGGCGTGAGAACGTGTAAGAGTTTGTGCTTGTTTTCAGCTCTGACGAGCGACTGCAAAAAGCAGAGTTTCCGAGTGCTGTCTTTGGTTTGGGGATCCTGCATTGGCCTCGCTCTGCAGATCCAGTGGTTGGAGCTGTTGTTTCAGAGCCAGAGAGATGAACTCTTTTAGGAGGAGCAGCGGCGTCATGGAGGATCTTATACATCAGACACAGTGTGGATTATCACGTTTTCAAAGCTGAGAAATGTGTGTTTTACGAGGACATGACAGTGATGGAATCGTCTGCCTTCATCATGAATCTTTAGAGACCTTTTATATAATGACTCACGTGGCCTGAAGCCTGTGACCAACCTGTCATACAGTAAAGAAAATGGCTGCTGAGGCCTCCATCGTGAGGGGATTTTGAATGTGTCTGAACTGTGTCATTAACTTTACCTGCTCTGGATTTGTAATGATTCTTCCATCAATTAAAATTTTCGGGCAATTTTGTATTTTATGTCGATTTGTAAAAAACATTGAAACTGTCTTATCTAAGTTTAAGGTGAGGCATGAGTTTTTCAGCCACAGTCTTCATCTCATTGGTCAGTTTTTGAGCGACTTCTTCTGCAGTTTTGCCATGTGCATGTAGCACCGTGTCGTCAGCACACATGATCATCTTACTCTTACAGACAGTTGGCAGGTCATTTATGTATAGTGTAAACAGCAGGGGGCCCAGAACGGACCCTTGTGGCACTCCCACACCGCAGGCTCTTAAGGGTGATTTTTGTCAACTGCAACACATTGTTGTCTGTCGTTACGGTAAGATGGAATCCATGCTATTGTGTTTGAGTGAAGAGGAACATGAGAGAGTTGCTAATGAGAAGATGAGAGACGAGTTTGAACGTTTTAAATGAGACTCGTGTGTTTCCTGTGAGCAGATCCATCCAGATTCATCTTTTATACTTTAAGCGTCGCACTTAAGACAGTGTAACTCTGAGGCAGGGTGACACTTCATTTGAAAGCCAAGCACTTCTAGTTTCTTCTAGTTAGTAAGATCTGAGAGAGTGAAAAACCCTGGGGGATTTTTTTTGTCCATTTCTCAAAGATATGAATAAAAACACAACCTTTTTTTCACTGGTATTTTGTGACGGTGGCTTGAAATGAGCTCCCACAGCTTCACAACATCACTGACCACGTGTTTCATTTAGATTCTTTGAGAAACGGACATAAAAATACAAAAACCCACCAGGGCCCAAACTAATTGGCCCAAGCTAACCCTGTATAACCCTATATAATCCAACCCTAATCCCATAATTAACCCCATATAACCCTATATAACCCTCTCCGAGTCCCTGGTCTAAAGCTCTGTCAATGAAATGCTGCTCAGAGTAGTTTGTGTCAAAGCTTTTTAATGAATAAAATACAAATAAAAGTGAATAAGACCACGCCCTTGTCTCTGTGTTTCTGTGACTGGTTCACTCGTCAGGCTCCACAGAGGGTCCTCAGGTTAAAGGTGACGTAGTGGAGGAAATCTGAGCGCTGATATGTGTGTCAGGGGATTCCCTGGTCACCTGAGTGGGAGTTAAAGAGTGAGGCGGGGTCAGAGGGGGCGGGGCCTATGAGGGGGGCTTTATTTAGACTCAGGTTAATCCTCCTCATCATTTACTAAATATAAACTGAGCGGAAACAGAGGCCGGACTCAGAGCCTCCTGGAAATAAAACAGGAGTTTGATCAAGAGTTTGATCTTTACACCACACAGACATGACGTGTAATATAATAACAGATTCAGAGTAACACAAATGTTTTTATAAATGAGGTAAATTGAACAATGAAAAACAAACTACAGAACGTTTAAATGTACAATTCTATACTTTTTGTTTGTTACTTCTGGGTCGAGAAGAGAAGAACAATATTGATTATAGTATTTGTTGCATGAATTGCTCCTGGGAAACACAAACATGTCAAAAATAAGACTTATGTTTCCCCAAGACCTGGTTCTTCTTCCCACGAACCACAAGACAAAAAAAGATGACAATACCACAGTGGTCCAAGGAGAGCCTAGAAATACTTAGAGGCTGTTTTTCGTGCACGGACTGGTCCTTATTCCATGAGCTGGACCTAGATGAGGCCACAGAAACTATAACGGACTACATCAACTTTTGTGTTGATATGATAGTGCCAAAAAAATAAATTTTGCACTTTGCAAACAACAAACCTCACATAACTAAAGAAGTCAAAGCATGCATCCTGGAGAAAAGGAAAGCTTTTAAGAGCAAAGATAGAGTGCAAACGGCTGTAGCGCAGAAGAACCTTAACAAAATGTTAAAACAGGCCAGGGAGAAGCACAGAGAGGATCTAGAGAAGAGCATCAATTCTAAAGACAACAAAAAGTTGTGGGACACACTGAAACAAATGGCACACATGACAAATAACACAAGTAAGCTGGCCATATTTAATGAGGAAGAATTTGCCAACAATCTTAATGACTATTTCTTAAGACATGACAATGAAAGCGATAGTGACCTCGAGACCACTTTCTCTTCTGATGAAGAGCTATACAGCGATTTTATAATTGATGAACACTGCGTACAATCACTTTTTAAAAAGGTATGCAGCAAGAAAGCGTCTGGGCCAGATGGACTATCCCCATATCTAATCAAGAATTGTGCCCAGGAATTGTCAGAGGCGTGGAGCCAGTTTTCCAGATGTCTGTGGACAAGTGCTCGGTGCCTAAAATCTGGAAGAAATCCACAATCGTACCTATTCCAAAGGTGTCTTGCCCAGCCTCCAACAAAGACTACAGGCCTGTGGCCTTAACTAGCGTGGTCATGAAATGCTTCGAAAAACTTATGGCCAACAGACTCAGATCTGAGGTCTCTGACCTACTAGACCCATTGCAATTTGCCTATAAACAAGGTCTCAGTACATCAGATGCAATACTCAGTCTGTCACACATCATTTGCAAACATCTAGAGACTCCAAACTCTTACGCAAGGGCCCTGTTTGCCGATTTCAGCTCGGCTTTTGATACTGTGTGCCCAGATCTACTTGCGGAGAAACTCAGAGACTTACAAGTGAATCCAGCCCTAGTGAAGTGGTTTCTGTCCTTTCTAACAAACAGAGAGCAACAGGTTAGAGTCAATGGCACCCTCTCGAAAGTGAAAAACTGTAGCACAGGGGTGCCGCAGGGTGCTGTGTGCTCTTCTATTTTGTTCACGGTTTATACAAATGACTGTCGAAGTTCTGCTCCAAATATCAAGACAATCAAATTCTCTGATGACACCGTGATTGTGAGCCTCCTGTACGCTGATCACTGCCCCTCCTCGTACTATGCAGAGGTAGACTCCTTCATCTCCTGGTGTGAGGACCACCACCTGTCCCTGAATGCACTCAAAACAAAGGAGGTCATTTTTGATACTAGAACTATACAAAAACATGACCCGGTGGTGATTGGAGGTAAAGACATTCAGCAGGTCAAATCCTTTAAGTATCTGGGTGTACACATTGATGACCTGCTCAGACGGGACGTGCACACTGAGCACTTGTGTTCCAAACTGTCCCAAAGACTCTACTTCTTAAGGAGGCTGCGTCTGTTTGGTGTGAGCACAGACATGTTGATCCACTTCTACAATGCCATTCTTGAGAGTATTGTCCGGTACGGGATCGCAGCCTGGGACGGTCCTCTAACTGTGAAGAGCAAAACACAAACTGAGAGACTCGTCCTGAGGGAAGCTGACCAACACAAGAGAGTTTCCGTCCTTGAAAGAAACCTTTGAAAGCACTGTCCTCATCCAAGCTCAGAAAATCACTGAGAATCCATCACATTTTCTGAACGGTGAATATGAAATCCTCCCATCAGGAGGACGGTGCAGAGACACAGGTTCAAGAGCAACAGATACAAGCTCTCATTTCTCCCCAACTCTGTGTCTCTTCTAAACAAACTGAAGGATAAAGAGCAGGTGAAGAGGCGTCAGAACTAAGATGAACTCAATTGTTTTATTGTGATGTACTGGTTGCACTGACTTACTGAATTGTTTTATATGAATGGTTGTACTGTATGAGTGACAGCTGCGGGCAATGAGCCCAAGACACATTTCTCATTGAGGACAATAAAGTTTATCCATCCATCCAATTGTATTAACACCAACATCTGCTGCAAGATAGAAACCTCAGAATGTGGAAACTTCGACATGGAGACAGAGACGTGCTTTAACCTCACATATCCCGGAAGGAAAGGTCCCGGCAGAGGTCCACGATGGGTCGTCCCGCTCAGGATTAGGGATTAGGAGAATCCTGATCCAGGGCTTTCCCCACGACGCGAGACACAGGACGGAGACGACACGGGGAGAAGATCTGACCAACACACTCTCTCTAAGACCAGGAGGAGAACCTGGACTCTGGACACTCTATAGAAAATATAAATATAAATCCTTCAAAGAAAGATCTGCTTCAGACAGGACGAGGAGCAAACATTTGAGCCAGGACTGAAGGACTGAAGCAGGACCTGGAGGACAGAGCCGGACCTGGAGACACGAGGACTGAAAGATCTGAAGCAGGAGCTGGAGGACAGAGCCGGACCTGGAGGACAGAGCCGGACCTGGAGACACGAGGACTGAAAGATCTGAACAGGTTTGGATCATCCTGATACAAACATCTCCACTTTTGAGCCAAAGTCAGTCATGGATGAAGAACGTAAAACGTGTCTTTGGAGTTAAAGCTGCAAAGGAGAAAACCTCCAGTTCTTCACCAGGAGATCGTCACGGTAACGATAGAACCTTCACTGTCCCACGTGTTCATTTCCTCGACTGAAATAGACTAAATTAAGAGTTGTTTATGAAACAAAAACTGTGACTAAAATGTCCAGATATTTTCAGTTTGAAAGAGGCTCATTTATCCTCATTTATCCTCAGCCAAAGGACTGCTCTGAGCTTTGTTCATGAAGCAGATCGTGATCAAATATTGTAAATGTAAAGTTGAATAAATTCATCTTAACTTTAGTGGAGGATTGTTTGACACCAGGTTTTCCTCTTTGTTCTCAGAGTTCCTGAAGCTCCAGGATCCTGTGGAAACTCAGATTGTTCAGTCTTTAGTTAAAGCTAAAACACTCTCAAGTCAAACCTTTACTGAAAAACTTTGTTCACTCTGAGCCCCTGCGGTCCCCGTGCCCCTCGTTGGGAACCACTGCAGTAGAAGAGCAGGATCTGAGGAGATGATGCGTCTCATGGGTCCATGAATAAAGAAGGTCTGCGTTTGACCCGACCCTCAGAGTCTGGGAGAGCTTCAGGCTGATGGGGAGGCCATAGATCCGAGACCAGACTCTGGACATTTACAAGAGAAACCCCTGTGAAACATGGGCCAGACCCCGACCCAGACCCAGACCCCGACCCAGACCCAGACCCAGGCCCCGACCCAGGACCTGCAGCTGGACTCCATCCAGGACCTGTACAGGAGCTTCGTCCAGGAGTGTCCGAGCGGCTCGCTGCACCTGCACGAGTTCCGCCGCATGTTCGGGGTGAAGTACGGCTCTGCAGAGGCCCAGTACATGGACAACATCTTCAGGGCCTTCGACATGAACCACGTGAGTCCCTCATGACCTTTAACCTCTAAACCCCGCCTTAACCCAGTGCATTTTCTCCAGTTCAGCTTCGCCCACATCTATTTGAAAGCTAAGACCAACCCCAAGATCATCCAAACACATCCTTTTCCTTGTTTGTTTGACCCGTCACTTTAAAAAAAAAAATGTCATTGATTTTCTTGCCACTTTTTCGTTGCTCTTTTGACACTTTTTTCCGGAAGTTTTCAGTAAACAATGGAAGAACCACTGCCTCAAATATAACCTGAGGGGAAACACTGCAGATCAACCTTTTGCTGTAGATCCTGGTCCTCTCTTATCCCTCTAATGTTCCTCTTTATGTTCTTTATGTTCCTCTGATGTCCCTCTTTATGTTCTTTATGTTCCTCTTTATGTTCTTTATGTTCCTCTTATGTTCCTCTTATGTTCCTCTTTATGTTCCTCTTTATGTTCCTCTTTATGTTCCTCTTTATATCCCTCTGATGTTCCTCTTATGTTCTTGCTGTTCCTCATGTTCTCCTTGTGTCTGTGCCTCCAGGACAACACGATGGACTTCATGGAGTTCGTGGCGGCTCTCCACCTGGTGCTGAGAGGGCGGCTCGAGGACAAACTGCGCTGGTCCTTCAAGGTGTTCGACGGAGACGACAACGGATACTTGGACAGACAGGAGGTCACCAAGATCATCAAGGTGCGAGCTGTGAGCAGAGGTCACTTTGGCCGACTGGGTCATGGATGTTGTGTGATGTCACCAAGAACAAAGCAGCGACATGAGACACAGATGAGAGTCTAAGATCACTGAGATGGAGCTGTCCCGTTATAGGGCGGTGTTTTCAGCCCCGCCCTGGCCTCTGCACAAGGCAAAGGGTGGATGGAGATGATCTTTACGGCTTTAAAAGTAGCGTAGCAGAAACCCCTCCTGTGACAACACAGTAATGAGGACAGTGATGATCCCTATGGGTGTTTTCACACTTCAGCTGTCCACCTCTGAGGTTAGCACTATAAGCTGTTGTGCAATGTTTACTGTAATCTGCTCATGCTAATGCGCTAAGTCCCTTCATCCCCAAACGCAGACCACAAACAGCAGAGCGTCTGTGAGGGCAGCGATTAAGACCGACCCGAGGGGGGAGAGCATGTATGTTCCTCTGCTGTTCCTCTGATGTTCCTCTGATGCTCCTCTGATGTTCCTCTGCTGTTCCTCTGGGGTTCCTCTGCGGTTCTTCTGCTGTTCCTCTGCGGTTCCTCTGATGTTCCTCTGATGTTCCTCTGATGTTCCTCTGATGTTCCTCAGCTGTTCCTCTGCTGCTCCTCTGCTGCTCCTCTGCTGCTCCTCTGCTGTTCCTCTGATGTTCCTCTGCTGTTCCTCTGATGTTCCTCTGCTGTTCCTCTGCTGTTCCTCTGCTGTTTCTCTGCGGTTCCTCTGCCTTTTAAAGTACCAATAAGAGTACCGCTAAAGTACCGCTAAAGATACGACCCGTCCCATCGATAAGGAGATGGATGGGAGGGGTCGTACCACAGCCGATCCCTGTTTAAGACTGCAGTTACTGTGGAGCACTGCTGGATGACTGAGAGCCGCACCTGTTTGTGTTTCAGATCATTTACAAAATAAAGAAAGGCTCAGCGACGGAGGAGAGCGACCTGCAGGACATGAGCCCAGACCAGATCTGTGAGCGCATCTTCAGGGACGTGGACGTCAACAACGACGGTGAGTCCACATCCGATACGGACCGATATCCGATACCTACCGATATCCGATACGGACCGATATCCAATACTAACCGATGTCCGATACTAACCGATATCCGATACGGACCGATATCCGATACAGACCGATATCCGATACGGACCGATATCCGATACTAACCGATATCCGATACCTACCGATATCCGATACCAACCGATATCTGATACGGACCGATATCCGATACTGACCGATATCCGATACCTACCGATATCCGATACCTACCGATATCCGATACCGACCGATATCTGATACGGACCGATATGCGATACTAACCGATGTCCGATACTGACCGATATCCGATACTAACCGATATCCGATACCGACCGATATCCGATACTAGCCACTATCCGATACTGACCGATATCCGATACTGACCGATATCCGATACTAACCGATATCCGATACGGACCGATATCCGATATTAAAACCGATATCCGATACCGACCGATATCCGATACGGACCGATATCCGATACTAACCGATATCCGATACCGACCGATATCCGATACTAACTGATGTCCGCTACCGACCAATATCCGATACTAACCACTATCCGATACTGACCGATATCCGATACTGGCCGATATCCGATACTTACCGATATCCGATACGGACCGTTATCCGATACTAACCGATATCCGATACCGACCGATATCCGATACTAACCACTATCCGATACTGACCGATATCCGATACTGACCGATATCCGATACTGACCGATATCCGATACGGACCGATATCCGATACTAACCGATATCCGATACGGACCGATATCCGATACTAACCGATATCCGATACCGACCGATATCCGATACTAACCGATGTCCGATACCGACCGATATCCGATACTAACCACTATCCGATACTGACCGATATCCGATACTGACCGATATCCGATACTAACCGATATTTGATACTAACCGATATCCGATACGGACCGATATCCGATACTAACCACTATCCGATACTGACCGATATCCGATACGGACCGATATCTGATGCTAACCGATATCCGATACCGACCGATATCCGATACCAACCAATATCCGACACTGACCGATATTCGATACTAACCGATATCCGATACCGAACAATATCCAATACTAACCGATATCCGATCCCGAACGATATCCGATACTAACCGATATCTGATCCCAACCGATATCCGATACTAGCCGATATCCGATGCCGAACGATATCTGGTTCCAACGATTTCCGATCCCGACCGATATCCGATACTGACCGATATCTGATACTAACCGATATCCGATACCGACCGATATCCGATACCAACCGATATTCGATACCGACCAATATCCGACATTGACCGATATTTGATACTAACCGATATCCGATACTAACCAATATCCGATACTGACCGATATCCGATACTAACCGATATCCGATACTAACCGATATCCGATACGGACCGATATCCGATACGGACCGATATCCGATGCTAACCGATATCCGATACCGACCGATATCCGATACCAACCGATATTCGATACCGACCAATATCCGACACTGACCGATATTCGATACTAACCGATATCCGATACCGAACAATATCCAATACTAACCGATATCCGATCCCGAACGATATCCGATACAAACCGATATCTGATCCCAACCGATATCCGATACTAGCCGATATCCGATGCCGAACGATATCTGGTTCCAACGATTTCCGATCCCGACCGATATCCGGTACCGACCGATATCCGATACTAACCACTATCCGATACTGCCCGATATCCGATACTGACCGATATCCGATACGGACCGATATCCGATACTAACCGATATCCGATACGGACCGATATCCGATACCGACCGGTATCCGATACGGACCAATATCCGATACTAACCGATATCCGATACCGACCACTATCCGATACTGACCGATATCCGATACTGACCGATAACCGATACTAACCGATATCTGATCCCAACCGATATCCGATACTAGCCGATATCCGATGCCGAACGATATCTGGTTCCAACGATTTCCGATCCCGACCGATATCCGGTACCGACCGATATCCGATACTAACCACTATCCGATACTGCCCGATATCCGATACTGACCGATATCCGATACGGACCGATATCCGATACTAACCGATATCCGATACGGACCGATATCCGATACCGACCGGTATCCGATACGGACCAATATCCGATACTAACCGATATCCGATACCGACCACTATCCGATACTGACCGATATCCAATACTGACCGATAACCGATACTAACCGATATCTGATATGGACCGATATCCGATACTAACCGATATCCAATACCGACAGATAATCCGATGCCGACTGAAACCCAATAACAACACCGATATCGATACCCGATACTGACCAATATCCGATATCATTCAGGAGACAGTCCTAGTTCATCTGTGCTGAGAGAGAAGACAGTTTTCGTTTCATGTGGAAAGGGTGTAGGTCTGTACTGACGTCTGGGTGTGGTTCCAGGGGAGATCACGCTGGAGGAGTTCCTGCAGGGGGCGCAGAGGAGCCCGTGGCTGCAGAACTTCCTCCACCTGGACATAAACCCGAGTGCGTGGGTGGAGCAGCGCATGAGCGAGCGCCGACTCAGCGGAACGTGAGGGATCACTCCCAGATGAGCCAGAACTTCTCTGTCTGCTCCGAGAAGGTCTGTCTACAAGAGACATGAACAGAACCGGGGAGGGGGGCTCCTCCTCAGGCTCCTGGACCTCAGGCTCCTGAACCTTAGGCTCCTCATCAGGCTCCTGAACCTCAGGCTCCTGAACCTCAGGCTCCTGAACCTCAGGCTCCTGAACCTCAGGCTCCTGAACCTCAGGCTCCTGAACCTCAGGCTCCTGAACCTCAAGCTCCTGAACCTCAGGCTCCTGAACCTCAGGCTCCTGAACCTCAGGCTCCTCAACCAAACTCAGAGCTGTGACCTCGTACAGACACACAGGCTGTCACATAAAGGCTACTGGCTTCTGTTGTTCTAGATGTTCCTCAAAGCTGTGTTTGTTCATGTGTCAATGAAAATCCCATTAAAGGGTCACACCGTGGAAAGAGTGAAACACCTCGGTCACATGATCAGGAGTGACCTCTGATGATGATGATGAAGACCAGAGGAAGGGCTGTGAAGTGTCTGCACAAGCGAACATGCTGTAAAAACCGCCCTCACCTTAACCAAGTGCATTTTCTTCTCAAAGCTTCTCCACTGGAGCTTAAAGCTAGAGTAACGCCTCATTTGAAAGCTAAGACCTACCAAACTCATCCAAGCTTTTTCGCTGTTTTTGTTATCAGGTTTTAGTCGTTCTGTAGATAAGGCAAGACAAGAAAGGCAAGAAAGACAAGAAAGAAAAGAAAAGTAAAGAAAAGAAAAGAAAAGAAAAGAAAAGAAAAGAAAAGAAAAGAAAAGAAAAGAAAAGAAAAGAAAAGAAAAGAAAGAGATCTGAGGAAATGTATCTTTGACACGGTTTAAAAGTCATTAAAACATTTATAAAAAAGCAAAGAAGCATTTTCCACACATTGCAAATACCTGTAAATATTTTGCTTTGTTTCTTTGTATTTTTCCAGGTTCTTGTCTCTTCTTTCTCTCATTTGGGCCACATTTAGTTTATTTGTGTGATGTAACTGTGATCAAGCCACAAACATGTGACCAAAACACGTCAAAAAAGCAACAAAAACATGACGAAAACACAAATAATAATAACGATCATAACGAGGAAGAAGCTTAGATCAGTCTTGTAGGTCTTAGCCTTCAAATGAGGCGTCAAACTGGAGGAAATGGGGGTTAAGAGGCTTCACACACCTCTCTACACTGCCCCCTTGTGGTGCTGCGAGAAGCAAACATCTGAAAGTCTGACCACATTGAACAATACAAAGACGTTTGTGATGAGGCTCATGGACTCAGTGAAATAAACCTGACCAGAAACTCAGAGTGATGCTTTTCTCAGTTGTTTTGTTTTTTTACTTCTTTTATGGACCTTTTTGAGTCTGAAATAAAGATTGAATGAATGGATCGTTTTCTGCTTCTTTATATTTGATCTTGTAAATAAACGTTTAGATTTATTCCGGATCCTCCCTGGGTTTAATAAAAGCTGTAAATGATCTTTAGTATTTAATCTGGTTCATTCATGTTTGTTTTGATTTCACTCAAATGCAGTAATGCTTCAATCAGCAAGCTCATGACTTACATTTGTGTTGAAAACTCGTGCTCTTGAGTTTTCTTATTTCCGTAATATCTGTATTTCCTGCACTTTCCCAGCGGCTCAGGATCACTTAAATCCACTGACTGTTTGTCTGGTCCACACACAAGCGGAGGTTTGGTTTCTGCACCAGACTTTAGACACGCCACAGAAGAGGACACATCTGTTAAAGCTCGGTTTAAAATCCTCCAGACGCAGAGACAAAGTCAGTTCTTTAGCTCCTCCCCTCGTCTGAATCAAACTTATGTCATGATACAGAGAGCTAGTTTACATGTTTGTTCTGTCAGCAATGGATTTAGTCATGTTTTAGTCTCTTCTTTTACTCTATTTTGTTTTTCTTTAGTTTGTCTGCATGTTTTAGCCTCCACTTTTTACTTTAGTTTTTTTTCCGCCTCAGAAACACGAGTCCGACTCAGATCAAGAAGAATTAAATCATCATAAACTCTGCCTCTACACTTTTTAATACAAACTCCTCAAACTGAACAGACTTGTGTCAAACAGCGCCCCCTCTGGCCGCTCTGGTGCTGCACTTGTTCTCAGTGTGGCCTCTAGGGGGCGCCTCGACCCATCTGAAGAGTCTGTTCCAGAGTCTGAGGAGGAACTGATCTTTAAGTTTATGAGAAAGAATTCACTCGGTTTTAAAGGATTTCAGCTTAAAGTAACATTTGTTTCATATCATTCAGTCACAACAAACAAAACTTTCACTTTAATATTCATGAAACATTTAAGAAACATTTAAGAAACATTTAAGAAACATTTAAGAAACATTTAAGAAACATTTAAGAAACATTTCATCATCGAAAAGAAGCAGAAATAAAACAAACGTCTGCCTCATCGACGTGAAGCTCAACGTTCTCAGGAAATTAAACAACTTTTTATTTTTCATTAAACTAAAGAATCTGAAGCTTATTTTTCTGAACTTTGAAAATGTTTTATATTTGTGCTGATGAGTGCATTTATAAATAACATAGTTTTATATATAAAACAATTTAGTTGAACCAACTTAAAGTGTTTCAATTGGTAATAAATAAATATATGAAAAATTTAATGTTAGGGCGAATCTCATCCACCCCCGGAGCCCCCGAGGAGCTTTCTCACCACCTCGGTGACTTCAGCCCCGGTGATGAGCGAGCCCCCCCCCCCCCCCCCCGGAGCCCCCGAGGAGCTTTCTCACCACCTTGGTGACTTCAGCCCCGGTGATGGGCGAGCCCACCTCCGAGTCCCCAGCCTCTGCTTCCTCATTGGAAGACGTGACGACGGGATTGAGGAGGTCCTCGAAGTCCTCCTTCCACCGCCCGACGACATCCCCAGTCGAGGTCAGCAGCCCCCCACCCGCACTGTACACAGTGTTGGTGAAGCACTCAACTCAACTCTATGGGATCAAAACAGTTTCTGAAAGAACTTTCCAAAATGAAAATGTCCAAATGTTTTCCCTGATCAGCACTTCATAGTGATGTGCCATATATGTTTTTGTCTGGCTGAAAGTCCTTTCTACCAGACAAAATCACAAACATGTTCTTGAAAATCGCCTTTACGAGGAAATAATTAGCCCACAGTTCATGAGCTGAACGAAAGGAGGTCGAACTTTGTGATTTGGCTCAAGAATGACAGAGAAATGAGCATTTCAATAAGAGTAGTAATCTGCATTATTACCATGGTTACCACAATGGAACTTTCAGTTGACCAGTTTTAAACTATGGGCACTTTAGAATGTTGTGATGGTGAAAATCTTACAAAGTGCCTCTTTAAGATCAACCAATGACAGATCACTTTCCCCGAGTCGTAACTGTCTGATTGGAAGCGAAGGTTCGAAGCACAAAGGACTTTCCAGTTACATAAAAGCACAAGAGGAAAAATATGTTTCCAAACCTACTAACCTAACTCTGACAAGATCACCAGTGTCCTTCTCAAGAGCAAAGACAAGAAGACAAGGACCTTCAGGAGACTCTCTCTCTTCAGAGCCACGTCCTCAGCCTCAAGTTTAAAGGTAAACAGTATAAAGATAAACATATAAGTATAGATAAGTATAAAGATAAACAGTATAAAGATAAACATATAAGTATAACATATAAGTATAGATAAGTATAAAGATAAACAGTATAAAGATAAACATATAAGTATAACATATAAGTATAGATAAGTATAAAGATAAACAGTATAAAGTTAAACATATAAGTATAACATATAAGTATAGATAAGTATACAGATGAACAGTATAAAGATAAACATATAAGTATAGATAAGTATACAGATGAACAGTATAAAGATAAACATTACATTCAAGCAGCAGTTCCACAGTAAGATGAACCTTGGACAAGGGTCAGTTATGCAGTTGTGTTTAAGTGTCAAAGCTTCGAAAAAAAACTTGTGGATGTTTTTTTAATGTTTTCATTTATTTATATACAAAAAAACTCTTGTTGGGAGATAAAAGTGCAGAACATATACAATTTAAATAAAACAACATTTGAAGTGAAGGCGCTTCAGTCCATCAGGCAGGTCCAGGCTCTTCACACACATGATCCTCAGTCTTGTAGGACAGAGTCACTTTGAAGCCCCACAAATGAGAAGGACAAATGTTCAGAAACATCTTCACATAGAGAGTAAATGTAATCGCTCGAGTCTGTCAGGAGATTCAAGGAAGCAAAGAACTCCCTCAATTCTATTTTAAAAACCAACAGGGCTGGTTCTTGTTTGGCCGTTTCCTTTTATGTCTGTGGTATTTACCCATCATTAAGATATTATAAGTTCTAAACAGTTCCTTGGGCAGGTGGTCATTCCCAAAAAGAATTTGTTCTAACTTTAATCGTGTCATTTTCTTCATTTTTGTTTTCAGCCAATTCATGACGTCCAGAAACTTTATATCCCTGGACAAAAGAAAAACAAATGTTCAATAGTTTCATCGTCCTGGAACAGAACACACACGGCTCCACCTCAAACCCAAACCTCAGCTGCTGGAGAACTTCCATCTATCATTTTGAATTTCTTTAGTTTCAGGAGGAATTGGCCATTTCATGAATGTGATGTATTTATTTGTTATTTTGTCGTCATAGTGCCTTATTTTTACATTCTGGTCAAAATCATGAAATACTTTATATTTCAGCATTTTTTTTTTTTTTTAACTATTTATTTTCATTTTTTTTCTTCTTCACAATAAACAGAGAAAAAAAAAAAACAGAAACAAAAAAGGAGAAAACAGCGGCAAAAAAGATAAATAAATAGTTAAATCAATAGCATAAAATAAAAATAAATAAATGAAATAATAAGATAACAAAAGTCTTCATTTGTGTCAGCAATGTGGATTTTGCATCCTCCTGCATAGGCAGATATTACACATATAGAAGTTTCTACACATATAAACACACAATCCCACTATTTTTGGTTTTATACAACAGAACACAGGTACGGTATATCTGCACGTAGATTATTATTATTTTGTCAAGGTTTAAGTTTAGCGCCCGATTCATTTAGATTAGTTTTACATGAAACTCCAGTTGATTTCATAATTTTTACTTTATTTTTTATTTTACTTTATTTCTTTATTTTATATATTAGTTTAGCTTAAACTACATCAATTATCTATATTATATTATATTATATAGTATGAGTAAGTCTAAGTCTCAAGCATAATTATTTTTTCTTATTTTTTTTCATTTTATTTTTTACTTGCCAATATTTGAGCATTTTACTAATATCATTATTGTTACACTTTTGACTATTTAAAGGAGTCTGGTTTATTTGACTTTTAGAATCATGTGAATAGTTTTGTATCATATTTAAAAGGCTCTTGGTGTTGCTTTACACATTATTATTCTCTCTTACTGAACTTTGTAGATTGAATTTTGTTTTAAAATCCTTAAATCTAAAACATGACCTTGTTCATCTAATATATCTGTGATAAACATTATTCCTTTTTCAAACCAACTTCTGAAAAAAAGTGTTTTTCTGCTTGTTGTCATGACTCTGTTGTTCCACAAGGGGGAGCCATGTGCTGTAAAGCAAATACCATCTTCACTAATGCAGAACCTGCTCATGATATTCAGACAGTTTCACCGGCAGTTTGGAAACCTGGAAATCACACAAACCTCCCACTTTAGCAGAAACACTTTGAGGAAAATGGAACCATAAAGAATCAGGTTTATCTAAAAAGGCTTTGATCCAGTTTACTCTAAAAACTGGACCACAGATCCTTTGTTATGATCCTTTACAAGCTGTGATTGTTTTAAGTCATACGTGTTATTACGCCGTATGAACTGGTACATTATAGTCTTTGCTTTTCTTATGTTTTGTGGACTAATATAAAGAGAGAAACTTGGATAAATCAAATCCCTTCTGATTTTGACAAGAGGTCACGTCCTAAAATAGTTCAGTCTCTGGTCAGTGATTTATGTTTCTTTTTATTTCTTCAAATCTCTCTGTGATATTTTCGGACTCTCTTATTTCCAAGTTTTAAATGAAGCCCAAGTATTTCACATCAGTTTTTACTGGAATCATCTCCAAGTCGGTCTCAGTGCAGTTTTACAACGGTAATATTTCACATGTTTTTAGATTGAGGTAAAGCCCTAATGCCCTGGAGAAAACACACATCACATTTAAAGCTTCTGAAGAATCGATTTGACTTTTAGAAATATCACTGTATCGTCAGCAAAGTGGCTTATTTTCAATTCTGTGTCACAAACGTTTATTCCTTCAAGGTCTTTATTATTTACTACAGAACAGGCCCAAAGCTGCGCACAGAGAGTGAATAGTTCAGGTGAAATGGGGCGTCCTTGTCTTGTTCCACAGGAGACACTGATTCTTGGAGTGAAGCCTGATGGAAGTGAAATATAACTGGATATCTGGTCATAAAACATTATAATCACTTTACAAAAGTTGTTGCCAAACCCAAAAGTTGTAGTGATTTCAGTAAAAAGTCAAATGCCTTAAAAAAATCAATAAACAATATTAATCTTTCTGTGTTAATAAGACTCTGATAATCTAACATGTCCATAATTAGTCTCACATTGTTATGATATGTCTTTAATAAAGGCTGACTGACATATTAACTTAATCAAGACATGTTTTACTGTTCGCACAAACCAAAGACATTTATAATCATTACAAAGTTACAGGTCTGCAATGATCTAATAGTAATAAGTCTTTATTGGGTTTTCAGACCAGTTTTCATTGTTGGGGATAATTGACCATTTTTTATGCAATCGAGACACTCGTTAAATAATAAATTATTTATATTTGTCCAAAAAGTCTTGAAAAGTCGATCGATGAACCGTCAGTGCCGGTGATTTACTGTTTTTCATTTGTTTTAAAGCTGATTCCATTTCTATTAAAGTTCCATTTCTTTCTAGTAATGTATCTTCATCTGAACGTTTTTTGACATGTTTGTCTATATTTTTCACTCTGAAACGTGTTCTTGTACAGATCGCTGTAGAATTGACTTCTTCTGTTATTTGATTTGTGTCCTGAATGATATTTCCATTTTGGTTCAGTTTTGTTATACATGTTTTAGTCTCTGTTTTTCAAGGCTGTAAAAACATGATGAGTTTTTCCTGTTTAATCCACTTTGATCTTCCAAAGGCTCCTTTTGCTTCTCTAAGTAAACATCATCTGATGGATTCTGGAGCGTGTGTAGCTCTTCTACCTCTTCTACCGTTGTATTAGGTTTACCACATAATAAACTTATCTTTTCCACTGTTTCCTTTTGTTTACACTTACGATAGTTGGCTCTTTTCTTGCCAGTTTCAATGGCTTGTTGCTTTACTCTAAACTTAAACCTCTCACATTTACTTCTATCTGACAAATCCATGTCCTGGGTTTCTGGACATGTTGTTCTGATCTGTCCACAGAATTCTTCATTCAGCAATAAAGAATTGTTACATTTCCAGATACTGTGTGATTTCTGTTTTTGTTTGATTATTGAGAGTGACCAATAAGACACTGATCCCTGAGAGGAGATGAGTTAATATCACATTTGGAGTAAGATTAGTAATATTTGGAGACAAAAGCCAATAATCTAACCTTGATCATAGATTAGAATCTGCTGGGCTGATCCATGTAAATCACATTGTGTTTGGGTTTGTCTCTCTCCAATGATCTACCAAGTTATTGGATAAACAACATGTCATTGTGAGGTTTCTGTCGAGCCAGGAGTTGCTGCTTTGTTAAAATCTCCTCCTGTTATTGTGTTTTCCGTGCCATGAGCTGCTCTCCGTTCCCTGAGAGCTGGGGGTGATTTTACCGTCATATTTCTATAGAGAGACCTGTTGTTGTACCCGTAAACATGGATCCAAATCATTTTAAATCAAATATCTCCACCACAGCCGTGAGCCAGTGACCCGCTTCTTTTAAAATCAATCATTTTCCCTGTAAACCTAAAGTAAACCTAAGACATAAAACCATCGCTCCTGCAGAAGGAGAAGTTCCATGTGAACACAGAATACTGTCTCCACATTGTTGCTTCCAGAGTTCTTCATCGTCCTTGTTTGAATGTGTCTCTTGTAACAAAATAAAGTTGGTTTTGACTTCCTCACAAAATAAAAAAATGGCCTCACGCTTAATCTTATGTTTTAAACCTCGAACATTTAAACAACTGAAAACAATAGACATGAAACAAAATACAAAAACACGGCGGGGAGAGCGCTGTACGCCATCATTTTGAACGACTCCCGAGAGGGATGGGCGGATCGATGCCAAAGTATCGATATATCGATACCAAACGGCTACTTTTTAAGTATCGATATTGGGCAAAAAAGCATCGATACTAATTTGCATATGTAAAAAGAAGGCGGGGCAGCAATTATCAACACAAGAGGATGATTTATTTCTTTGCTCTGAGACAAAACAGTCACAACAGCAAAGGCTTGAACTGAGCCAGGCTGATCAGTCTGGTTTAGGTTCTGTTTGTCATTTAATTTTAATGTTGTTTATGTATTTAATTTCACATTAACATTGTTTAATTAACCAGTTAAAGTTATATCATTTGAATGCACCAATTAATTATATAAAATAACCAGTTTTAGAGATGTATATTGATTTAAATACATTCACCCATATGAAATGACCAGTATCGGTATCGGTATCGACAAAAGACCCCAAAAGGATCGGTATCGTATCGATTCCAAAAAATGTGGTATTGCCCGACCCCACTCCCGAGCCGACGATCTAGCAGCGCCCAGGGAAGAGCGGGCGAAGCACTGGTGCATTGTGGGAGTTGGAGTTCTCAGGCTCAGTGCATTGTGGGAGTTGGAGTTCTCTGACTCAGTGCATTGTGGGAGTTGGATTCTCTGACTCAGTAATGAATGACTTTGGTTTAAAGTCAAGCTTTTTCAACTTGTTTGAAATGTCCTTTTTTGTATCAAAACACGAGAAATGTACTTTGGCTTTGTGTAAATGTGTACCTGCTTCAACAGGGCCTAAACACACTTATTACAGAGTGTGTATATAATATTTGTATATATGTTTATTTTAGTATCATTTATTTATTTATCTATTTATTCATTTTGATATTTACTGATATTTATTGATATTTCGATATTTATTTTTAGTTTCTTACTGATTTTCACTTTGTTTTTAAACTTTTTAATCAATGTTTTTCTGCTGCTTCTTATATTTTTAGAATCTCCAGTGTTTCCTCTGAAAGAGCCTCTGCCTCGGGAGCGGTGACCGGCTGTGTCTGTGTGGGTGCTGCCCTGTGGGTGCTGCCCTGTGGGTGCTGTCCTGTGGGTGCTGTCCTGTGGGTGCTGCCCTGTGGGTGCTGTCCTGTGGGTGCTAACCTGTGGGTGCTGCCCTGTGGGTGCTAACCTGTGGGTGCTGCCCTGTGGGTGCTGTCCTGTGGGTGCTGTCCTGTGGGTGCTGCCCTGTGGGTGCTGTCCTGTGGGTGCTGCCCTGTGGGTGCTGTCCTGTGGGTGCTAACCTGTGGGTGCTGTCCTGTGGGTGCTGCCCTGTGGGTGCTGTCCTGTGGGTGCTGTCCTGTGGGTGCTGCCCTGTGGGTGCTGTCCTGTGGGTGCTGTCCTGTGGGTGCTGTCCTGTGGGTGCTGCCCTGTGGGTGCTGTCCTGTGGGTGCTGTCCTGTGGGTGCTGTCCTGTGGGTGCTGCCCTGTGGGTGCTGTCCTGTGGGTGCTGTCCTGTGGGTGCTGCCCTGTGGGTGCTGTCCTGTGGGTGCTGTCCTGTGGGTGCTGCCCTGTGGGTGCTGTCCTGTGGGTGCTGCCCTGTGGGTGCTGTCCTGTGGGTGCTAACCTGTGGGTGCTGTCCTGTGGGTGCTGCCCTGTGGGTGCTGTCCTGTGGGTGCTGTCCTGTGGGTGCTGCCCTGTGGGTGCTGTCCTGTGGGTGCTAACCTGTGGGTGCTGTCCTGTGGGTGCTGCCCTGTGGGTGCTGTCCTGTGGGTGCTGCCCTGTGGGTGCTGTCCTGTGGGTGCCCAGGTGGAGGTGTGGTGGGGACCCTTGTGTCTGCTGCTCCCGGGGAGGACGGCTCCTCTGCTGCTGATGGTCCTCTGTACCAGCCCTCTGTGGCCTCTGCTGCTGATGGTCCTCTGTACCAGCCCTCTGTGGCCTCTGCTGCTGATGGTCCTCTGTACCAGCCCTCTGTGGCCTCTGCTGCTGATGGTCCTCTGTACCAGCCCTCTGTGGCCTCTGCTGGTGTCTCATGGTCCTGTGTACCAGCCCTCTGTGGCCTCTGCTGCTGATGGTCCTCTGTACCAGCCCTCTGTAGCCTCTGCTGGTGTTTCCTGGTCCTCTGTACCAGCCCTCTGTAGCCTCTGCTGCTGATGGTCCTCTGTACCAGCCCTCTGTAGCCTCTGCTGCTGATGGTCCTCTGTGCCAGCCCTCTGTAGCCTCTGCTGCTGATGGTCCTCTGTACCAGCCCTCTGTAGCCTCTGCTGGTGTCTCCTGGTCCTCTGTACCAGCCCTCTGTGGCCTCTGCTGCTGATGGTCCTCTGTACCAGCCCTCTGTGGCCTCTGCTGCTAAATGGCTGAATGTGGTTCCTTCATTTCAGACGTGACGTTTGGAGGCGTTAAAGCAGATTTACTCTTTAATAAACTGTCAGAAAATGAGGGTTAAAACCTTGGTTTTCCACTTCTGGAGAACGCTTACTTGAAAGAAACGACACAGATCAGCACTTTGGTCGGCTTGTAAGGGAGAATAACAGTTCACCACAGCTACAGCCTGGTTCTCCTGCACCCATTCTCAAAGAGTTATTTTCTGCACAGCCTTTTATTTAGTTTGTCCATAGCATAAAACATACAGAGGTGGAGTTACATTTTACATCGTCCAATACATCTCAGACACATGAATCACACTATTTTATCTAAGTGGGGAGGCCTAGTGCGTGCAAGGCCATCTGCTCTTAGTGACACAGTTAGCCTGCAGGCTCCGGGGCCCCCCTCCCTCTCGCCTTACTGTCTCCTTATTTCTGATAAAACAGTCTCTTACAGATATTACGGGAACAATGTGACACTTATGCTAATAATAAATGAAAATATAACCTGGAAGATAATTTCAAACACTTGATTATTGCATATCTTATACCAATAATTGTATTGCAGTTATTTCCATATTTACAATTCTATTACATAATCACAAGTATCTGAGTTTCGCTCTTAAACCTCAGTGTCTCCGAGTCAGAGCTGACCCTCTGAGCTCCTCTGAGTTCCATGACGAGGCTTCTGCTGTTGTGCCTCTGAGCACGTCCCTCGGTCTGAGGACAGTTCTGCGTCACGCTGCAGGAGATTAAAGACCTGTCCCTGATCCTCCACAGCTTCTCTGATCCTGAAGACTCATCACCTCACGTCACCGCCTCCTCCTCTGAGCTGGTCACAAACGTCTGTCAAGATCTGAATGAAATGATCCACAGCTTCTCTGATCCTGAGGACTCATCACCTCACGTCACCGCCTCCTGGATCCTCTGAGCTGGTCACAAACGTCTGTCATCTGAATAAAGATCTGAATGAAATGATCCACAGCTTCACACTTTATCCCGACGTCAGCAACGAGAAGAACGAGCTTCATCATGTTCTGATTCCTTTTGTTGGTTCATTTTCTGATATTTACTTCCATGCCCTCCACATGAATTACCCTAACCCTAAACTTCTGTCCATGTGAAAAATGAAGCGACGGGAAAAGTAAACGGAGTCACAGGTTTTATTCCCATGTTTATAACGTCAGTGAGTTCACACGGCGGAGCTTCAAACAGGATCATCCAGGACCTTCTTCATCATCACGTTCTGAAGCACATCCTCGTCATCCGCCCGTTTGCACTTTGTTACTGGTTTCTTTGTTTCCGTTTGAACCAGATTAATCTGAACTTTCTGTAGATCAAGTGTGAAACATCAGCTCAAAGACAGAGGGTTTTATTCATCCCTGTGTCCCTGAGATCCATCTTGGTCCGTTTCCCTCTTGTGATCAGCTACTCCATCATGTAGATTTAACCTGGAGCCTGGAGGCTGCCTCAGATTTGGGTAAAGCTGAGCGGGAGAACATAGTGACATAAAGACTGTGACACGTTTATGATGGAGGTAGAACGTCATCAGCCTCAGAGGGATCTATGGAAGCTCCTCTAAAGCGCGGTGTTGGAGAAGTGAAGGATCATCACATGTTTCCCTCACACGTGGTCCCTCAGCCTCACACGGACATGATGTTTGCTCCTCCACTGTTCTGATAAATAAACAAACAAACAAACAATGATAGGCAAAAGTTAAAGTAAGTAAGTAATCTTTATTTATACAGCACCTTTCACAGAAACAAAGTGCTTCAGGACAGTTAAAAGCAGAAGTTACATACAATATAAAAAGGGTCAAAACAACACAGAAATCAGAGCAGCCCAAAAGTAGCTCATTAAACACTTAACAAATAAATGTGTCTTAAGTTCGCATTTGAAAGAATCAACAGAGTCAATAGAGCAAAGAGGGCGGAAGATCATTCCAGAGCCTGGGAGGATCGGTCGCCTCTGGTACCAAAACACCTTTAGCAGATTCTGATCCTCAGACCTCAGAGCCTCACAGGGTGTCAGGCTGGACCAGAGCACTGAGATAAGAAGGAGCCTGACCTCAGACCTCAGAGCCTCACAGGGGACACAGAACTTTAAACTTGATCCTATGGGACACTGGCAGCCAATGAAGCTGTTTTAAATATATGTGGGTCCTCCTGTTTGTGCGGGTCAGACAGTCGTCTAAACGTGAAGACACAAATGCATGGATGATCAGCTCCAAATCATTACGTGAGACCATGTTCCTAAGTGTAGAAAGTCTCCTCAGTTGAAAGAAGCAGTTTCTCGTTAGCTGCTCACAGTGCTGCACTAAACAACTGAGCTGGAACTAGCTTCAGGTAAAACTGATTAAAAAGTGAGATAAAAACATAAACAGGCCCTGATGAACAGTCTGTCTGGACCAGGGTAATGGACCTGATGATGGACACCTCCTCAGGCGTGATCCTCACAGACCTTCCACACATGAGGCCTAAAGGCAGGAAACTGAAACCAGACACAAGCCCCCTTCACTTTCTAAAACTTTAGGAAGGGTCTTATTTAGGTTATTTATTTAGATGAATCTCTCTGTGTGTGATGTGACTCAGGTCCTTCATGTTCCTCCTCGATCATAAACGTGTTTGTCCATGAGAGTCACAGTCTTTATGTCATTATGAGCCGAGCATATGTTCTTTATGTTTATGTCATTCTGAGCTGAGCATATGATCTTTATGTTTATGTCATTCTGAGCTGAGCACATGTTCTTTATGTTTATGTCATTCTGAGCTGAGCATATGTTCTTTTATGTTTATGTCATTCTGAGCCGAGCACATGTTCTTTATGTTTATGTCATTCTGAGCTGCTCTCAGGCTCATTATCTCCGTCCCAAACGAGAACCCAGAGCCTTAGCTTGAACTAACTTTGTCCCGAACGGCCTGTCCCTCTGCAGGATCAGCCCAGAATAGCCCCCCGTGGGGTCAGCCTCAGCGGCTGGTCCGCGGCTCGTTAGCGGCTCGTTAGCGGCTCGTTAGCGGCTTTAGCCTGAGTGGTATATAAAGGGTGGGCGGGCGGAGAGCGACACAGAGACGACAGCAGAAAGAAAGACTTCAGATCTTTGTTCTGCTCGATCGATCGCAGCTTTTTAACAACTTTCAACCTCGTCAACGACTCGACCACCACCACCGCAGGTAAGAACCTCCTCTATTCATCTGCAGCTCCAGGGGTCATGGACCAGGGCCGGGGGCATGGACCAGGGCCGGGGGCATGGACCAGGTGCCGGGGGCATGGACCTCCTTCATCTGCAGCTCCAGCACTCACGACCAGGGCCGGGGTCAACGCCTGACACAGCTGAACCAGATAAAGGCGTCATTAGTGACTGACAGGAACGTATGAGATGGATTTAGTGTTTGCTAAATGTTTGTAGAGGAGCGTGAGCAGCTAGGTTAGCTACTGTTAATAACATATGAGCTTTACATTTCTATTGGAAACGGTTAAGGCTATTCATCATTTTCAGACGTACATAAAATGATCCTGCATTGAACTTTTGACTGACGCACTGAGCTCCAGCATCAGCTCCTCCATCTCCAAGTGGAAGCTCATGATCTCCTGAGCTCCAGTCAGGCACTCGTGAAGTGAATTACAAGTCACTACACGAACTACAACGTTTATGAGACTCGGGTTATTTCAACAAAAAAACAGAAATCAGTGAGAAAATCCTTATTTGTACTTTAGTGTTTCTAAAGGAATGTATTTAAATATATTCATACTCAACTAAACATGAGTTACTTTCATGTAGCAAAGTGACAGAGAGGTTTGTCTAATGACCAACTTTAAGTTTGTTCTTGAAAATGTCTCTGAGATGTGAAGTTCAATGGACTGACAGCTTAGTTTAGTCTTTGAGTCTTTGTGTGAGAAAAGCCCTTAAGGATTAACATGGTCTTTGTCTCAGAAAAGCTCCTCAGTCACAGATGTTCTCACATGGGCGTCAGTAAAGCTCCTCAGTCACAGATGTTCTCACTCCAGGCGTCAGAAAAGCTCCTCAGTCACAGATGTTCTCACTCCAGGCGTCAGTAAAGCTCCTCAGTCACAGATGTTCTCACTCCAGGCGTCAGTAAAGCTCCTCAGTCACAGATGTTCTCACTCCAGGCGTCAGTAAAGCTCCTCAGTCACAGATGTTCTCACTCCAGGCGTCAGAAAAGCTCCTCAGTCACAGATGTTCCCTCACACAGGCGTCAGTAAAGCTCCTCAGTCACAGATGTTCCCTCACATGGGCGTCAGAAAAGCTCCTCAGTCACAGATGTTCTCTCACAGGCGTCAGAAAAGCTCCTCAGTCACAGATGTTCCCTCACATGGGCGTCAGAAAAGCTCCTCAGTCACAGATGTTCCCTCACACAGGCATCAGTAAAGCTCCTCAGTCACAGATGTTCTCACACACGGGCGTCAGAAAAGCTCCTCAGTCACAGATGTTCCCTCACACAGGCATCAGTAAAGCTCCTCAGTCACAGATGTTCTCACAGGCGTCAGAAAAGCTCCTCAGTCACAGATGTTCTCACTCCAGGCGTCAGAAAAGCTCCTCAGTCACAGATGTTCCTTCACACAGGCATCAGAAAAGCTCCTCAGTCACAGATGTTCTCACAGGCGTCAGAAAATCTCCTCAGTCACAGATGTTCTCACTCCAGGCGTCAGAAAAGCTCCTCAGTCACAGATGTTCTCACACAGGCGTCAGAAAAGCTCCTCAGTCACAGATGTTCCTTCACACAGGCATCAGAAAAGCTCCTCAGTCACAGATGTTCTCACACAGGCGTCAGTAAAGCTCCTCAGTCACAGATGTTCTCACATGGGCGTCAGTAAAGCTCCTCAGTCACAGATGTTCTCACATAGGCGTCAGTAAAGCTCCTCAGTCACAGATGTTCTCACAGGCGTCAGAAAAGCTCCTCAGTCACAGATGTTCCCTCACACAGGCGTCAGAAAAGCTCCTCAGTCACAGATGTTCTCACACAGGCATCAGAAAAGCTCCTCAGTCACAGATGTTCCCTCACGTGTTCCTCTGTGTTTCCTTCAGAGATGAACGCAGGCGCAGCTACAGGTAAAGCGGCTCCTCCCCAGTTCAAGAAGAAGGAGACCAGGCAGTTCAAGAGCAAATTGCCCAAGCCCGGCCAGAAGGGGTCAGTATAAAACATGTACAACAGCGACATCCCGGACGGTGACAGTGAGTGACTCTTTTGCTTCTGTTTCAGATTTGGGGACGACGTTCCCGGGATGGAAGGACTCGGAGGTTCGTCTCTTTTCTCTTTCGAGCAGAGTTAGAAACACTTGGGTCTAATCTACTCTAGTCTGTAATTTGATTTTAGTCTAGTTTTAGTCGACTAAATTTAAGACTAATTGAGTGGACTTTGCATTGATAATATTCATTCTAATCATGTTTAATGTTGTTCCTCTGCTTCATGTTTCTGCTCCACATGAACAAAGCTCAGAGCTGATCCTTTAAACATGATCTGAGGCTCTTTCAGACGCTCAATACAAGTTTGGATGATTTTAGTCTCTCCTTTTCATTTTTATTTAGTCTCATTTTAGTCGACTCAAATATCTGGACATTTTAGTCACAGTTTTAGTCTCATGAGGAACTTTTAATTTAGTTTTAGTCCAATTTTAGTCACAAAAATATCACTTTGACTAAAATTAAGACTAAATATTTTAGTCGACGAAATTAACACTGGCTAAAATGTCAATGTAATAAAACCAACATTTTGTAGATTTAATTACATTCAATTTTTGCCACTTTCATTGACAAAATGCCTTATTTTTATTTTCATATTTACATCAGTGATGTTCATTTTTCTACATGTATTATTTTCCCTGCTCAGCTGCAGCGTCTCGCCTTCACAAACAGCTTCACTTTAATCTGAAAGCAGGCAGAGTAACGCCTCATTTGAAAGCTAAGACCTTCAAACTGATCTAAGATGTTTTTGCTATTTTGTGACTGTTTTGCTGCTTTTCCCAAGAAGCTTTTAGATTTGGGCTAAGTCGAACTGGAGAGCTTGGTTAGAGTGACGTTAGCACATCTTTTCCAGTTCGGCTTTACCCAAATCTAAAAGCTTCTTGAAACAAGGATGAAAATGCAACAAAAGAGCGAGAAAAACGTGGGAAAAAAGCTTCATTTAGAAGTTTGGTTATAGAGTTATAGACGGTCACCTTTTAGATTTGGGTAAAGCTGAGACAAAGCTTGTGTTAGTGAAGTCTTTCTAACCCTGGTCTGTCCCGTCCTGCAGGAGCGGAGGTCATCTGCCCGTGGGAGGCGTTCGGAGACATGGAGCTGAGTGACCTGGCGCAGTTCGGGCTCGTTTAGCTCCTCCCCCTGTTGCATCATGGGAAACGGAGTCCTGCAGGCTTTAGCACAGCGCCCTCTGGAGCCGAGCGTGAGGAGGTGATCCCGCACTCCTCAGTCCAGGCGCCTGTAAAGTGGAGACACTGTACGGGGCCTGTTTTCTGAGCCGGCGGGATTAAAGAGTCATGTTTTTCTGTTTGATTAAAGTCGTGCAGATCCTAAAGGAGACTCTTCTTTCTTTCATGTTTGTTCTTTAGTTTGATGAAGTCAGTCGGCCTGGTTAAAGTCGTGCAGATCCTAAAGGAGACTCTTCTTTCTTTCATGTTTGTTCTTTAGTTTGATGAAGTCAGTCAGCCTGGGCACCGTGACGTCTGTCGAGACCCAAACTGTCATATAGAACCACAAAACACACGGATCATGTTCATTTATTCATTTATCCACCCCATTTATAACCTTTTTAAAAAAAAACATATTTCCCCACTCTGACCCTGTACGTAAAGGGCTAAAGTAATATTTCTGTGATCTACGTTTCCTCCTCTAGGGGGCAGTGTTACATATTTAGTCCCAGTATTAAAGGATCTGTATCTGCTATTAAAGCCCTCCCAAAGTAAACTGTAGTATTTATGTGATATATTGTACCTCGACTACTATGGAGAACTACACTGCGTTCCAAAAAGGTAAAAAAAAAAACAATAATAATGAAACTCATGGATGGTTTTGTTTCTCTGTGAATCACTGACATTAATCTCAGACCTGGGATGATCAGTTTTCAGGTTAAGCCCAGTTAAGGGAAAAACTACTGAAAAGGATGTTCCACTTTATTAAGCAGATCATCATTTTCAAGCAATATGGGAAAGAAAAAGGATCTCTCTGCTGATGAAAAGCGTGAAATAGTTGAATGCCTTGGTCTAGGTATGAAAACCTTTGATATTTCATGAAAGATGAAGCTTAATCATCGAACTGATCAGAGATTTGTGACTGATTCAGACACACTCGGGTTTGTGCAGATAAAGGCACAATGAGGACGGTTTCTGCCAGACAGTTCTTTCTTCAAACAGTCTTGTTCCCTGATGAGGCCGTGTGACCCTGGATGGTCAGATGGATGGAGGTGAATGGCCACAATGTCCCAACAAGGCTGTGACATCAGTAAGGAGGGGGCGGAGTCAGAGTCATGGTGAGAGAGCTGGTCAGTCCCTTTAGGATCCCTGAAGGTGTGAAAATGACCTCTTTCTGACTGACCATTGTCTTCTATGGTACAAAAAGAACAAAATCCTCTTCATCATGACAGCGCACCATGTCCTGCTGTAAAGAAAACCTCTGCATCACTGGCTGCTATGGGCAGAAAAGGAGAGAAACTCATGATGTGGACCCCCTCCTCCCCTGACCTCAACCCTGTTGAGAACCTTTGGAGCCTCAACAAGAAAAACTTCTATGAGGGTGGGAGGCAGTTTTCATCCAAACAGCAGCTCTGGGAGGTTATTCTAACATCCTGCAAAGAAATCCAAGCAGAAACTGTCCAAAAACTCACAAGTTTAATGGATTTAAGAATGTTGAAGCTGCTCAAAGAAGCTCCTCTGGTAAAATATAACTTGACCTGTTAATATTTTACACACGCTAAAACACACGCTAACTCACATGCTACACACATGTGCTAAAAAGAAGAATTAAAAACTCTAAGTAAATGTAAGTAACGGCACAGAGGAGTTAAAGTCACACTCCCCCCAGCACCCGCCCCCCCCCCCTCAGGCTCGGAGCGACTGGGAGACGTTTAGCTCCAGGTTTGGAAAGTAAAGTAAACATGTCATATTTACACAAACAGAGAGAGTAAACTGTGTGTGTGCCGTCGGCTCAGAGGGAAACACGATAACACACTTCACACCGACCGCAGGAGAAGCCACGGAGGAGATGAAGGTTCTGAACATGAGTGACACGTAACGACGTAACCCCCCCCCCCCCCCCCCCAGGCTTAAGGTCTCATTATACTTCCCACACGTCACCTCCGTGGAGTTTAGACACACGACCACAGGCCACACAGACGTGTCAAGTATAAGCCAACCAATCAAGCCTTTCTCCAGTTCAGCTTTACCCAAGTCAAAAAGCTTCTCGACTGGAAAGCAACACTGTGTTTTGTGGCTTTTTTGTTGTTTTTAATGTTTTTGTGGCTATTTTGATGCTTTATCCAAGAAGCTTTCCGATGATGTTATGTTATTATTGTCACATGGGTCACTGAGCATATAGCACAAAACCCAGATTATATAAAAGCATTCGTTACTTTCTCAAGGTCCAAATATGTTAAAACGATTTAATTGTATTAATTTATTTAAGTTTAAAAAACAGGTCTGCACTAAACTGACCTACACCTGAAGCTAGTGTCAAAGAGCGCCAGTGTCAGACTGAGACCCATGGTGGGGGCACCGTGACCCATGGTGGGGGCACCGTGACCCATGGTGGGGGCACCGCGACCCATGGTGGGGGCACCGTGACCCATGGTGGGGGCACCGCGACCCATGATGGGGGCACTGCAACCCATGGTGGGGGCACTGCGACCCATGGTGGGGGCACCGTGACCCATGGTGGGGGCACTGCGACCCATGGTGGGAGCACCGCGACCCATGATGGGGGCACTGCAACCCATGGTGGGGGCACTGCGACCCATGGTGGGGGCACCGCGACCCATGATGGGGGCACCGCGACCCATGGTGGGGGCACCGCGACCCATGGTGGGGGAACCGCGACCCATGGTGGGGGAACCGCGACCCATGGTGGGGGCACCGCGACCCATGGTGGGGGCACCGCGACCCATGGTGGGGGAACCACGACCCATGATGGGGGAACCGCGACCCATGGTGGGGGCACTGCGACCCATAGTGGGGGAACTGCGACCCATGATGGGGGGACTGCGACCCATGGTGGGGGAACTGCGACCCATGGTGGGGGCACCGCGACCCATGGTGGGGGAACTGCGACCCATAGTGGGGGAACTGCGACCCATGGTGGGGGCACTGCGACCCATGGTGGGGGGACTGCGACCCATAGTGGGGGAACTGCGACCCATGATGGGGGCACCGCGACCCATGGTGGGGGAACTGCGACCCATAGTGGGGGAACTGCGACCCATGGTGGGGGCACTGCGACCCATGGTGGGGGGACTGCGACCCATGGTGGGGGCACCGCGACCCATGGTGGGGGAACTGCGACCCATGGTGGGGGCACTGCGACCCATGGTGGGGGCACCGCGACCCATGGTGGGGAACTGCGACCCATAGTGGGGGAACTGCGACCCATAGTGGGGGAACTGCGACCCATGATGGGGGGACTGCGACCCATGGTGGGGGACTGCGACCCATGGTGGGGGAACTGCGACCCATAGTGGGGGGACTGCGACCCATGGTGGGGGGACTGCGACCCATGGTGGGGGCACTGCGACCCATGGTGGGGGAACTGCGACCCATGGTGGGGGCACCGCGACCCATGGTGGGGGACTGCGACCCATGGTGGGGGCACTGCGACCCATGGTGGGGGACTGCGACCCATGGTGGGGGCACTGCGACCCATGGTGGGGGACTGCGACCCATGGTGGGGGACTGCGACCCATGGTGGGGGACTGCGACCCATGGTGGGGGAACCGCGACCCATGGTGGGGGCACTGCGACCCATGGTGGGGGCACCACGACCCATGGTGGGGGAACTGCGACCCATAGTGGGGGACTGCGACCCATGGTGGGGGCACTGCGACCCATGGTGGGGGACTGCGACCCATAGTGGGGGGACTGCGACCCATGGTGGGGGACTGCGACCCATGGTGGGGGAACTGCGACCCATAGTGGGGGAACTGCGACCCATGATGGGGGGACTGCGACCCATGGTGGGGGACTGCGACCCATGGTGGGGGAACTGCGACCCATAGTGGGGGACTGCGACCCATGGTGGGGGACTGCGACCCATGGTGGGGGACTGCGACCCATGATGGGGGGACTGCGACCCATGGTGGGGGACTGCGACCCATGGTTGGGGACTGCGACCCATGGTGGGGGACTGCGACCCATGGTGGGGGACTGCGACCCATGGTGGGGGACTGCGACCCATGGTGGGGGACTGCGACCCATGGTGGGGGACTGCGACCCATGGTGGGGGCACTGCGACCCATGGTGGGGGACTGCGACCCATAGTGGGGGGACTGCGACCCATGGTGGGGGACTGCGACCCATGGTGGGGGACTGCGACCCATGGTGGGGGACTGCGACCCATGGTGGGGGAACTGCGACCCATGGTGGGGGACTGCGACCCATGGTGGGGGAACTGCGACCCATGGTGGGGGCACTGCGACCCATGGTGGGGGCACCACGACCCATGGTGGGGGAACTGCGACCCATAGTGGGGGACTGCGACCCATGGTGGGGGCACTGCGACCCATGGTGGGGGACTGCGACCCATAGTGGGGGACTGCGACCCATGGTGGGGGCACTGCGACCCATGGTGGGGGCACTGCGACCCATAGTGGGGGAACTGCGACCCATGATGGGGGACTGCGACCCATGGTGGGGGCACTGCGACCCATGGTGGGGGCACTGCGACCCATAGTGGGGGACTGCGACCCATGGTGGGGGCACTGCGACCCATGGTGGGGGCACTGCGACCCATGATGGGGGAACTGCGACCCATGATGGGGGACTGCGACCCATAGTGGGGGAACTGCGACCCATAGTGGGGGAACTGCGACCCATGATGGGGGGACTGCGACCCATAGTGGGGGACTGCGACCCATAGTGGGGGGACTGCGACCCATAGTGGGGGAACTGCGACCCATGGTGGGGGACTGCGACCCATAGTGGGGGGACTGCGACCCATAGTGGGGGACTGCGACCCATAGTGGGGAACTGCGACCCATGGTGGGGGAACTGCGACCCATGGTGGGGGCACTGCGACCCATGGTGGGGGATTGCGACCCATGGTGGGGGCACTGCGACCCATGGTGGGGGACTGCGACCCATAGTGGGGGAACTGCGACCCATAGTGGGGGGACTGCGACCCATAGTGGGGGACTGCGACCCATAGTGGGGGACTGCGACCCATGGTGGGGGCACTGCGACCCATGGTGGGGGGACTGCGACCCATAGTGGGGGACTGCGACCCATGGTTGGGGACTGCGACCCATGGTGGGGGACTGCGACCCATGGTGGGGGCACTGCGACCCATAGTGGGGGGACTGCGACCCATGGTGGGGGACTGCGACCCATGGTGGGGGCACTGCGACCCATGGTGGGGGACTGCGACCCATAGTGGGGGAACTGCGACCCATGGTGGGGGACTGCGACCCATGGTGGGGGCACTGCGACCCATGGTGGGGGCACTGCGACCCATGGTGGGGGACTGCGACCCATGGTGGGGGACTGCGACCCATGGTGGGGGACTGCGACCCATGGTGGGGGACTGCGACCTATGGTGGGGGAACTGCGACCCATGGTGGGGGACTGCGACCCATGGTGGGGGACTGCGACCCATGGTGGGGGACTGCGACCCATGGTGGGGCACTGCGACCCATGGTGGGGGCACTGCGACCCATGGTGGGGGACTGCGACCCATGGTGGGGGAACTGCGACCCATGGTGGGGGAACTTCGACCCATGGTGGGGGACTGCGACCCATAGTGGGGGAACTGCGACCCATGGTGGGGGACTGCGACCCATGGTGGGGGACTGCGACCCATAGTGGGGGAACTGCGACCCATGGTGGGGAACCGCGACCCATGGTGGGGGACTGCGACCCATAGTGGGGGAACTGCGACCCATGGTGGGGGCACTGCGACCCATAGTGGGGGCACTGCGACCCATAGTGGGGGCACTGCGACCCATGGTGGGGGCACTGCGACCCATGGTGGGGGCACTGCGACCCATAGTGGGGGAACTGCGACCCATGGTGGGGGACTGCGACCCATGGTGGGGGACTGCGACCCATAGTGGGGGACTGCGACCCATGGTGGGGGACTGCGACCCATAGTGGGGGGACTGCGACCCATAGTGGGGGGACTGCGACCCATAGTGGGGGACTGCGACCCATGATGGGGGGACTGCGACCCATAGTGGGGGAACTGCGACCCATGGTGGGGGAACTGCGACCCATGGTGGGGGCACTGCGACCCATGGTGGGGGACTGCGACCCATGGTGGGGGCACTGCGACCCATGGTGGGGGAACTGCGACCCATAGTGGGGGGACTGCGACCCATAGTGGGGGACTGCGACCCATAGTGGGGGAACTGCGACCCATGGTGGGGGCACTGCGACCCATGGTGGGGGACTGCGACCCATGATGGGGGGACTGCGACCCATGGTGGGGGCACTGCGACCCATGGTGGGGGACTGCGACCCATGATGGGGGGACTGCGACCCATGGTGGGGGAACTGCGACCCATGGTGGGGGACTGCGACCCATGATGGGGGGACTGCGACCCATGGTGGGGGAACTGCGACCCATGGTGGGGGAACTGCGACCCATAGTGGGGGAACTGCGACCCATGGTGGGGGACTGCGACCCATGGTGGGGGACTGCGACCCATGGTGGGGGCACTGCGACCCATAGTGGGGGCACTGCGACCCATGGTGGGGGACTGCGACCCATAGTGGGGGCACTGCGACCCATGGTGGGGGACTGCGACCCATAGTGGGGGAACTGCGACCCATGGTGGGGGAACTGCGACCCATGGTGGGGGCACTGCGACCCATAGTGGGGGGACTGCGACCCATGGTGGGGGCACTGCGACCCATGGTGGGGGACTGCGACCCATAGTGGGGGGACTGCGACCCATAGTGGGGGGACTGCGACCCATGGTGGGGGACTGCGACCCATGGTGGGGGACTGCGACCCATGGTGGGGGACTGCGACCCATAGTGGGGGAACTGCGACCCATAGTGGGGGGACTGCGACCCATGGTGGGGGCACTGCGACCCATGGTGGGGGACTGCGACCCATAGTGGGGGGACTGCGACCCATAGTGGGGGGACTGCGACCCATAGTGGGGGGACTGCGACCCATGGTGGGGGACTGCGACCCATAGTGGGGGGACTGCGACCCATGGTGGGGGACTGCGACCCATAGTGGGGGGACTGCGACCCATGGTGGGGGACTGCGACCCATAGTGGGGGGACTGCGACCCATAGTGGGGGGACTGCGACCCATGGTGGGGAACTGCGACCCATGGTGGGGGCACTGCGACCCATGGTGGGGGACTGCGACCCATAGTGGGGGGACTGCGACCCATAGTGGGGGGACTGCGACCCATGGTGGGGGACTGCGACCCATAGTGGGGGAACTGCGACCCATGGTGGGGGGACTGCGACCCATAGTGGGGGACTGCGACCCATAGTGGGGGGACTGCGACCCATGGTGGGGGACTGCGACCCATAGTGGGGGGACTGCGACCCATAGTGGGGGGACTGCGACCCATAGTGGGGGAACTGCGACCCATGGTGGGGGAACTGCGACCCATAGTGGGGGGACTGCGACCCATAGTGGGGGGACTGCGACCCATAGTGGGGGACTGCGACCCATGATGGGGGCACCGCGACCCATGGTGGGGGAACTGCGACCCATGGTGGGGGCACTGCGACCCATAGTGGGGGAACTGCGACCCATAGTGGGGGGACTGCGACCCATAGTGGGGGAACTGCGACCCATGGTGGGGGCACCACGACCCATGGTGGGGGCACCGCGACCCATGGTGGGGGCACCGCGACCCATGGTGGGGGAACTGCGACCCATGATGGGGGGACTGCGACCCATAGTGGGGGACTGCGACCCATGGTGGGGGCACCACGACCCATGGTGGGGGCACTGCGACCCATGGTGGGGGCACTGCGACCCATGATGGGGGCACTGCGACCCATGGTGGGGGCACCACGACCCATGGTGGGGGCACCGCGACCCATGGTGGGGGCACCGCGACCCATGGTGGGGGCACCACGACCCATGGTGGGTACCATCACTCCCGGGGGTGTCTGGAATGTTCAATAGTTCATGTTAATGACATTTACAGGCTGTGTTCGGACTCGTGTCTCTACAGTGAAACCTGGACGTCGTCGATCACTTTGTAAAAGTGCAGGATCCTGAATGTCCTGAATGTCGGGGTTTATTTCTGTGACTCAGAGTCTGGAACACTTTTTATCATCTGTTTTCTATGGGTTCACGTTGTTTCCCTGGATCATCTTTAAACTGTCTGAGCCTCAGTTTGTAAAGAGCTGTTTATTGAACACAGCAGGAGGTTCTTAGCTTTCAAAGAGGCTTTCATCAGGAAATAATCAATGACCAAAACAAGTACTTTTTATCAACTCTTTATTTCAAATCAAAAGTGTTACAGAAAAAATATAATATACTCTTTCTCTTCATAAATATGAACCTTGATAAAAATAGATTTGAGTCTAGTCGTGACAGAATCTACGCTCACTAAACATCCTGAACATCCTGAACATCCTGAACATCCTGAATCAGACGAGTCCAAACTGGGCCAGATCGCTGAGCTCCATGTCTCCAAACGCCTCCCACGGGCAGATCACGGCCGAGTCTGGAAAACACGGGACACGGTGAGGTTAAAGACGAGATACACAGAAACAAACAAACAAACAAACAAACAAACAAACAAACAAACACATAAACAAACAAACACAGAAACAAACAAACACAGAAACAAACAGGAACGATCTCAGAAACATTTGATTAAACTCTTTGTCAAAAGGTGCTTTATTAAAATCCTCTTTAACGCCGCCTTCACTGAGCACGGCTAATCCAGTTAGGCTTTACCTAAATGTAAAAGCGACTTAAAAAAAATGTCAAAATAGCAACAAAAATGAGATGAAAACGAGAATTAAAGTGCAACACAATATTGAGTCTTTTTTTTGCCCTTTTCTGGCTGAATATAAACGTCTGCAAATAAAGTCACGTCTAAATGGGTTTTCAGCAGTTTGTTCTGGCTGGAGTGAGTTACTGCGGTTACTGCGGTTACTGTGGTTACTGTGGTTACTGTGGTTACTGTGGTAACTTTACCTCAAACCCATTGAATCTCTTTGTAAAAAGACTAAAACCCTCAATGATAAACCTCTGCACTGTTTTAGAAAACTTTAAAAAAAAACTTTATAACAGTTTATAACAGTCTTCCTGTCGCCTGTCGGGGCTGCAGATGGACGTTAGCATGTTTGCTATACTCTGGCACGTTTACACTGTAACTACAGATGTTAATGTGCACATTAACATCTGTAGTTACAGATGTTAATGTGCACATTAACATCTGTAATTACAGATGTTAATGTGCACATTAACATCTGTAATTACAGATGTTAATGTGCAAAATATTATGTAAATATGTAAAGTAAATACCTCCGAGTCCGTCCATGCCGGGGACGTCGTTGTCAAACCTGCAGAAAGCAGAGACTTTGGTTAAATGAGGGTTTTACAGGTGGTCCCGCTGTGGTCAGGGGGGCCACACTGATACTGTCACTTTAAACGTGTGTCTGAACTGATGAGGGCCATCACCAAACCTTCTGTCTGTGGGAGCTGTTGTACATGTTTTATACTGACCCCCTCTGTCTGTGGGAGCTGTTGTACATGTTTTATACTGACCCCCTCTGTCTGTGGGAGCTGTTGTACATGTTTTATCCTGACCCCCTCTGTCTGTGGGAGCTGTTGTACATGTTTTGGGAGCTGTTGTACATGTTTTACACTGACCCCCTCTGTCTGTGGGAGCTGTTGTACATGTTTTGGGAGCTGTTGTACATGTTTTGGGAGCTGTTGTACATGTTTTATACTGACCCCCTCTGTCTGTGGGAGCTGTTGTACATGTTTTGGGAGCTGTTGTACATGTTTTATACTGACCCCCTCTGTCTGTGGGAGCTGTTGTACATGTTTTGGGAGCTGTTGTACATGTTTTACACTGACCCCCTCTGTCTGTGGGAGCTGTTGTACATGTTTTACACTGACCCCCTCTGTCTGTGGGAGCTGTTGTACATGTTTTGGGAGCTGTTGTACATGTTTTACACTGACCCCCTCTGTCTGTGGGAGCTGTTGTACATGTTTTATACTGACCCCTTCTGGCCGGCCTTGGGCAGTTTGCTCTTGAACTGCCTGGTCTCCTTCTTCTTGAACTGTGGAGGAGCCGCTTTGTTTGCTCCTGCAGCTGCGCCTGCGTTCATCTCTGAAGGACACACAGAGGAACATGTGAGGAACACGTGAGGACATGTCTCATATTCAAGTTCATCTCTGACACAAACATGAGGAACACGTGAGGAACATGTCTCATATTCAAGTTCATCTCTGACACAAACATGAGGAACACGTGAGGAACATGTCTCATATTCAAGTTCATCTCTGACACAAACATGAGGAACACGTGAGGAACATGTCTCATATTCAAGTTCATCTCTGACACAAACATGAGGAACACGTGAGGAACATGTCTCATATTCAAGTTCATCTCTGACACAAACATGAGGAACACGTGAGGAACATGTCTCATATTCAAGTTCTGATGATGAAACACAAGTTAAAAAAAATTAAAAAAATCTGGGAAAAATTAGGAAAATTTTCATAAAATGGGGGAAAAGTAAGAAAGACGTGTAAAATCTTTGTTTCTGCCCTTATGTCATTAAATTAGGTTTCTCAATGAAATTATACTAAATAATATAAATAAATATAATAAAATAAAAATAATATAAATTTAAAATAAATTCAATGGAAGGAAAAAGAATGATTGCAATAATATGTGTTAGTGCTGTAGGAACATAAGGTAATATAAGTCATATAAGTCATATAAGTCATATAAGTCATAGAAGTCATAAGACTGAAGAGCCTCGAGTCCTGTGACATCATCACTAACACAAGTCAGTACTGTGTGTCCGACCCACAGGTACAACTTATTACTACATTACTGCAATACTGCATTACTGCATTACTACATTACTACATTACATTACTACATTACATTACTACATTACATTACTGCATTACATGACTACATGACTACATGACTTCTCTACTACATTGTACTGCAGTGTGGTCCCGGTGCGCGGGCCTCAGTGGGGCCTCAGCTGTCGGGACACTGGCTCTAAAGTGAAACCATGTGCAAAACGCAGCAGGTCCCGTTTCCTGGAGCAGCGCCTCACGTTTATCGTTTGTGTCTGATTTAGTGGAGTGTTTGGTTTCCGATGGCGACAGAGAGCGGAGGCAGCTCTGCTTTTTGCACCACAGTTTTCCTGTTCGTGCTTCGTCTTACCCAACGGCGAGGCCCACTGCACATGCCGGGACGCCATCCGCTACGAGGCCAGGAGACACACATGAGGGTCACAGGAGAGCACTGAGGCCAGGACATGTCCCAGGACAGAGGTCCCATTCAGGGAGAGCGGGGACACATGAGGGACACAGGAGACCACTGAGGCCCGGACATGTCCCATTCAGGGACAGCGGGACACATGAGGGTCACAGGAGGAGCTACAGAGTCTGACCACTGAGGCCCGGACATGTCCCATTCAGGGACACATGAGGGTCACAGGAGACCACTGAGGCCCGGACATGTCCCATTCAGGGACAGCGGGACACATGAGGGTCACAGGAGGAGCTACAGAGTCTGACCACTGAGGCCCGGACATGTCCCATTCAGGGACACATGAGGGTCACAGGAGACCACTGAGGCCCGGACATGTCCCATTCAGGGACAGCGGGGACACACTTTCTGCAAACTGCGACACTTTGAGGTTTCCTACAGTTTCTTTAAAACATTGTGGATGATTTCAGACCCACAGACACCCTGTCGTCCTGTGGCTCATGAAGCCTCACTTTTGTCCTTTTGTGCAGAGGAAATGATCTTAGTTCACTCATCGTTCTCCTTGTAAAAGATATTCCTGTTGTTTATATTCCTGGGTCGTCCTGGGACATTACGTTTAGACACAGTTTAACACAATGATCCGCCTGTACGACCAAAGTACATGTTCAGTCGTCGCAGAAGCTATAACCTCCATTTCCATTCGGTAAAGGTTCATCCTGGTGCTTCCATGTGCCCCCCTCCCCCTGAACCGGCAGGAAAGTGCAGTGGAAGTAACAAAAGTATGAGTAAAGTTCTTACTGTCGGAGGTGTCGGAGCTGGAGCTGAAGGTTCTGGTTGCTCTGGTGTTGGTTGCTGAGGTGCTGGTTGCTCTGTGGTTGCCCTGTGCACCTGTCGCCCCCTTTATAACCCCCCGGATAATCCCGCTGTGATGAGGTCTCTGCTGTTTGGAGGCGGCGCATTATCTCAGGAGGGTTTTAACCTTAATCCCGTCCAAAAGTGAAACAGAGATATGTTTGTGCGTTACATAAAGATAAGGACAGCTTTAAGTTAAGTCTGTAATCGCTGCTCTTCTTTTGGACCAGCTGCTTCTTCTGCCACAAAACAAAAAGCAACATGCACAATAGGGACGAGCTCTCATGATCTCATGTCTTTAGATCCAAGTTTTCATGCTGTGACTTTGTTTCTTCTAATCAAACAAATGAGTTTTTTCCCCCATGTTTACTCTTTTTGTTAAATGTTTGCCCCATTGTCCTCATCTTTCCCCCTCCATTTTGTTTTACTGATATTTTCCACATTTTCATCCAATTCATTCTTTTTTTGTTTGTTTGTTTATTGCTATTTCTGCCCCATTTAAAAAAAAAAAGAATCATAGTTTTATTCTTGTTTTTCACATTTTTGCTAATTTTATTATTTTCCAACATTTTTACACAATTATTCATTATTTTCCACGTTTTTTTTCTCACACATTTTAATTTCATTTTTTTCCATTTTTTGTAGAGTTCTTTCCCAATTTATTTAGTTTTTTGTTCAATGTTTGTCCCAATTTTTTCACATTTTCACATTGTTGCTCTCATTGTAGCTCTTTTTTTTTATTTTTGTGGTTTACCCAGCTCTTTTAGATTTGGGTAAAGCCAGACTGGAGAAAGAGGCTGACGTGAATGAACTAAATGAGTGAATATTGTCCTGGTGAAGTGGATCCACATCAGGCTGTGGTTTAAAGGAAACCGTGATTGTTTTATTGCAGTTCTTCTGACGTTTGGCTTCATTAAATCATTCTGCTGTTGTTGTTGTGGTCGGTGAGGTCAGAGGTCACATTTTGACTTTATGTAAACAGATCAGGACCCTGAGAGTATTACCCATAATCCCCCAGTCTCCCACGGCCCCTCCCTCCCGGGTCTAAGCTCTTCAAACCTCCAGTCGCTCAGGGACAGACTTAAAGGGATATTTCAGGATATTTGACACAGGGCCTCATGTCCTCGTTATCCAGAGTGTGGCTGATTTATGGAGATATTTTATGGGTAATTCATGCAGTTCTTATATTTGAAGAGTTACGTGGTGCTAAACAGTGTGACCCGCTCCACAGAGCACCTGAGTCACTGATAACACCAGACTAACCATATACATGTCTGATCTGGTGAATTTCAAAACAAAACTGGTCTGCTCGCTCCTTATTTGGTCTTATTATACGGCTCTTCCGCTGCCAATGGCAACGGAGTTGTTGCTTTCATATCACTCCGCACGTACGTAGCAGCGACACTATCTGTCCCGTCACTGAGAGAGAAGTCGGGGAATCGTGAGTCTGACTTTCAACTTACCCAGAGATTCACCACCTCCTCCAACTGCACCTTCAGCTAAGTAGCTAGGCTAGCTGCTAGCCTTGCTGCTTCTAGCCTAGCAAAACGTTACCGAGCAACGCGCAAACTTTTAGGAACTATTTGTCGCGGAAGTCATTAAATAAACCTTTGACCTTCATAAAAGTGTACGAAGTTTATGTTGTGTGTGTTCAGTTGCAAATGGCCGAATAATAAGCGGATAATGTATAGATAATGTATAGATAATGTATAGATAATGCATAGATAATGTATAGATAATGTATAGATAATGTATAGATAATGTATAGATAATGTATAGATAATGTATAGATAATGTATAGAACGCTGGTCATTATCGGGAAAATAAGCACCGACAGGGCGAAACAAGTCCGGTTCGTCCTGTCGGTGCTTATTTTCATGATAATGACCAGCGTTCTATACATTATCCCTTACTGGTTTACCACCCGTACATGCGTGTCACGTCGTAAAGGTAAACATGTCTCCATGACCACACGGGGGCAGGAGTGAGTTAAAGCTTCACTGGGAGAGTCGTTGTTCTGGCAAATGTGGCTTTTGTTACAAAACGACGTGTATATACGAGGCGAATCATCACGTAAACTCGCTCCAGTGGGAAACCTGCACTTCTGTTCTGGCGAGTGCCGTTTCTGTGCCTGGAGCAGCGTCTGGGCCGGAGCCGGCGGAGCCAGTGTCAGCCGGACTCACTGTGAGTGGTAGTTTGGGGCAAACCCGGACCGGATCAGGACCGAACCGGGACCGGACCCGGACCGGACCCGGACCGTAGTTAATGTGCGCCGGGGGTCACGAGACCTGACTTCCTGCCTGGCTGGTGTTTTTCTGTCAGCTCGATCCGATGGGGATCCGGCGTCCGGCAAAAAGAGACGTCTTGAGGATTCTTTCCGTTGCCTCTGGACGGCCTCGGGAGCCGGACCCGGACTTGGCGGGGCAGTGTGAGTCTGCAACAGCTTTAATGACTTTCTAAGTTCGCGGATGCCGTACCGGACCATAACCAGACCTTAACCGGACCATAACCAGATTTAATGTGAGCCGGGGTGATGCAGGAGGTGCTTTATTACATGTTTATTACAAACTATGTGGATATTTACATGTACTTTGATTAAAGAGTGTCACAGCACAACAGGGCACACACTGACTGCACTTCCGGAGCTATTGCGCATGTTTTATGTGCGTGTCTTCCTGTTGTTTCTGGAGCTATTGAGCATGTTTTATGTCTGGATTCTTCCTGCTGTTTCCTATTGTGCATGTTTTAGCCCTGGATGGCGGCTGCAGTCGGGCCGTTCTCCATGAAGCCGTTTGCTTTGCCGCTGTAGCTCTGCTCGTCCCCTCCAGGGGGCAGCAGACAGGTCTCCACCAGGGCCTTGCAGACCAGGTAGGGGTCGCAGTTGGAGGACGGGCGGCGGTCCTCCAGGTAGCCCCGCCCCTCGCTGTGCACGTGTCCCGGGACGCGCACGCTGCCGCGGCGTGACGCCGTGCCCCAGGAGAAGTGGCTGTAGGCGGAGTTCAGCCCCACGGCGTTCAGACGCAGCTGGTTGTTTCCTCCGTACACCGCCATGTGCTCGTCATGGCGCCCGGACAGACGCTGGATGGCGGCGTGGATGTGTCTGTGAGAAAAACATCAGCATCAGGACGACCAGAGCGTCTGGAGAAGCAGGTCCAAACCCGGACTCACGTGAGGCCGCCCGGGCTCCTCATGTCCTCCGTGCTGAAGTTCATGTGTCCTCCTGAGGCCCAGCGCGGGTGCTCGATGGGTTTGGGGTGGAACGAGGGCACGACTCCGAAGTCCTCGCAGACTCTGTAGAGGAGGTACCGCGCGGTCCAGACGTGGTCCCCCAGCTCCAAGCCTCCACACGGGCCCACCTGGAACTCCCACTGCACAGAGAGAGGAACCTTTGCTCTGGGGCCTCACCCACTGGGTCCAGTTTCCTCCTGAGTCTGACTCTGAACTCTGTCAGACCAGACGTGTTTCTACCCTCACCCATTGACACTAATGTACTCATGCTCTTAACCTGAGTGGGTGTGGCCTGAGTGGGTGTGGTCTTGCTTATGTGGGTGTGGTCTTGCTTATGTGGGTGTTGTCTTGCGTATGTGGGTGTGGTCTTGCTTATGTGGGTGTGGTCTTGCATATGTGGGTGTGGTCTTGCGTATGTGGGTGTGGTCTTGCTTATGTGGGTGTGGTCTTGCATATGTGGGTGTGGTCTTGCTTATGTAGGTGTGGTCTTGCGTATGTGGGTGTGGTCTTGCATATGTGGGTGTGGTCTTGCATATGTGGGTGTGGTCTTGCTTATGTGGGTGTGGTCTTGCTTATGTAGGTGTGGTCTTGGGTATGTGGGTGTGGTCTTGCGTATGTGGGTGTGGTCTTGCGTATGTGGGTGTGGTCTTGCATATGTGGGTGTGGTCATGTGTATGTGGGTGTGGTCTTGCATATGTGGGTGTGGTCTTGCATATGTGAGTGTGGTCTTGCATATGTGGGTGTGGTCTTGCTTATGTAGGTGTGGTCTTGCGTATGTGGGTGTGGTCTTGCATATGTGGGTGTGGTCTTGCGTATGTGGGTGTGGTCTTGCGTATGTGGGTGTGGTCTTGCATATGTGGGTGTGGTCTTGCTTATGTAGGTGTGGTCTTGCGTATGTGGGTGTGGTCTTGCATATGTGGGTGTGGTCTTGCGTATGTGGGTGTGGTCTTGCGTATGTGGGTGTGGTCTTGCGTATGTGGGTGTGGTCTTGCGTATGTGGGTGTGGTCTTGCGTATGTGGGTGTGGTCTTGCTTATGTGGGTGTGGTCTTGCGTATGTGGGTGTGGTCTTGCTTATGTGGGTGTGGTCTTGCTTATGTGGGTGTGGTCTTGCATATGTGGGTGTGGTCTTGCATATGTGGGTGTGGTCTTGCATATGTGGGTGTGGTCTTGCTTATGTGGGTGTGGTCTTGCGTATGTGGGTGTGGTCTTGCGTATGTGGGTGTGGCCTCACCTGGGCGGGGATGACCTCGCCGGCGGTCCCGCTGATCTTGACGCCCGCGTACAGACAGGCCTTGTAGTGACTGAGGCTCACGTCTCGACCCCAGACTTTGTCCAGCCCGACCTTCGCCGACACTCCTGAGGAGGACAGTGGAAACTGTCACTTTAATGTGAGACTCCTGAGGAGGACAGCGGAAACTGTCACTTTAATGTGAGACTCCTGAGGAGGACAGTGGAAACTGTCACTTTAATGTGAGACTCCTGAGGAGGACAGTGAAAACTGTCACTTTAATGTGAGACTCCTGAGGAGGACAGTGGAAACTGTCACTTTAATGTGAGACTCCTGAGGAGGACAGCAAAAACTGTCACTTTAATGTGAGACTCCTGAGGAGGACAGTGGAAACTGTCACTTTAATGTGAGACTCCTGAGGAGGACAGTGGAAACTGTCACTTTAATGTGAGACTCCTGAGGAGGACAGCAAAAACTGTCACTTTAATGTGAGACTCCTGAGGAGGACAGCGGAAACTGTCACTTTAATGTGAGACTCCTGAGGAGGACAGTGAAAACTGTCACTTTAATGTGAGACTCCTGAGGAGGACAGCGGAAACTGTCACTTTAATGTGAGACTCCTGAGGAGGACAGTGGAAACTGTCACTTTAATGTGAGACTCCTGAGGAGGACAGTGGAAACTGTCACTTTAATGTGAGACTCCTGAGGAGGACAGTGGAAACTGTCACTTTAATGTGAGACTCCTGAGGACACAGCGGAAACTGTCCAACCTTAGCCGTGTTAATATATCCCCGTCTGGTCTTTGTCCGTGCGCTCACACATACGCAGCCTCTCCCACATGTCACATAGCTCCAAAAAAGCTCACGATAGAAGCTACCAAGCTCTTCCACCTGTTCCCTATTTAAATAAAGTTACGTGAAGTGTTTTCAAGTATATTTACACAGAAATGTAACATGTGGATTTTATAAGCAGATAAAAAGGGGGACTATATTGTGAGGAGTAATGATACAGGAGCAGTAACTCCTAAAGACTTCCCCGCTCACTTCCGTCAGTAGAAGCTGCGTGACTTGTAGAGCAGCAGAGAACAGTTGAAGAAGCGTCCATAACTTGTGAACGATGCCTTTTACGTGCATCGTGCCGGGCTGTGATAACAAGCAGAAAGTATATAGTGTAGTAATGTTTCACAGATTTCCAACTCACCCCGGACGACGACACAGGACTCAGGAGCTCCACCATGAGGTAGGAATGTGCAGCACTTTCCCAAAATATATTTTCTGCTTGTTGTAAAAGGCTCTGTACAAGTCACGCAGCTTCTACTGACGGAAGTGAGCGGGGAAGTCTTTAGGAGTTACTGCGCGGACGCTGTGCTCCTGTATCATTACGCCTCACAATATAGTCCCCCTTTTTATTTGCTTAAAAAATCCACATGTTACATTTCTGTGTAAATATACTTCGCATGAAAACACTTCACGTGACTTTATTTAAATAGAGAACACGTGGAAGAGCTTGGTAGCTTCTATCGTGAGCTTTTTTGGAGCTATGTGACATGTGGGAGAGGCTGCGTATGTGTGAGCGCACGGACAAAGACCAGACGGGGATATATTAACTCGGCTAAGGTTAGGTAAGAACATATCTCAGTATGTAAAAACGGTGGCCTGTTCCTTTAATGTGAGTCTCCTGCAGGAGGACAGTGGAAACACTTATCTGTCCTCATGTGATAAAAAGAGTGGGGTCTGTTACTCTGCAGACCAGCAGTGTCCCGGGACATACCGAGCTTGGGGGTGAAGTCTGCGCTCCATCCAAAGGGCCGTCCGTCCAGACCCATCAGCACGAACTCCTGCTCGAACCCGAACCACGGCTTCTGCTCCGTCACCGCCTCCATGACCTCCACGCACTCCGCCCTCCGGTGCCCCCCTGCACACAGAGCATTTACCTCCAGGGTAAATAAATAATCTGCTTTCCTCCAACCCTGCGTTTGATGATGGGTCATAGAAAGATTCAGTCGCCAAAATATTAGCTCATTTAAAGAATATTTAGAACTTGCTCGATGCGATTTATTGTTCAAAAACATAAATAATAGAATGGAATGATCCTGGAGCTCTGTGGTCGGGGCTTCGTGCTCCTGTAGGGTCTCCCAGGGCAAACTGGTCCTATAGGTGACGGGTCAGACACAGAGCGGGTCAGAAGCTCCTTATGAGAGACCAACAGGCCCGGGTAGAACCATGAGGCCGTCCCTCTGTGGACCCCCCACCTGCAGGGGGCGCCATCTGTGAGATCAATAAAATATCATCTTATCTTATCTTATAAGGGGCTGGAGCTGCTCCAACAGCCCCCACGACCCGGAGACGGACAAGTGGAAGAAGATGGATGGATTTGTTGTATTAGGGTCTAAAAGTATATTTTCAAAAAGTTTTTTCAAAACTGATGCATATTTTTGAGTCGATCATTTAAACAACTTATGTTTGTTAAATAACATTTAACAAGTATTTAAATGTATTTGATGTATTTGTAGCTTCTCTGTATAAAAAGTTTTCTCTCAAATTTAAATAGTTTCCAAAACAATTGTACAAAGTCAAATCTTTGCCAAGTGTATCTGAGACAGCCTTTCTCCTCTGAACATTTCATCTGTCATTTGTTACTGACTGATGCTGTATCAGGAATAAACCCAGAGGACCAGGGACAGAGAGCTCGGTGTCAGCCCAAAACAGTTCAGTATCGGATGTTTTAAACCAATATCTGATTTATTTTTCTAGTTCTGACTCTGATCACTCACACCAGTATTGCAGGTGCATTCCTATATTCTTTAGATGTAATTTGGTGTTTTTGCAGTTGCACCACCTGACATTAGCAACTCATTTAAAATTAAATCTGCTTTCATGTGGCCTCTTGCATTAGCGTTAGCATTTGTTAGCATGGGTAAACATTTTCTTTTAAAACAAATTAAGACTTTTAAACTAAAATAATATTTTCCAATATTTACATTGGTTTCACCACCTGACACCAAAACTGTAGTCTCTTTAGACCATATACAGCTGAGCTTGTTTTGATTTAATTGAAAGTAATAAAAATGTCTGAATCTTGGATTGGCGCCGAGTGACTTTTGAGCAAGTCCTAAATATCAATGTTTTCAGCTAAAACTTTTTTTTTACAGCTTCTCTTCTTGGAGAACACTGCCCTGAAACTTTCATGTTTTAGAAGCGCCTCACTCCAGGGCTGTGTTCTCCTGGAGTGTCTTGCCCGAGGACACAGGAACAGCCCCCAGTGTGTTCGTAAGGACAGGTTTGTTATGGATCTACGTTTGTTCTTTAACGGCCTTTTGAACTCGGCTCCCAGAAAAGAGCCGTGAATCCCATTCCTGTCGTTGGTTTTGGATTTGCCTCTGGCTGTTCGTGTCCTCCTCTGGTGCTGCTCAGGTGCCCCTCCCAGTCGGCTTTTACAAACTCATGATGCAGGAGCGAAGGGTTTCCCACTCAAGAACGTGAATCTGCCGCAGTTTTCCCACACGGTTTAAGAGGCCTTAAAGGGATGTTTCAGGATGTCTGACGTAGGGCCTGATTTCCTCGTTATCCAGAGTGTGACTGATTTCTGGAGATATTTTATGTGTAATTCATGCAGTTCTTATGTTTGAAGAGTTTCGTGGCGCTAGGCTAGTGCAAAGCTAGTGCATTCCTATGGTATCAGCTAGCCTGCATTAAAAACAGTGTGACCCGCTCCACAGAGCACCTGAGTTACTTATAACCCCAGACTAACCATATACATGTCTGTGTCCATAGACTCATTTGAAACATCAGCTTCGTGGTTGTATAAGCTACACGGCGGTGGAGTGATCTGCTAGAAAATAGTCCCTCAGAATGCGATCGTTCATGTGATGCAGGTCAGTTATATTCCAGACATGATTCTATGGACACAGACATGTATATGGTTAGTCTGGTGTTATCAGTGACTCAGGTGCTCTGTGGAGCGGCTCACACTGTTTTTACTGCAGGCTAGCTGATACCATAGACATGCACTAGCCTAGCACTAGCCTAGCGCCACAAAACTCTTCAATTGTGTTCCAAATTATTAGGCAAATGACATTTTTCTCTGATTTTCTAAATTGTCGACTCAAATGAGAGTCAGCATCATTTTCAAGTCTGTAACTGGTCGAGGATCATTTAAATGTGGTGGAAAAAATCTCCCAGTGAAAACAGGATTTATTTCAAAAATAAATATAGTGAAAACCTCAAAATCCACTGTTCCAAATTATTATGCAACTCATCGTTTCAATACATTTTAAAGCTTGTAATTTACTGAAAATGGTCATTTGTTGAATTTGTAGCATTAGGAGGTCATATTTACTGAAATCAGAAGATATTTCAATCAAAAAAATATTAACAGGTCGAGTTATATTTTACCAGAGGAGCTTCCTTGAGCAGCTTCAAAATTCTTAAATCCATTAAACTTGTGAGTTTTTGGACAGTTTCTGCTTGGATTTCTTTGCAGGATGTTAGAATAGCCTCCCAGAGCTGCTGTTTGGATGAAAACTGCCTCCCACCCTCAGAGAAGTTTTTCTTGAGGCTCCAAAGGTTCTCAACAGGGCAGTTCAATGATTACGCTTAATCTTTCATGAAATATGGAAGGTTTTCATACTGAGAGCAAGACATTCAACTATTTCACGCTTTTCATCAGCAGAAAGATCCTTTTTCTTTCCCATATTGCTTGAAAATGATGATCTGCTTAATAAAGTGGAACATCCTTTTTCAGTAGTTTTTCCCTTAACTGGGCTTAACCTGAAACTGATCATCCCAGGTCTGAGGTTAACGTCAGTGATTCACAGAGACACAAAAATACAATTTACATAATAATTTAGATCACAGTGTATAAGAACTGCATGAATTACAAAAGAAAATATCTCCAGAAATCAGCAACACAAGGAAATGAGGCCCTGTGTCAAAAATCCGGAAATATCCCTTATTCCTGATTTTCTCCAGTTCAGTTTTACCCAAATCTAAAAGCTTCCCGACTGCAGCTTACGGCTCATAGGCCGGTGTAACATTTGAAAGCTCACATGTGGGGAGGTGACCTGGTACAGGAGGTGTGGGGGGGGCTCACATGTGGGGAGGTGACCTGGTACAGGAGGTGTGGGGGGGACTCACATGTGGGGAGGTGACCTGGTACAGGAGGTGACCTGGTACAGGAGGTGACCTGGTACAGGAGGTGACCTGGTACAGGAGGTGACCTGGTACAGGAGGTGACCTGGTACAGCAGGTGACCTGGTACAGCAGGTGACCTGGTACAGGAGGTGACCTGGTACAGGAGGTGACCTGGTACAGGAGGTGACCTGGTACAGGAGGTGACCTGGTACAGGAGGTGACCTGGTACAGGAGGTGACCTGGTACAGGAGGTGACCTGGTACAGGAGGTGACCTGGTACAGGAGGTGACCTGGTACAGGAGGTGACCTGGTACAGCAGGTGACCTGGTACAGGAGGTGACCTGGTACAGGAGGTGACCTGGTACAGGAGGTGACCTGGTACAGGAGGTGACCTGGTACAGGAGTGTGGGGGGGGGGACTCACGTGCCGGGGTCCCGTCCTGCTCCAGGGCGTGGCACAGCACCAGCTTGTTGGGGTCCAGGGTGAACGGGTCCCGGAACATCCGCACTGGCACCAGCGTGATCTCAAAACAGCTGCCACTGAAGCTGTACGTGGTGTCCCACCGCGGCACATCTGCAACGGGTCAGAGGAACCACACGGTCACACGGGGAGGAACATGTACTCATGAAGGTGAGTCTCACCTGGGAACACGACCAAAACATCCAGGTCCTGTCAGGTCCACACGGTCCTCTGAGGGCGGCTGCTCTAAACCAGGGCTTTGTTACAGTCGCTCAGACTCCAAACCTGACAGTCCTGGACTTAACAAGACTTTTATATCTAATTCCCAGCCTGAGAAACTGACTGAAAACTTGCAACACATGTTTTTCTTGTTTTTATGTCAGTAATGCTCAGCAGAAGATTCAAGATTCAAACCTGCTGTGACAGTTTCATGTGGATTCTTCCAGTAGTGACTGAGAGATTCACCCAAAACTAAAGCTCAGCATACGCCACACCCCTGTGCGCCCCAGTTTGCTCTGACTCTCAGTCGTCCCGAGTCGTCCCGAGTCATGTCTGGTCGTCTCGAGTCGTCCTGGGTCTATAGCCTGTCCGTCCATGGGGGGGGATCTGTCCTTCTGTGGATCCCCCTGAGGTTCCTCTTATCTCAGTCTCAGGACGGGGGACGCCTCCGCCTCCTGCTCCTCACACATATGTTTCTGTTCGCCTGGAGACTTCACTTTTCTGACTTTACATGGTCTTATTTACTGCTCTGTTTTATTGACTTAATGTTTGGTCCTATGAGGAAACTCCTGCTTTAATATCAGGCTTTACAAACCAGTGATGAGTCTTTAGAAAGTCGTGTAAACTGGTTTTGTCAGATGTCTCTGTAAATGAATGAATGACGGCTCTTTGAGGCTTCATTTATTGCTCCCTCCAGGTGGTTTTGGCGTCTGCTTTCAGCCGCTCTCTCTTCTCAAACCTGTCGGACACTCGCCCGACTGGAGGCCGTGGGTTTGGTCAGGAGCATCAGAGTCCTGTTTCTGAGGCTGAAATGGAAACTGTGGCTAAAAGCTGCAGATGTTTGGGTCGACTCCTGAAAACTAAAAGCTGCAGATGTTTGGGTCGACTCCTGAAAACTAAAAGCTGCAGATGTTTGGGTCGACTCCTGAAAACTAAAAGCTGCAGATGTTTGGGTCGACTCCTGAAAACTAAAAGCTGCAGATGTTTGGGTCGACTCCTGAACACTAAAAGCTGCAGATGTTTGGGTCGACTCCTGAACACTAAAAGCTGCAGATGTTTGGGTGGACTCCTGAAAGCTAAAAGCTGCAGATGTTTGGGTCGACTCCTGCAAACTAAAAGCTGCAGATGTTTGGGTCGACTCCTGAACACTAAAAGCTGCAGATGTTTGTGTCGACTCCTGAAAGCTAAAAGCTGCAGATGTTTGGGTCGACTCCTGAAAACTGAAAGCTGCAGATGTTTGGGTCGACTCCTGAAAGCTAAAAGCTGCAGATGTTTGTGTCGACTCCTGAAAGCTAAAAGCTGCAGATGTTTGGGTGGACTCCTGAAAGAGCTGCAGATGTTTGGGAGTAAAGAGTGGAACCCGTGCTCACCGTCCAGGCTCTGCGGCTCCGAGTCCAGGGTGCGGGTCTTGGCTTTGGGGAGCTTCCCACAGGAGCTGATCCAGATGTAGGTGACCTGGCAGCGCGGCGCCGTGGGCAGGGCCAGGAAGGGCATCCGGGCCAATCTGTGCAGGCACAAGGTGTCCGGCAGGAAGGACATGTCCACCACCCTGAGGGTCAGACGCCAGGACACAAGATCAGCCGCTCACACAGGAACGGGAGAGAAACGCAGGTTCAGAAACAGAAGAGTCAGGCTCAGCGCGGCTTTACCCAAAGAGAAACAACAAGACGAAAGCCACACATGAGGCGACGAAGGAACAATCACAAAAGTACAAGAAAAAAGTGGCGACAACGAGAGGAAAAATCTTAGATGAGTTTTGTAGGTTTAGTTTTCAAATGAGGCGGGAAACTCTTAGATTTGGGTAAAGCTGAAGTGGAATCTGCAAACGTTTATCATGAAGCAGGTGATGAAATGAAACGAATAAAAGAGTTCTGTGGACACGAACCTGAGGCTGCCGTCTGAGACCTGTGACTGAAGCTCCGTCTGTCAGACTGAGCGTCACCTGCACAGGTGTCAGAGAGGGGGCGGGGCTACAGCAGAACCTGCCCAACCACACGCGCCGTTTACCCCTGAGGGCGGAGTCAGTCTGGGACAGTGAGAGGACAATATTCTTTATATCTGTCCAAGAGACTAAAACATGTACAACAGGCCAGGATGAATCACAGAGTTAAAGCAGCACTAAGTAACGTGTTTACCTTAATAAACCCTCCCCGTCGTCCCTGTGGGGGTGATACAAGTGTTTATGGGATGTTTGGAGGGTCTTTCATCGCCCCCTGGTGTCTCTGGCCAGAAAACCATGTTTGCAACTTGACTGCCACCGGTGCGGAGAAAGCAATACACACTAATGTAATCACGAACAAGAAGCTAACAGGCTAACGGGCAAAGCTAACTGCAGCTAACGTCACTTTAAACAGTATTTACAGCCAGGTTTGAGTGAAAAAAAATACTTCCATTGTATAATTGGATGCACAGTAACCCTCTCTGCCTTCACCTTTCCTGTCAGCGTAGTATTTACTCTCCAAGACAATTAATACGTTAAAAAATCGTAACTTGCTACGACACCTGCAGTTGCGCTTATGGCCTCTAGGGGCAAGAGTTACTTAGTACTGCTTTAAAAGAATCATCCATTTCTTTAAACATGTTGTTTTAGGAGTGATCGACACAACGACTCATAAAACATGTCTTTAAGGCGAGACACGAGTCTTTCACTCTAAGTACTACAGAAATAAATGAACTTTTACACAATAGTTCATCTAGAATAAAGAAAGTGTCTCATTCACAGGCAATACAAAAACATAACATTTTTACATGAAGCAAACTTGAGATGAATAAAAGACAGTGAAATAAAGGAGAATAAAGCTGTTTCAGTGATCACAGATGATGATGATGATGACGGGGTCGGGGTGAAGCCGGAATCTGCTTTTGAACATCTGTAAACTGTGTTCCAAATTATTATGCAAATTATTTTTTTTAAAGATTTTCTAAACTGTCGACTCAAATGAGAGTCAGCATCATTTCAAGTCTTTAACTGGTCGAGGATCATTTAAATGTGGTGGAAAAATCTCCCAGTGAAAACTCATGGTTTCAATGCATTTTAAAGCTTGTAATTAACTGAAAATGGTCCTTTGTTGTATTGGTAGCATTAGGAGGTCATATTTACTGAAATCAAAAGTTATTTCAATCAAAACATCTGAACAGGTCAAGTTATATTTTACCATAGGAGCTTCTTTCTTTGAGCAGCTTCAAAATTCTTAAATCCATTAAATTGTGAGTTTTTGGACAGTTTCTGCTTGGATTTCTTTGCAGGATGTTAGAATAACCTCAGAGCTGCTGTTTGGATGAAAACTGCCTCCCACCCTCATAGATGTTTTTCTTGTCGAGGCTCCAAAGGTTCTCAATAGGGCTGAGGTCAGGGGAGGAGGGGGTCCACATCATGAGTTTCTCTCCTTTCATGCCCATAGCAGCCAGTGATGCAGAGGTTTTCTTTACAGTAGGACATGGTGCGTTGTCAGGATGAAGAGGATTTTGTTCGGGAAAACACGGCTCTTCTTTTTGTAGCATAGAAGACAGTGGTCAGACAGAAACTCCACATATTTTTCAAAGGTCATTTTCACACCTTCAGGGAGCCTAAAAGGGCCTGAAGGGGCCGACCAGCTCTCTCACCATGATTCTGACTCCGCCCCCTCCTTACTGACGTCACAGCCTTGTTGGGACATGGTGGCCATTCACCTCCATCCACTACTCCAGGGGTGGCGAACACGCGGCTCTCGAGCCACATGCGGCTCTTGGCCAATCAGAGCGCGGCTCTTTGCATGATTGGAGATGATTAATACAATGCTGCTCTTTGCAAAATAATTGGTAAATGTTTCCTATAAACTGTAACAGTCTTTAAGAATCTTGACCAACAATTCAACCATAGTTCTACAGACCCTGTTTCCATCTCTACACACATGAATGAGAGTTCGTATCTCTCTCCTTTTCAAGGCGGCGTGAAAAGGTGCCCGTGCAGCGGGATGTAGGTTGAACAACAGGCAGGCAGATATATCTCTGCACAGTCCAGTCAGGACAAAGCTGCACTGAGCCACAGGCCAGGGGCGGATCAGAGAAGGGGCTCAGTGGGCAGGGCCCCACATACAAACACACCCCAGCATTAAAAATAAAAAAAATAAAACAAATAATAATTCTGTCTCAGTCAGAGCAGAACAGCACAACATGTCAGTTAATATACATGTATTTCAATCTTGGTGAGGAGTAAAACCATTCAATCATCATAAAAAAAATCATAAACATAATTATTTAAAAAAGAAGCAAAAGGCATAAAGTTATAGTTTATTGTGATTAAATATAACGGTCACATTCAATTTAATCACAATAAACTAACGCCCCGGGATCTCGCTAATGGTCGGTGCTTTTGTGGCTCTTCACAGGATCAAGGTTGAACATTTCGGCTCTAGGTCTCTGACTAGTTAGCCCCCCCTGCACTACTCCATCCATCTGACCATCCAGGGTCACACGGCCTCATCAGTGAACACGACTCTGTGAAAATGAGTCTCATGTATTTCTGAGCCACTGCAGCCGTTTCTGCTTCAGCTTCAATGAACAGTTTAGGGGAGGCCGGATAGAAGGTTTATGCACAACTGCAGCCTCTGGAGGGTCCGACACCTTCATGTTCAGAGACTCCAGCTTTGTAGCATCTGTTCTCTTAATCTGATGTGTTTGTCTGGCAGAAACCGTCCTCATTGTGCCTTTATTGGCACAAACCCGAGTGTGTCTGAATCATCCACAAATCTCTGATCAGTTCGATGATTACGCTTCATCTTTCATGAAATATCGAAGGTTTTCATACCTAGACCAAGGCATTCAACTATTTCACGCTTTTCATCAGCAGAAAGATCCTTTTTCTTTCCCTTATTGCTTGAAAATGATGATCTGCTTAATAAAGTGGAACATCCTTTTTCAGTAGTTTTTCCCTTAACCTGAAAACTAATCATCCCAGGTCTGAGATTAATGTCAGTGATTCATAGAGACACAAAACCATCACTGAGTTTCATTGTTATTGTTTTTTATTTTTACCTTTTTGACACAAAAATCCAATTTGCATAATAATGTGGAACGCAATGTAAACCTG